>NW_004567104.1:58997859-59018057 GCF_000260355.1 Condylura cristata | reverse complement strand
AAAAAAAAAAAAAGAATGAAATAGTTTAAAGAAAATTGAGTCAAAAAAAATTCCGAATTGTCAATTTAAGCTGGTATTTATTGTGTCATATATTTAGAGAAAAAAAATCTCTAGTTTCAATATGAACATGCACACAAGTTCTTAAACATATATAAATCAAATTAAGTTTCTCATCTTTTTTAAGAAATGATCTAGAACACATATAGGGTTACATTATAGATTATAGCTCTAAAGAAAGGCTTGATACCATTATAATTTTTATGGAGCGGTCTAATATAAAATATAATCTTTTAAATTGCAATGAAACATTTAGAAAGCTGTTGCATTATACTATCACTAAAAAACATGGTCACATTTAGACATCTTAAGCATAAGCACATTTAAGATAACATGATTTCTGATCCAGCAAGGAGCTTAGAAGTTGCCAACTCTATATTAAAATGAATTTAAAAACTGAACAAACTATAAAATAAACAACTCTGATGAATCTTTCAGAGGGTTGAGGTCTCAGAGAAAATTGTGGCTCCAAAAATTGGAGAGACAGGCAGATACAGAGACTTAGAGCTTGCCAGGGTAGATACCCTTGCGCAGAAATATTTGCAGAAAGTAGAGCCACAGAAGGATAACCAAAACTGTAGCTGACGAATTCCTGAAGGTTCAGAAACTCCAGTGGAGCTCACTCATTGTATGGAGTTTTGTGATTTTGGAGATTTTCCCTCTGGGAACTTTACCAGATCCTTACAATGACTAATGGAGAAAAATTGTTCTTCCAGTAAGGTGAGCGGAGAATTAGCCATTTTGACATAGACCAGAGCACTGTGTTTTAAAAAGGCCTCTCCTTGCAACAATTTTACCAGTGTCAACAGTACCTTGGGAAAGGAAAATCGCCAACTTCAGCGTCTCTTCCGCACCGGGAAAGGAAAGTACTTATACCAATTCCCTCTGGTCGCTACATGGGGGAGAAGAAATGTTCAACTTTAACAAATTCTGCCCCACCTAAAATAAGGGAAGATGATGGTGTGCTATATGCTCATACTTCAGGGATACAGACACAAATAAAAGAATGAGCTCTCCTCAAACATTGCCTTTCTCCAACTTGTTACTCTCAGCAAACTTGAAAATAAATGCAAATGAAAAGAATTTTTTTTCCATCCTAAAATCTGACTGAATCATATTTCTCACTTCTTTCTCCATTCTGTAATTGCAGATGAAATATTTTTCCTACCAAAGGCCAATACTTCACTGTACATGCTGGCTCACTCCTACATCATAAATTCCTCTCCTACAGAATTTCTATGAGCCTTGAAATTTCCAATACCCTCTATTTCCCTTCCACATATTTTAAAATTATGATTAATAGTTGTCTATAATTACTCTATTTTCTCATCTCACTGTTCATCTCAGCCCAGTCTTTTCAAGACTCACACCACTCTACAGAGACTGCCATGTCAATGTAATTAATGAGCACCCTGTTGAAAAATCCGATGGCTACGTTTTTGCTTTTTTAGTTGAAATCTCAGCATAAAGAAATGAAGTGGAAATTAAAATAGCTTATATTTCCTTCAAAGGATGGGTGATAATTTTTGTAGATTTAAGAAAAAACAAATAATGAAATATCCAAAAGCAAACTTTGGAAAAAGAAACATCAAGCCCACAGCTGGACTGGAAATGAGAATGGCAATGATATAAATTTGGATATAGTAGTTTAACTCCAACTAGAGATTGAGAAGTAAGGGTAAGCTGAGATGAACAAAAATGAAAGTGGGATTTAAAAAGACTCCTTCAGAAGCCTATGTGTTACTTCCACACATGATTGATGAGTCTGTAAGCTGGTAGAGTTTGGGAGGATATTTGACAGTAGGTATCTAGAGATACAAAACTGAACATTCCTCATTCTGCAAAAGGAAAACCATCAAAAATATTTTCGCAAAGTACTCTTCCCCCCAACACAATATTTTCATCTTTGAGATGACAAGTATGACTGTAGTGGTGATTCATCTAGAGTACTAAAAATATCTTACCAAGCTTTCTGACTGCCCAAGAGGGATGCAGAGAAAAAGAAACATTCTTTTAAATTTTCTCCATTATTATGATGTACTTGTCAAAGAAAAAGAACTCTAGAAAATATTTTTTTTCTTTCACATATAAAATAGAGTAAAATGAAGTAGTTTGTTACAGGGAATTGGTAAGAATGAATTAGTAGGGATGCTCCCTTCTCTCCTCCTTTCTTAACTCTATTTTTTTTTTAATTATATTGTCCTTGCTTCCTCTTAACGACTGGCCCAAATCACAGCTGCAATGAATTCCTGGGGTAGAAATATACACTTCCATCAATAGTTCAGATAAATGATGTCATCCATGCTTTCTCTGCTCTATCCACACAAAAAAAGACATGACCAGTGCTTTTGGCACTATCTTCTTGAATAAAAAATAAAATCCCAAAAGAAATACATTCCTAAGTGCCTTTGCCACATTTCCTAAGTTTGGAATTCAGTTTGTTATTTCTTCTTTCCTATGCAAAGCAACATATACTATAAAAACTAGAAAATGTTCTCAGTTTTGATCTCTACCAACATGTTTTCCAGCACAAAACAGGCATTTTTCAATAAAAATGGTTTACAAGCTGTTTTAGGAGAGATATAAAGAGAAAAGAAAGTAAGGAATCAACAATGGTGATGGCACATGGGTGATTTGGTGATGGGAAGCCCATGGGGATTAAAACTGAGATGGCAAAAGGCACAAAACGATGTAGAAATAAACTATTACATTATTTAAAAAAAGAGAGAGAGAGAGAGAGGTATTTCTAGAGACAAGTGAAACAGGTAGAAATAGATATAAAAGCAGAACTTTTGTGAAAGGAATCACATCAAAGAGACAAGTTTTCTAGTACTAATTAGTGACATAAAGAAAAATGTATTGACTCACAACTGGAGGCCAGAAACTATAATAAGATAAGCTTTTTTGTTGTTGAACAGATATGAAGGAGGATGTCAACTGGGAGCCAGTAGCAGAAATTAGGTCCTAAATACATATGCAGAATGAAAGTTTAAAAACTCTGGGACTATAAACTGGCCCAATCTCTATGGAAAACCATATAGATGTTTCTCAGAATATTAAAAATAGATCTATCATATGATCCAAAAATTCAATTCCTAGGCATTTATCTGAAGAATGCAAAAACACTAATTCAAAGGCATAGGTGCATTCCTATATTCATGACAACACTATTTACAATAGTTTTCAAGTTCTAGCTAAATAAAAAGATAAGTAAAAGGATAAAGTAAATAATCCAAAACTGGACACTGACTCAATAAAGCTAATACTGAGAAAATAATTCGTACCTGTGAGCTATTACATTCCAGTAGCAAATCTCCTTTTAGGGATAGTCACAGGAAGTACAGGCCACCGTCGGCTTCTCTATGTAGAGCAGCTTTCTCTAACGAGGTGCCACTGAGGATCACAGGAGATATGCTCCGGCAAGCAGTTATCTACCAAAGAGAAGGAAATATAGAAGAATTTCTGATGGTAAAAAGCACTAACCAGAGGACTAAATCCTACAGAGGAAAATAACAAGGTAGAGAAAAGACTTGAGTGTTTTCAGTTATTCGCAGCTTTTTTGTTTTCTGTTTGTTTTCTGAATTGTCCGGTCTTAAACAATAAGTCAACCAGATGTGTGACTATCCTCTTCATGGAAGGCAGCACCCATGAAGACTTGCCACGATTCTCGTGACTACAAATTACTGATGTTTAGGGGTTCATCATGAGATCGCTGGTGTAGAACACAGATATAGCACCTAGATAGCCCTAAAATATCTCAAATCATTATATTAATAAAACTAACTCCAAATCCACGCTAGAAGTAAAACTGTGTGTTCATTTCCACACTACTTCCTGTTCAAAATTGTTTTTAGCCAAATTCCATCATAACCTATGCTAGCTTCCATTAATGATGATATTAAGGACACCATTATAATATGGCGTTAATAAAATGCATTATAAAACTTCAATAATTCATTTCCAATAATAAAATATATGACAAATTTGAGTAAATCTTATTCTTCTATATCAGATTCACAGAATTTATGATAATCCTAAATTCTGAACTTAATTCCTCACAAGTTAACATCTAAAAAAAGTATCTAAATCTTTTTTACAAGTACCTAAATCAATTTTCCTTCTCCCTGCTCTCCCCCCTGGATTCCATATTTAAGGAATCAGTGCCATTTCCTCTCTGGGCTTTCACACCAGGAAACTGGAGTGGTCACCTTAATCTCCTACACATTCCACATGAAAGTAAGTGTCACATCCTTGTAATTCTTTCTCCCAGATCATCACTATGATGTCCTAATTAAGTTGACATTCACTAAGGACAAACTTTTATTATCCCTCATGTGGATTATTTATAAAAGCTTCTGACAAGTATTCCAGGTATCCTGTTAACACCCACCTTTTCTCTATTGACCATCTATGCTAGGCAGAAATTCTCAATGTAAAAGTTTAAGCAAAAAAAAAAAATCACATATATATACACATACATATATACATACACATACATATATATATACATACATATACACACTATATATACATACACATACATATATGTAATAATTTAGAATACAAACTATCTGTAAAAATGCATGCATACAAATAGAAGAATCCTAGAAGTACTTGGAAATCTCAAGTATTTTATAATAGCTATTTCTGGGGGACAAAAGACCTGAAGACTTTGGGGTAGATAAATGTGAAGTTGGAATGTTGCATTTTACTCCACATAATTTTTATTAGTTAATTATTCTAATAGCATAGATTATCACTGATTAGTATTTGTGCTTTTATAAAAACAAAATACAGAAATGTATAAAACAGTAACTGTAATAAAATTGTGACATCTACATGAAATGATATGAAAACCCTGTTGACAAAGACTAGTCAGTGTACGTTACTCTGCTCTCCATCTGAGGTGGTAAGATTGTTAGGAAGGGAACATGGTATAAGAGAAAAAGGGGCAAAGCCAAAAAGCATTTGGGATGGGAGAATATCCAAATTTATGACCCAGCTTCACAGATAAAAGATAATTAAGTGTCAAAGGCAACTTGAAGGTTTTTATCTTAACAATAAATCATGGTTTACAACTTATATAAGTGGCTAATAACATATGAAGGTGACATACTTTTTCAAGAGATATTTTTATTTCCTTCTTAACGGACTGAGTTTGGGGTGAAGATGACCACGTAGTCAGATGTGCTGCCTTAACAACAGAAATTAAGGTGGGAAATGTGTTTATTTCAGGAGTCTTTGTGGGGAAGGAACAGAATCATAGAGGACCAAATAGCTGAACAAAAGCCATGAAAAAGCATTATCAAAGGAACTGAAAGGTAACAATGAAAACAGAATAGACTAAAATGGAATGTACAAAGGGTTCAGAGTAAGAAAAGATTCCAACAATCTCCAATTTCAGAATGCTATAGGGACTAATGTGTATGAGAAAGTCCTTTGAATTAGGTAAGGAATAGTTATTAAAGACCTTCTGCAAAGTGTCTGTAAAATAGACATTTCTTCCTTTAGGAAAAAATATGATATATTGTATGAGTAAAAGATATTATATGATTTTAAACATATTTCTGTGAGGAGAATCTAATTGGGCAGATGATAGGAACAGATGATAAACAGACAATACAACACAAATAGCTATCAAATATATGAAGATATCCTCAAGCTCATTTGTAATCAAATTAAAGTAAAAATAATTTACTACTTTATAACCACCTGATTGGCAGAAACCAGAAGTTGAATAGTGGTGATTATTAGTGGGGGTGTGGAGAAACCAGACAACTTACTTTACTCAAGAGCACTCTCACAATACTTAACTCAGACTAAACTGCATATTGCCAATACCACAATATTCCTGGTTATACAACTCCAAAATATTCTTACATAGGATAATTAAAGGGATCTATGATGATTAAATCAGGAGAGAGTATATTATGCCGTGGCAACCTCCAACCCCATTATTCAAAACAACATAGGCTTTGGTGTGTTCACAGTATAAGCCTCCATCACGAACTCACAACTCAACTCATTTTATTTGTCAGAAAAGGGTGAAGTCGCCACCTCCAACAGGTTCTGAAGAGTTTAAATTAACCAGAAGGAAATATTAACAAATACAGTCCAGGCTATACATGCTACTTGTTTGTATCTGCCCACTTTCATTGACCAAAATCACATATTAAAATGGTCAGATACCTCAAATCTCCTCCCAGGTATTCACACATGTCAGAACAAGAAAAATCTGTGAATGATACCAATAAATTCCAAAATCCAAGCCAATGCTGTAGAACAGCATGGAAATATTCTATGTAATGTTACCTAGCAATTAGAAACAAGGAACTTGAATCACATAGATAAGTGGATAATCACATAGATAATGAAAACAAATGATGAATGAAAAAGGGGGTAAGATAGTGAAGTTTTTAGCAGAATAACCTATCTATAAATTAAACCTAAACTATACAACAGCACAAGGATATATACAAATATGTGAGGATAAAGATTTAACCCACTCAAGACAGTTGACCACTGAGTTTGTTCTCTTGGATTTTTATGTTCTCCACAAAATAAATCATCCCATCTATTGTTTACTTCAAGTCAGCATAATTCATTTAGTTTCCTTCTGGGTATAAATAATTATATGGTGCTGCTTAAGGAATTCCACCCTGTCCTTATTTAAGTGGCCACGCTTTCAACATTGATACCTACTTCTATCCCCCTCGTCCACAATTAGTCCTTCCATATACACAAATAGCATTCCTGCAGACACTGTAAGGATTTTGTTTCTTTGCTTCCTGTTGTTGACATGTCCCAGTTGGAAGCTGCAGTGAACACATATAGCAAGCACAGCCAAAATTCCAGTCACATCTTCACAGAAGCTACTGGTAAAGATTGTACCTGATAATATCTAACTTTTATATTACTGAAGACTCTAAAAACTGCTTTTGCGGGCCCTCCCTGGTGATGCTGCAGGTTAAAGAACAGCACTAAGAAGTAAAGACACTTCAGCATGAGTTCATTCCCCACCACTGAGGTGACCCACGTGGCGTGGCAGACCTCTCCTGACACTCCCACTCCCACTGCTCCCCTCAGCAGTGTATTTCAAGAGTCGGCCTGTTCTGCTCCCCAATCTTTCTCTGGTGAATCGTCTCACTACCCCTGCACCTCTGGCCTGTACCCCAGTTAAGAATGAATAAATAAATCTTAAAAAAAAAATACTTCATAAAAAAAATGCTTTTAACTGCTTTTGCATTTTGCATTTAGAATCTTCCTAAATTCCCTGGGCAAATGAAAGAAAGTTAAAATTCATGAGTCAACAAATAGTAACACTGAAACACACACACACACACACACAAGATTTTTGTGATTAAACTTCCATAGTTTTCTTTAATGAAAAACATGACTTCTATTTTATAGATCCAGGACTGATACCACATTGAAACTATATTAAAAGGAGAGAAATAATAATGAGAGGAGGAAAGGCAAAAGCTTATTATTTGCTTCATTTGTTAATAATTCCACATTATTATTGAAATAAAACTTAACAGTAAATTCTAATTCTCATTTAAACTTAATGGTAAAGTATTAATGCTTTAATTCACAACTCAAAATATTATTGACATCAGAAAATATGTTATTAGTTAGAGATACATATGGCTTACAGAGATTATAATAAACAAACATTGATTTTTTTACTAAGGTGAAGATCAAGGCAAAAATCAATCGATATCTATCTATTTCAACAAAATCTTAAAATTACCAACATTAAAATCCACTGAATCTGACGCTTCACTCTTCAACTGGAGAGCATACAGAAAATTGTGGCATCCCCTGGAAAAATGAGAAAGTTGTTTTCCTGGCACCTTCTTGCATCCTTCTTTGACCATCTTCTGATCTCCATATGTATATTATTTTGTTCAGATTTTTTGGACAGGAATTAAATGACTGGGCAACAAAAGAAAGATGGGTCATCTTTATATGTCCCCTGCTCCAAATTAGGAGTGATTACCCTCCTCTTTAATAGTAAAAAAAAGAAACTGAAAGACTACTAGCATATAAATAGCAAAGAGTAAGTCATACTTCCCTACATTTCATTCATTTGCTACAAAACTTTTTTTTTTAAAAGATTTATTTATTTATTTGTACAGAACTGGGGTACAGGCCAGAGATGTGGAGGGTGAGAGGATTCACCAGAGACAGAGCGGGAAGCAGAACAGGCAGATCAACGAAGTACACTGCTGAGGGGAGCAGGGGCGGGTCAGGAGAGGTCTGCCGTGCCATGTGGTCACCTCTGGGGCAGGCGGGAATCGAACTCATGCGGAAGTGGCTTTAGTTTCTTAGTGCAGTGCTTTAACCCGCTGTGCCACCAGGGAGGGCCTTGCTACAAAACTTTTAACATATCCTTGACATATCCTGTTGACTCAAGTTAAAAAAAATCCAAAAATCGATACATTTATTTCCATTATCAGTATGGCAATAACATTTTTTTAAAAGATTTATTTATTCATACAAAACTGGGGTATGCAGGCCAGAGATACGGAGGGAGAGAGGATTCACCAGACACCGAGTGGGGAGCAGAACAGGCCGACTGATGAAGTATACTGATAAGGGGAGCAGCGGGCGGGTCAGGAGAGGTCCGCCGTGCCATGTGGATCTCCTCCGGGGCAGGCGGGGATTGAAATCATGCAGAAGTGGCTTAAACTTTTTAGTGCTGTGCTTTAACCCGCTGCGCCACCAGGGAGGGCCGTCAATAACATTTTTTAACATTTAATTATTAGTTTCACTTTTTATTTGATATTGAGATTTTGATTGGTTCACCTTCCTGTAAGAATACTACTTTAAGAATTAAAACAAAATTTACTGATTCTTTAGTATTTCTTCCTTACCATTTCCATCATAAAGTCACTCAAATTTTCCAGAAAAAAAAGTGGTCGAATTTTGATTTCTACAAAATGCAGATACAGAGGGAAATGCAAGGGACTATGGTGGTGGCACAGGGGTGATTTGGTGATGGGAAACCCGTGGGGATTACAATTGAGATGAAAAAAAAATGTGCAAAATGATGTAAAAATAAACTTTTTAATAAAAAAATGCAGATACATACATACACAGAATCTAAACAATGAACATTCCAACAAAATACAGCAAAGTCTTACCATATGAACGTGTTTTTCTTTCCCTAGTCTTCCATTCTTATCTCATTTTGAAAAGAAAAATCAAACAATTTATTGTGAATGCATATGCAGGTGTTACCTGTGTTATTAACATAAAAGATGATTCAAGTCACAAAACAGTAGAACAGGAAGTTCCCTCTCTACTAGCCCTACATGGTCATGTTATAGATAAGGAAATTACTCAGAAAGGCTGTTAAAACCACAGACAAGGTGGTAGAACAGTGAATAGAAAGGTCTCTGGTATGTTGTTTACACAAATGAGTTTTCAACTTGCAGCCTGTTTACTTTTCCAGTTATGAGCTTCAACTTTGAGAAAGTTCTATGTTTCTATTAAAGGGAACTTTGAAAAAATGAAGACACTTTAAGGAGGAAGAAGAAAAAAATGGGAAACAGCTAAGTCCTGATTGGAATTAAACTTTTCAAAATGAAAGTCTCGTTTATTGTTTAATATACACAGCAGCTACTTGTCAGTCCCTATCTCCATCTTTTCCTCAGATCACGGCTGCATATTGCCGGTACTAAATCTACTTCCATGCTGCTTCTCTTTATTTTCCTAATTTTGCCAAAGAATTTGAAGGGGCTAACTGGATGGGGCTGCTATTAACCCCAGAGAGCCAGTGCTAGTCAATAGGAAATTGTGAAAATTCCCTCCTCAGCATTTAATTTGGCTCGCAAAAATCTGTAATATGGAATCTGTGTGGAATAACTGAGTTCTCCAGAACTGCCTCACAAGCTCAGTCTAGCTCTGCTTAAAAAAAAAAATAAATAAATAAATAATAATTTTTTTTTAAAAAAGCTCCAAATCAAAGACCTATATTTGATTCTCAATGGAATTAACATGCACAGGTCTCTCCTGGCAAGACATGGAACAATGCCAGTTGTTGATTCAGAGGAGTTCATCTTGATGTTCCCATTTAGAGAATGCCTGGACTTTGGAATATGGCATCACTTTCCTCTCCTTCTAAGGACTAATTTTGCTATTCTTGCTTCCTACTTATGCCTATTATAGGTCTACAAGTGTCATAAGATATATAATACACTCATTCACATGAAGGCACCATTTCCTGATTGTACTATCTAGTCATTCTATTTCCATGGAGATTTAATTTAATTAATATTAACCACTATTTCACATAAGATGGTATCAAGAGAGTTGACAGAAGTCACATTACTAGGAAATGGAGAATCTAGAATCTGAAACCAAGTTTGAGCTACAGTAGCTCCAGACTCATGCCTTTCTCACTGTGTGTTTCCAAACCAGGCTGGGCACTGACCTCTGAACTCAAATATTCACTGCATTTGGCATCTTTGTTTGACATCTAATGGGAATCTCAAAATTAATACATCTTCACAAATTATGCTCTTAATACCACACTCTTTGATCCCTATTTCTGTTTTATTAACAATGGTACTGACATCTACTTATCTAGGTTTTTTTCCTTGGAGTCAGGCAATATCCCACTAATTTTGAAGAGACAAACTACTATGTGCAGACCAGATCTACACAGATCTATACAGTGGAGGTGATAACAGATCACAGCTGATAGGCAGCAAGAAAGCTGGGTTTAAGTGGTACATCTGGAAGAGACTAATTATGGGGCTCGCTGGTAGTGCAAGGGGTTAATTCTCAGCACAGCCAGCTAGCTGACACACATGGCTCAGCAGAGCTCTCCTGTCTCACTTCTGCCCTCCTCGGCAGTGGATCTGTCTGTTCAGTAGATCTGTCAGTTCTGCTCCAATTGTTCTGGTGAATCCTCTCACTCTCTCCCTCCTGCATCCCACACCACCATCCCATCCTTACACACACACAAAGCTCTGGCCTACACCCCAGTTCTTGTATGCATAAATCAGTAAAATAAGTCTTTAAAAATAGATGCATTATGCCAAAGCAGGTGTTTGGAACTAAATTATTTGTTAGACAAGCTTCTAATGAGGCTACAGTCTTAGTCAATGCTTGATTATAGTTTTGTGAGACTGAGAAGACCACGTAAGTTGCAACAAGATTTCTGATTCACAGAATTTGTGAAATAATATATATATATATTATTTTAAGCTGTGATATGAGTGATGATTTGTTACATGGTAGTATAATTCTAAATCAGAAGTATTTACCTTGTGCTCTATTTGGAAGACTGAGTTATAATTGCTCATACAAAGATAAGAAGTCATTATATGTGAAGGCTTAGCATGAATAGTTGGAAAGGGGCCTGCCATAGTTAAAAAAATAATAAAAGTAAAAAATTTATTTTGATTAGCGTTTAAGACATAGGCTTACATTTAAAAGAAATATTATTTTTCCTCTCCCCTCCTGGTTTTTCACTTAGATTCATTAGATGGAAATAATATCCACATCTTTATGATTTGAAAACTTGAGACCTAAGAAAGATAATTAACTTACACAAAGGCTGATTAAGGATTTAGGAACTTTAAAGGCTGATTAAGGAACCCACATTTTATATAAGACTTAAGAGTACAAAATTATAAATAAAAAATATGTGTCTGGGCCCTCCCTCGTGGCGCAGCGGGTTAAAGCACAGCACTGAGAATCTAAAGCCGCTTCCGCATGAGTTCTATCCCCGCCTGCCCCGGAGGTGACCACATGGCGTGGCACACCTCTCCTGGCCCGCCCGCTGCTCCCCTCAGCAGTGTACTTCGTTGATCTGCCTGTTCTGTTCCCCGCTCTGTCTCTGGTGAAGCCTCTCGCCGCCCCTAAGCCTCTGGCCTGTACCCCAGTTCTGTATACACAAATAAATAAATCTTTAAAAAAAAATGTGTCTAGTAATAAGGAAAATACAAACATTAGAAACTTTAGATATTGTACAAAGGAAATGACGTTATTCAGATAACTGACTGACCAGTGGTGGCCTGTGACCTTGTGTCATCATTTGGATACGTCAGCATAGTAGAAAGAAGGGCATTTCTGCAAGTCACTCCACACTGGGTCATCTATATATTTACAAAAGTGATGCCAGCCACATCCGTATTTCCTTTATAGACTAAATTCACCTTAACTCAATTACTTCTTCCAGATCCAAACACCTGCCAATGACCAGTAGAATGACACCTAAATCAAGTGAATGTCTCCTAACTGGGAGTTTATCATGGATACAATACTGTAATCATAATTAATTATGGTTAAAACTCCCATTTCTGAAATTTTTACAAAGACATGCGGCCACTAACCACACTGGTAATTTCTCTTACAGTAGCTGAAAGAAGTAGTGGGTGCTGAAACTTAACTCCTAAGAATCTGTCTAGGAGTTGTTCAGTCTCGCAGTTAGTGGCAGAACCTGTACTAAAACTCTATATTCAGGATCGAACATACCTCCCTTGGTTGTGCACAATTTCAAGTACACACAAAAATCCAAGTCATGGAGGAAAAAGGCTAGTGTTACAGGTATATCTGTGTGTGTCTGTGTAGGTAAATGTGTGTTTCCAGTTGTGTGTGTGTGTGTGTTTCCATTTACGTAATGGAGAATCTATTCACCAAGCCATACTCATAGTTTTCGATACCAATAAACCTGTGACACTGGCTATCTTGTGCAATGGTAGTTTTTATTCATTAGAAAATATATTCTATGGGTTATGAAGGAATAAAGCTGTAAATGAGTATTATATTGGGAATTATATTAAGAATATTGGTTGGAACTTGTTTTTTGTAAATTAACTTGGCAGTGAGATGCTCCATGGGAAACCAGGCATGTTTTAGAATAGGACTCAGGCTATGAGTCACAGGCTGTTGACAAAATACCCAAAATGTGGAATAAACTCATTAATAAAGTCATGTACAGACAAGTGAGATGTTCCTTAACTCCACTATATCTCCTCCCCACACACTTTCATTCCTGCTGCCTTAAATGAGAAACTATATTATTACAGACAATTGGTTTGTGGCAATGATAAGAATGCTTGAACAGTGGCTATGGAAGAACCAAGGGAGTCAAGTTGGATATAGAAAAAAGAATAGGAAGACAGGGGGAGAGTAAGTCTGTTAGCTATAGGCAATGGCCTGGAAAGGCTAAAGCAGAATCTTCAGTGTTCTGAATAATAGGGATGGAAAGAACAGGATTAATCTGGATAATCCTCTAATACAAAAGCTTCCACCTTAACTCCCAGGAGTACACAATCAGAGGCCCTTCTCCTGAACGGCATTATAGAAATGGAATCTGATGAACTTGCTTGTTTCACATTTGCGATGGTATCTGGGAAACAATACAGGCTTTCAAGGAATTGTTTTATAGTTGAAGATACGACTTTATATCACTTCTGAGAATTCAAATATTACTACAATTGGTTTCATTCTGAGTTTTTGAAATGTTAAACAGGTAACTGATAAAACATTCAAATAGAACATTAGAAGGGTGACTTGGATGTTGAGTTGTATTAAGAGTGATAATTAGAACTTTTTTTCTAGAATAATCAGAGTATATTGATTGTTCTTTATTTCTATTTATGCTTTTTTTTTTTTTGCCAATTGTCAGGGAAGTATTTTTTCTTCTATACAACTATAAACATGTAATCATTCTTTGGTATATACAAAAAGCTCTGATTAAGCATTTGGTATATTTCCCTGTTTTATGATGTTTCTTTTTCTTCTTGCTACCTGCACATAGCTAGTGTTTCAGAGTGCAAAGTATTCCTATACAAACAATTATATTAGTGATTGGTTAAGAAATTCATAGTTTAAGAGATTAGAGATTTATCTGTACATTTTATTTTTTACAATTTGTCTCCCAACAAAATAGATTATGCACATTGGTTTCCATAGGAATAGCAGTGGCATTCTATTACTAATTTTCATTGTTCTTATTTAAAAATTATGTGTAAAGGAATTGTCTAATTAATTATGTAATATAGTACAGTGAATGAACCATAAAAACATTACTTTCCCACCTACTACCTAACAATAAGCCAAATCTTTTTATTATTATTATTATTTTTTTTTACAACATTCTTCATCTTGTGCATTTTTTCATCTGAGCTGTAACCCCCATGGGCTTCCCATCACCAATTCCCCAGTATGCCATCACCACAGAGTGGGGCACTCTTCCTACCCCAGTTCTAATCCCATTCCTCTTTCCACCCCCATAAAATGTCTCTGGTTTATAATTGTTCAATGTCTTCTTTTTTTACTCTATTGCATGTGTTAATCTTAATTGGATCTTTGTTACTTATGCTTTGGTAGTTTTAAAACAAAAAGAAGTAAATTTAAATTCTAACCAGAGGCAGTTTGATGTAGGGTCCTTGGCTTTAGTCTGGGTCTGATCTGGGCATGTATTGACAGATGAGAGGGTTTGAAAGTGGCTTCTGTATTTTCTTATTTGCTTTCAGCACATTTTGATCTACTGATATTTAAATGACCAGATTCTTTACCTCTAGGGTGGCTAAGTATGCAAAGAAGAGATGATAAGTGCTTGAATATCTAACGATGTCAAAAGTAGGCAAGTGCTGAAAAGTTTTAGCTACAAGTGACTAAATTCACAAATGGTGGTAAAAGTACACAATGTTTTATAATTGTCTATAGACATATGACATGTGAAATACAGAGGAAATTTTTAGGATTCTTCTCCCTTACATCCTTTTGTTGACCCAAAACTAAACAGACACTTGATATACCAGCAAGAAAAATGATTGATTTAATTTTGAGCTCAAGGAGGTATATAGATTTTATCCGAAGTAGGGAAAAAAAAACTGAACAGACAGGTCAAAAATGCATGAAAGTTTTGCTTTAGGGCCCTCCCTAGTGGCCCAACAGCTTAGGATGCAGCACTGTAAGCTATGAGCTTGAACCCCTCCCCTCTCCTGTCCCTGAGGTGATCCACATGGTGCAGCAGACCTCTCCTGTGGATCTGCCTGTTCTGCTCCCCACTCTGTCTCTTAGGAATCCTCTCACTGCCCCTGCATCTCTGACCTGTACCCTAGTTCTGCATGCATAGATCAATAAATCTTAAAAAAGAAAGTTTTGCTTTAGAAAGAAACTTAGTGTACTAAGCAGAGCTTGATTCACACAGCTTCCCAAGTTCTTGTCTCTGATGCAGGGAAGGTATCTTTTACAGAAAGATTTATTTATTTATTAGTTTCATGATGAACAGGAAGAGGATCAAAGAAAAATTCTGCTTTTAGAAGAAAGGGAGGAAGAGGGTATCATTCAGCCACTGATTTTTTTTTTAATTGAAAATTAATTCAAAATTGTCAGTGTGTTACTTTGGAACATATTGGAGTGGCTTTATGTAGGGTCTGAACAAAACAAAGACAGGTGAGTAAGAAAATATCTAGTCATAGTATGGATTTGGAGCAATTATATCCCAGAGTAAGAAATAAAGATGATCTGATCCTATCTGAAAGTAAATCTGTTAAAAGAATCAAAATGTGCAATAGTATGTATGCATGAAGCCCTCTTCTCCCTGACTGTTCTCACTAGGCCTGTAGAGCACAGTGCCTAGAAAGTTCTCCAGTTATTTTTGAAGAGGGTTTTCATTGCAGTGATAGTTGTATGGAAAAAAAAAAAAAGGAAAATTTCTGCATTAGGTTAGGTTTAGAGCATAGTTTGAGTTAATGACACTGAGAAAATAACTAAAGTGACATGGATATTGATGGCAATAGTTGCAAATGCAAGGGCAGATTTATGGAGTGAGAGATACAGTTTTTATGGATTGCTGGTTAATATACAATTAATTAAGATTCAGGGGAAAATATCTATAGAAAAATCACCTTTTGAAGTCTATGTATAACTCCTTAAGTTTACAAAACGTATTAGTGATTGATCAGGAATTAAAGAATTGACATCCTAGTAAGTTGCTCAAGGACAGTTAGAGACCAAGAAGGATGAAATACTATAGAAATATCCCTCAGAGAATCATCAAGAACAGACTAGCAATTGGTAGAAATATCAATTAGAGCTCTAATTTAGGAACTCAGGTATATGGACTATACATAGATACTGGGGGGTACACTGGAAAAAATTGACATTAGGTTTCGGGTGTGGGCTTGTTCTGATTTAACTACATCTCTTGTTCTTTTCTAGCACCAATAAATTGATGTGTCTGATTTAACGATTTGACAACTATGGAGAAATCTTAGCCAACACTTGAAACTCTGTTAGTCCCTATGCATTCTATGGGTTGGACAGATATATAATTTGTCTCATGTTACCAATCCCACACAATTCTTTCGAAATTTTGAGATTTTAAGTAAAGCTGCATGATTATTGTTTTGAGAGTTGAATTACAGCTATAATTTTTTGGCAATTATGTTTTTGTTTTCATTATGTAAAAAACATGTCAGCTTTGTTGAATAGAAATGGTTTGTAAAGCTTGCATCCTCTAGACTTCTATTTTTACTCAAGCTTCCTGCATCTAATTTCTCTGATTTATAAAAGCAGTGATTATAAGCCCAGAAGAAACTCATTCTGCTGTGTCTCAAAAACGGTCCACTTTCCCTTAAATATCCTAGTATGTTTGAACTATTTTTCTACCTCATTTTATAAGAATTCTCCCCCTGATTCCAAAATTACTTGGGGTAGTTCTCTTACATAAAGATTTCAGAACTAACCATAGATCAATTTCTCCATGTACTTCTCAGGATGATTCAAATTTGGAAAACAACCCTTTACACAAAATTTTCTTACCCTCTTCTCAGAGAAAAGTAAATTGGCATGATGCCTTCTACATGTATAGTCATACTTTACAGAATCTCTTTCATCAATAATAGCATCTGGGGACTTGATTTATCTAAAATATTTACTCTGTGATAAACCTTATTGAGAATAAGTTTCAATGGAATCCATGCTATTATTCTCCTATCTCCTAGGGACACTTTAGATTCTGTAGTAACTAGAGTCTTCAGGATGGTGAGTGATTACAGCTGTGAATTACAGTTGCAATAACTCAGTATAGACAAGCACCACATGACAATATGCAGGAAAACTTTTGACATCACCCATTTAAAGAGATTAATTAGAAAGAACTGCTGAAAAGGGATGTTTCCACTGTGTGCTTTGGTGCAAGTTAGATTAAGAGGTTTAGAAGTGATAAATAAATAAGCACATAAGTGACTGGTGGTTTAAGATGGAATAAAACATGTTGGTATAGATTTCACAGTTTAAGAGAAAATTATTTACTCTGATTAAAAAATTTACTATGAATTAGCGCTTGAGTTGGACTTCAATAAATATCAATGCTCCCCCACCCAAAAATAACCTGAAGCCAATATAGTAGATCTTAATGCTGTCGAAAACTTCCTGGAAACCATGACTTAAAGCAAAATGATGAACAATGAAAGTGCATTTATGGTAGGCTCATAGAAACAAGAGTTAAGTTTGTTAAGTTAACAACTTGTTAACTGTTAAATGTCCTGCAATACATTTGTGGTCACAAAAGTATCACCAGACATTAATGGTCTGAAACTCTTCTAATATTAAATAATAATTTGTATGCATTCCATTCATTCTCTAATCTATTTGTTCCAGTTCAGTATCACGCGTGACTGGGATACAGTTAGGCAGCTCAGAGTACAAGGTGGACACTAACTTGAACAGGACACCCTTGCACTGCAGGGCACACACACACTCCCCAACTAAAATAATTTAAACAGACAATGGACCTAATGTGTGCATCTATGTAGCTGTGTAGGTAAGAAAACACAAGTAGTCTTGAGGGTGAGGTGCAAACCCCCCTCACATGGTAGTCTCGGCCATGATTAAATTTTTTCTCATCAACATTATAACTAGGATTTGCTTTGCATGTTTGAAATGCCTGAGCTTTATTGAGAGGGATCAGAATTTAGGCAAATTGCTGACATTGATAAGTTCTCCAAAACCCGAATCCCTACCATTAGTGCCTTTGCTTTCCTGAGCATTTTACTACTGCTTTTTACAAACCCTCCCTAGCCTGAAGGACTCAAACTAACTTATTTACTAATGTACAAATAACAAGGAGTGGTATCTCTCAAACATGCTCCATAACTATCACTTTAATATCCAAGACCATGATTGTCTACGCAAATGGGGCAACCTTTCCTTCTTCTCAATAAAACCAAAACTTTACTGAAACATTTAATATAGGCAGTGAAATCAGGCAATCAAATCAAAAAGTAGAACTTCCAGCAATTTAGATAATATCCACACATCAACATGGATCAACATGGACTTTTAAAACCTCACTTTATTTCAAAAGATAGTTTTTACCATGTGCCAGATGCTGTTCTAAGTACATAATAAATAGTAACATTTAATTCATTAAATAAGTCCACAGTGAACTTACCACCATCACTGTTTTACAAAGGGGGTAAAGACAATCATGAACATTACTCAGAATAACAATCATGGTCTTGGATATTAAAGTGATAGTTATGGAGCATGTTTGAGAGATACCACTGCTTGTTATTTGTACATTAGTAAACTAAGTGACAGACACAATTTGAACGCAGGAAAAATAGCCCCAAGTGTGAGCTTTGACAACTACAAAATATTGCCTCTCATGAGGTTATTCAGTGCCACAGAAAAAAAGTTAATGGCACAACTCCCCACCTATATCTAAAGGTGACAGTCTGATAAAGCTGAGTGAGCTATAAGTGCAAAGTAACCTCAAAATATTGGGTCACTCGTTGTAAAAATTCTGAGCACACCCATCTGTCCCTCCTCGTCAGCGAGGAAGTCATGTACCAGAATGCATAAAAAGTCACAAAGATCTCCCTCTCTGTTCATGAAGAAAATCACATGCTGAAAGAAAAGACTTTTCAACTCACAAATCAGCCAGCTAACCGTTAAGAAACTATTGTAATAAGGACTTCATCACTTCTTGGAACATACTGAAAAAATGACTCATATTCAATCTCGTGAAATTTTGAAAGAAAATTAGAACAGGGATGCATGAATAGTCATCTAGCCCCATCTCGTAACTGGAAGAAGCTACTTACTACTACTTCTGTTATCTGGTATAGTTACTCTCTCCAGAGAGAGACATTGATAGACATGCAGTTAAACATCTTCAACTAAAAGAATTGGATAATTTACCTTAAAGTTCTCCAATTTGAAGACTCATCATTACCTTGTACTTCTTTATAAAAAGTTCATTCATTAACAACTGGTGTCTCTTGATCAACCCTCAATATAGCATATTTGCTTTCTCTCATGGGAATTTTATTCTTTATTTACCTAGTCATAGCTCCATCATATGATCTATATGAAGTAATAGAATGTTGTATGTTAAAGGGGCCTCCTGGTAGGCTAGAGGTTAAGTCTCAGTGCTGTCAACACTAGGGCCTGAATTCCGTTCTCTGCCAGGGAATTCACCACATAGCACAGCAGACCTCTCCTCTCTCATCTGCTGTTCCTCTCAGCAGTGTATTTCAGTAAATCTGCATGTTTTTCTCCCCACTCTGTCTCTGGTGAGCCCTCTTATCCCCTGAATCTCTTGCTCACACCCCAGTTCTTCTATGTGCAAACACACACATATATACACACACAATAGCTAATTTAGCATTGGGTGTGAAATGGCAAATCAATCTCTAAATTGTTAAAAACCATTATAACAGTATAAGAATAGTTATGAGAGCATAATTATCATGCTTTATAAATACTCGAGAAGAAACATATATTTTTGCCCAACTGGTATCAGTTTTCAATTTCAACTCAAAATAAAGGAGCTTCCCATCCAGAAAGACTGGGAAGTAAGATATATGTTCAGTTACTGAATGTGAGAATATTGAAAAAAAAAAAGAAAAAAGAAATTGGACAGAAAGATTTAGGTATTTCTCCATTAAAAATAAAGTATTGAGGCCCTCCCTGGTGGCGCAGCGGGTTAAAGCACTGCACTGAGAAGCTAAAGCCACTTCCGCATGAGTTCGATCCCTGACTGCCCTGGAGGAGTCCACATGGCGAGGCAGACCTCTCCTGGCCTGCCCGCTGCTCCCCTCAGCAGTGTATTTTGTCGATCTGCCTGTTCTGCTCCCCGCTCTGTCTCTGGTGAATCCTCT
>NW_004567104.1:58985342-58997759 GCF_000260355.1 Condylura cristata | reverse complement strand
CGATCTGCCTGTTCTGCTCCCCGCTCTGTCTCTGGTGAATCCTCTCACCCTCCGCATCTCTGGCCTGTACCCCAGTTCTGTACGAATAAATAAATCTTTAAAAAAAATAAAAAATAAAGTATTGAACATTTAAGCTAAGTGCATCTAACAACTTCAGCACCACACTCAAAGAAAGTAACATTAGATTGGATAACTTGCTCCTGCTATATATTTAAGGAAATGGGTGCTTTTAAATAAATATCAATCATGGTATTTATTAACATTTGTTGATTTTGTTGTTTATCTGATTTCCTTATTAAACTATAATTTTCAAGGTGGTAAAGATGACATATCATAATAACATCTGTCTAATACTACTCATATTTCTTACTAGGAAATATATACTTTTATTAATAATAATAAATAATAGAATTCTAGGTATATGTCAAGTTTACTAACTTTTCACTGACATTTCCCTTATTGCAATAGTCATGAAAATGTTTTGGTAATTTGAATTAAACACAGTAGCATACTTAGGATTTAAATATTAACACACATGTGCTGATTGAATATACTGATGTAACAGTTTTTGTAACAGTTTTACTTAGTACATCTATAGTAATTTAAATAAATTTCAGGTAATCATTTTGTTTCAATTCATAATGGAGATTCTCTATCAAAGATGTATAATTAAGTCTATTGCTGTTACACAAGACAAACATGAGCGATACACACTCAGTCAAATAGAATACAACAAAAGAAATCCAGATCTAATTAAAGTTAATTTTATCTAATGAAGAGATAATCTCTGGTTATAGCTTCCTAAGAATTATTCCTTCTCTTAGTGAGAAGAAACTCAAAGATTCCCTCCAAAACATTTCCCTACATATTCCTCCAATGCCTTTAAATATAAACTGTAGATTACTATTTTTGCTTCAGTTAGCTCTATCATCATTTATACCTACTTTCAATCTAAGTACTGGTGTAATCAGAACCGATCCCTTAATTTTATGAAATCTCATGTTAAGAAACTGCTTCCTATTGAGCACCTCTCTGAAAGACTGTCATAGGTGTACTTGTTTAAGATCACCTGTCTCATATATTATAAGACCTAGAGGTGATATAAAACACCAGAATGATGGGCTCTCCCTGGTGGTGCATAGGGTTAAACAAATGCATTAAGAAGCTCTCTGAAGGCACCACAGCATGAGTTTGACCCCCACACACACACACCTAGGGAGATGACCCACATGGTGTCATGGCGTGCAGACCTCTCCTGACCCACCTGCTGCTCCCCTCAGCAGTGTATTTCAGTCAATCTGCCTGTTCTACTCCTCACTCTGTCTCTGGTGAATCCTCTCACCTACCCCACCTCTGGCCTGTACCCCAGTTCTGTAAGCATAAATAAATCTTCAAAACAAAACAAAACAAAACAAAAACCTGCATGACTAAAAGAATCCAAAGTAGCTTCTCCTTGTTCTAGTCCTCAGGGAAACACATATTATGTTTCCTCTTCTCACATCAGGAACTCCTGAGAGCGATGGTAATTGTCTTTTCCTTGCAGACCTACCAAGTAGTGTGCTTTGGAATTAAATGTTAAAGCAAATCTAAGTATCCTTCCGGTAGCTCTATTATGTGAAATCTGAGTGTCTAAAACTTTCTACCTTCAGCTCTCAATTCTAAGTTCAACTAAAACTTTGTAATAGAACAGTGACCTTCGTCCAGTGGCTCGATCTTCCCAGCCTCTGTTTCTCTGCTTTTTGTCTTCTAAGAGACTAAATCAGTGATGGAAGTACAGCCTCCTCTCCATCTGCTGAGAATAAGATGTTGCAATATAAAAATCACACTATGATGTTGAGCTAGGGAAGAAGAGGGAGACAGCCATCCATATTACTGGGACAGATTGACTTCTGAGATCAATAGAAATTGTAATTAAGCTGTGGATATTTATCCCTTTTAAGGCCTTCCATTTCTCAAATATTTAAATGATGACTTTGCAATACGACTTCCACTTCATCAGCATCTCTGCGGAAATTGGAAATTACAGTATGTGATACAATTAAAATGTATATCCACAACCACTCAGAATAATCATGGCTAATTAGAAATTATGAATCATTAAAATGACATGGTTTTCTATCAGTATGTGTGCACGGAACATTCATGTCTTCTAACTTCCCAATCCAATCTCAGTAAATCTAAGGGGATACATTTGTCTCAATTTCTATTAAGCCCCTCCATTAAGGAAATTGCCATTATAGCCAAAGTTTAAAGGTTATCTGGGATAGCAAACTACTCAACACTGCTAATACATATAATTAGCTGTGTTGAGAGTCCACATTAAACTTTTCCACTGCTAGTGAATTTTTGAAAAACAAATCATTCGAGCAGGCTTATCAAGCTTGCTACAGTGTGCCTGGTGAAATTCACAACATAATCATCATAATTAAATCTCATTTTCTCTTTTTTTTTGGTATCTATCATTAATTTTTTTTTAAAGATTTTATTTATTCATATAGAACTGGGGTATAAGCCAGAGATGCGGAGGGTGAGAGGATTCACCAGAGACAGAGTGGGGAGCAGAACAGGCAGATTGACAAAGTACACTGCTGAGGGGAGCAGCGGGCGGGTCAGGAGAGGTCTGCCTCGCCATGTGGACTCCTCCAGGGCAGGCGGGAATCGATCTCATGCCGAAGTGGCTTAAGCTTTGTAGTGCAGTGCTTTAACCCGCTGCGCCACCAGGGAGGGCCTCTATCATTAATATTAAGGTTGCTTCTAAACTCACCCAAATACCTGAGTTTGTTATATTTGAATCAACACTTTGGATGTTCCAGGGGGACATAAATAAAAAAGGAAACAAAAGCAAATAATTGAACTAATATGATGAATTTATCTCTGAATATTCAGAAGTTTTTTTTTTTTTACAAAAAGTTCGAAATTAACACTCCTATAAAAATTGTTTCAATTCAAATAGGCTGAATAAAAGCAACATCTTCAGAGAATTTCAGCTGTCTGATTTTGATCTCAGTTATCCATAAATGAGAGAGTAAAGTGGGGAGATCCAAAAAAGGATACTAACACTTGGATCTTTTACCTCACTGGTAGCAGATTCTACGTTAGATTCTCTGCCATGCCAGAGACTGTTGTCAGGTCTGAATTCCTAATTCAAAGAAAAGCTTCAGAATCTCCAAAATCTGGAGATTGTGACTCTAGTCATCTCCAACTTGAGTAGGAAGAACCTACTAGAAGACAACAAGGCTAAGGATGTGAGATGGGATCAAATGAGGAGGAACGTGGCTACTTGCATGCAGATGCTACGCTTCTAATTATTGTTGTACCTATAGATACAATAAAATCCCCACACTAGTGAGGCAGAATACTCTCTAGCTGGTGCAAAACTGATGTTGCCATCTTAGATGTGCTGATTGTTAAGCTGTTGCCTCTCAACTTCAAATTCACCCTTCTAGCCTCCTCTTTGCTATCTTCCCTTGTCATAAATGCTTTCCTTTCATTGTCAATTCAGCAAATATTCTTCACCACAGATAGCATCTGGGACCTTTTTCTACTTCATATTTCAATGCCTCAGGAATGAACCTCACTATGATCCCTCACAGAACCCCTCAGAACTGGCCGACAATTCCTCCTCAGAGAGCTGGCTTCTAGAACCACATGATTCCCATCATTTTTCTAGGTTATATTACTTCTAACCTCTTTTTAAAGGAATATTCGAATCCCCAAGCAAGCTGTTTCCTGAAGCTACCACCTCTGTGGTATCTGTGTTGCTTTTGTCTTTTCAGTCTTCCAGAACCCATTTAATTCTCTACCTTAATTTTCCTGTTAACATAATTGTCATCATCTGTGTGTGTGTATGTCAGTTTCTGAATAATCCTTGACTCAGTAAAAAAACAAAAACATTTAGCAGCGATGTTGCAGTGAAATTCCTGGCTCTGACTTGGTGTCCATCATAGTGGACATGGTGCACTATTTGCCCAGCATGCCTTCCTTTAAAGGAACCCCCACCCTCAGTGCTTTGGTCCTAGTAGAGGCAGGGGTGTTATTGAATATGGTCTCCCACCCTCATAACTGTTTTGGACTCAGGGTCAGCTTGACTCATCAGATCTCACTATTCTTGCCATAGACATTTTTTGAAAAGTAGACATGAGATGATTCTAGGTCAATCATAGTCTTCCCCTGGAATTTTTGCACTACCATTGGTGACACTTTGATCATCAGGGGCAGAAGTTGTAGAAAGTGGGTTACCAGTTTACAACATAGCTCTTGGTGTGGATTTTGCCTCCATAGTAGGTGGAAATAAGAGAAGCAAACTATGAGGGAAGGAGAAAGAGAATGAGCGAGGGAGGTGGGGAGAGAGAGAAGGTGTGGAAGGGGTGGAAGGGGAAAGAAAGGGAGACAGCAGGAAGGACCTGGGAGAGAAAGATAGAGTGATGAGAGAATCTTAACCCTCAGGCCACTGGAGCATCTTCAGACATTTCTATCACTTGAAAACAAAACTTGTCAAACTAAACTAACATGTATCAGCAAGAGTCATGTGAAGGACTAAAGGAAAGTTTAAACTGAACTAAAAAGAAAAGTACTTTTCCTGAAATGTCCAGGAAATATGCACTTCAGTTTTATAGAGCTTGTAATGAAGACACTTTTGCTTTTATTATCTAAAAGACAAGCAAAATACATTACCAGTGCTTAGGAGGCTGGTTTAGTCTTTCTGTTAACAACTGAAAGAAATCAGAAAGCACTCTTTGTTATTCACTCATATGGTTAAAGATTATTATCATTCAGCATATGCAAAATTAATACTACTTCAAAATCCAATTTTTCTTACTAGCATACCTCATAAATTCTTGGTTTTATGTGCCTCTTATAAGCCATTAAAAGCCATTAGAAAATAATCTTTTCATGGCAGTGTTGCAAGAGATAAGAAAGCAAATAAGTACAAGTACACCAATTTTTAAAGCACCAAGCTTTAGATATCTTCCAATTCCTGAACTGTCAAAATATAGTCTTGTCAAATAAATAGTTATTTCATGTACCACACACTCTAAAACTGATGGTCTATTTCCTTTCCTTTGACTAAGGGTAGCAGTGACCAGCAGTAAAATCAGAATGACCTGAGATTGTGATAATCCCCTGGGTAGTCATTTATTTTCCTACTCTCAGAAAGGAACCTGTTCCAGAGGATTCTACCTGGGCATATGCAGTCTGAGAGAAATTTTTAACATCATCTCAAAGGGAAATAGAAAGTTGGACCTCAATTGGAGGGCTTTTAGCACCAATGGAAACACAGTATTCCCAAAATGATTTCTCGTCCAGTTCTGACAACAGCATCCCATAGTTTTCCCTCAGAGATTTTCAATTTAACACCAGGAAAAGGTGTACTAACCCCCAGTTTTGTGTGACTTAGGATATCTAAAAGTCCATCCTATCCACTTTTGTTTTTGATGTCTAAACCTTGCAGTTCAACAGACTCAATTTCTCAATTGTGGGTTAGAAATATAAGGATGAGTTTCCCATTTCTGAATTAATCTTATGCCTCCTCCAACAATCTGATGTTCTCAAATGTCTTTCTCTTTGAGCAGCCACTAAATTCTGGTCCTGCCATTATTTTTTAGACATATTTAAGAAATACTTATATATGAAGTTATATATTTGTGCGCATCCATACTCCTGTGTCTTAATCAGGAAAATTTGAAAGATGCAACCCTATGCTAATATCCTCTGTCTCTGCTGCCTAAGACTTCTTTATGTCTGTCTTCTGTTATCATAAAGAAAAATAAATGAACACTATAGAGCTAGTATGACTGAATCTTGCATTTTCAGTTACAGCCATAGTCATAAAAAGGGGATTTCATTGAGAATGTGCAATCCTAACAACTTTGAATGACATAGAGTGTTGTAAGCCAATGTTATCTTAAAAAATAATTAATGCACTGATGTTAAAATGTGGGAAAACTATAGGAGATATAGCTCAAATAACTTCAAGTTTTATGGAATTTATTTTCCATTTTCAAGTGCCTTTCTCATAAACATATTACATTGTTTTGTTTATTAAATTGTTTCCTCAGCATAGCAAAACTGCCTAATGCCCTTACTTAAAAATCCACTATAAAGATTAAATAAGTTTGTTTTCTCTTTGCATAACAAAGCATCTACTTAACTGTAAAGTTAATGCATACAATGCAGTGATATTATACAGTTTACTCAGTAGTAATGGTGCTTGATAAACAACTTTTGGTATCATCTCCTGACTAAAAATATTGTATTTATGTCAGATTTTATTAAAATAATAAATTTTCACTTACATATTACTTCATTTAAAATTATAAAGAATGAGAAAGGGGATATAAATATAGTATATGTCAATTTAAATTTGTATCAATTGATTTAAATTTTATAGTGATTTTGCAGTTGACCTTAAGAAGTGATCAAATCTATATTTGGAATAATTATATAAATTGTAAATAAAGGAATAAATGTAGTGACAGAACAAGCATTACTAGCAACTACATTAGAAGGCAAACTATGCCTTTATTCCAAAGTTTTATTATTGCTTTGCAAGTATCATGGCAAAAATGTAAGTGGTTGTTGAATATTGTCCAACCAGAAACATGAAACTACATATTTGAGAAACTACGCACTTGACAACTAAAAGAACAGTAAAAGAATGTAAATTATATAAAATATGAAAATCAATTCTTAAATTATATTCACTATTCACACTGCAATAGGTAAGTCACAATGAAATTCAAATATATAACTTTGTAAAAGTGCTATACTTTATAAAACTGCAGATGTACCATAATATTTGATTTTACAATAAAACAGACATTTTATAGAATAGAAACAATTAACTTCTCTTAATGATATTGTTCTCAGAATGCAAGAGCATCCTAAAATTTTGTACATTCCTTTTTTATTCTATTATATAGTAAAGGATTTATTTAAGCTACATTTGAACATTTACTTTGCTAGAATTTCTACTATAACACATTACATTTTTGTCACATTTGATTACCACATTCATGAACTATATGTGTGATCACTTTTCTCAGTATATCCCTCCAAATATAAATGAGGCACTTGGTCACCTATATTACTAATATGCAATGATTTTTCTTTATACCCTAAGCTGCCTGTCTTAGGCTGGGGTCTTAGGCTGCTTTAGCTATTTCCTCTCATGAAAATTGAATTCAGCTGGGAATTATGTTGGAAAATATAACCCATAAAGAAAAATCCATTTGTATTGAATACATAATTTAGCAAGCACTTGGAAGTCACACAAAGCTTTGGGTGCATATAACCAGATGCCTTTGCTTTTTATTTATTCAAGGCCACAGAGATCAATAGCTTTGAGAGAAGGGAACTGTTTATTTAATTAATGGGTTTTATCCTAACTCAAAATTACAATATATTCTGGAGCTTCACATATTCTTTAAGTAAAATTTCACATATTCCATAAGGAAGAAAGTGAGGATAATTGTATTTACTGCTTGCAATGTGGACTATTTTGTTATCAAAGTTATAAAAAACAACAGAATTTTAGTGGAAACTGTTCATATCATTGGTTGTGTCTACTATGGGGAAAATAAAACAAAATGACTCTGATAACTACAGAAACACTGACCTAACAGCTATTTTAGAATCTAACTAAGATCATTATGAATTTCTACTGGAATCTACAACTTTGTCTAGTGGGTTAACTAATCTAATTCTATAGGGAACAAATACATTGGACATAAAATGCTATAAAGAATTGCACAGAGGGGATTTATTTGCTCAGAGGTTATAGTCTCAGTGCAATCAAACTATCACCAGCCCCTGTGGCAAGAGTTCGATCCCCGGCCAGGGAGCTAATCCCACATGAAGCAGCAGACCTGTCTTGCCTCACCTGCTGCTCCCCTCAGCCGTGTATTTCAGTAGATCTGCCTGTTCTGCACCCCACTCTTTGGTGAATCCTCTTACCCCCAGTACCTTTGGCCTAAACTCTAGTTCTTGTATGCCTAAAGAAATAAAATAAATACTTTAAGAAAAGAAGGCAGGCAATCATAATTTAGGATGAAAATGAATTAGGATTGGGTTCTCCATCTACTTCTATGGTGTAGATAATTGACAGAAAATACTCAATTCTTCAAATACAAGAAGCAAGGAAAGACTTATTCAGAATAGAAATGAATAGGAAATATCGATGTAATTGTATGTATGTACAATCTATGTATTGTATCTATGTCTGGTACATTCATCTCTACCAGAAATGCAAATATTTTCATAAAACGATGTCAAGAGTTTGTGTATACTATTATCTCTATTGAACATTTTATGCTGAAAGAAAAATATTTAAACCCCAAGTTATTTTAATTATTATGGACAAATTCTAGCCCAAGGAAACAAATCATTTCCCAAACATGATAGTGACCATTTTACACGTAACTTTCACCATCTCAGCAACCTTAGAACATGCACTTATGTGTATTTTATGACATAATTTTAGAAATTGATTCTATATTTGTGGAATTGTCAGACACAGTTTTAAGTGTTATCTTTGATGTTTAGACAGGCAATTTTTACAAAAACTTGAGCTGTTTCTTAATAGTATAACTGACATATCTGTTTGAAATTGAAAACTGACATTTGAGTGCTTTTTGTTTTTCAACCACAAATTATTGGCTTCAGAATACAGAGGACAGGTAGTCCTTATTTGTGGTCCTCATTTTATACACCCAGATACACAGGTGTAGTCACACACACAAGTGCAATGATGTGCCCCTGTTCTGTACCCTACCAAAGTGACATTCCTTTGAATAATAAATAGGAACGAACATTTTTGTAAAGGTTATTTATAGATAATATGTATCATGTAGTTGTATTCATATTTTACAGTATTTTATTAGAGCTGATAACTGCATTAATTTTCATTTACTTAGTTTTCCTTTGTCATTTTTAAGTCTGTCAGAACTTTAACTTCACTCATACAGATTCCAAAGGACCTATCCACTTAATTTTCCTTAGAAATAACGCTTAATTATCTATCCTACTGCTCCAAGCACAGCGTGAAATTGCAGTTGGAATAAACTTCATCGTTTTTAAAAAAGTAATTTCACAAATAAGGGATTAGATAAAAAGTACAGTCTGTATATGCAGCATGATGAAAACGGTAATCACTTTCAAAAATACTAAACTATAATATAATTTCAATAAACAGTGTTTCTAGAATCTCATTCTTGAAAAGAAAATGTAGAAAATCACTTTATTACAACTAATCAAGGTGTGATCAACATACAAATTATTATATATAAATATAGTTAGGAGAAAAAATAACAAAGTAGCTTGAAATTATAGTTTTTCTATATTTATCTACATATGAATTTAATGATACTCAGAAATATTTCACAGGACAAAAGGAAGCTATAAATTAACATAATTAATAGAGTAATTCTTTTTTTGTACAAATATTTACTGTATTCAAATTATTGACAAGTATCTTTCATTCCAACTTCAACCATTTCATTGATGCCAAGAGGATTAATACAAGCTGAAAAAATCACCCTTGTCAAATGAAGGGAAGAACAGCAAGAGGCTTTTTGAAATGACAGATGAATTTGACAAGTAGGTCATTGATTACTTTTGACTGGAAGCATCATTGGTGGGGTGAAAGGGAGCATGATTTGAGCCTCCATCGTGGGATGGAGAGAGGAAATGAAAGCAAATGCAAAGGATTAATACAACGCAAGGAACTTAGCCATGAAGGGACACATAGTTTAAAAGACAAAGCTAGTCTAAGGAGCTTATTTTTGTCTTTCTGTATGTGTTTTCCAAGTTATGTAAGATTGAAGAGATGTTTTGGACTGAATTTGGTCCCATCCCCATTCATATGTTTAAGCCCTAACTAGTCAAATAACTGTAACTGGAGATAGGTGCTTAAGGAGGTAATTAAGGATATAGGGTGGTGTCTCTCTAAGATTAGAAACTCCTGTTACTCTTACCAGAGAGGACAACGCAAGTAGTTATCTGCAATGGAAGAAGATAGCTGACACCAAACTTTTTGATTTGTTGACTGAGCTCCCAGTCTCCAGAATTGTAAAAAAAAAAAAATCATTCTCTCTTATTTGAGGCATTAAGGCATCCTTTTTATGGTATTCCACTGTATTTTGTATTTCTGAACGCAGGCACCTTAGACCACCTGGCCATCCTGACTTATATTTTGTATTTCTAGGACAATGTAAAATCTAGTACAGCATTCTTTTCCTCCTGAATCTAAATCATAGTGGAAATACTAATGAATTTTTAAAAGTATTACTTATTGTTAGTGTTTGATGCTAGAATTCTTTTTCAGGTTTGTAAACACTGTTAGCTATAAATCCTTATTCTAAATTAACTCTACTATTGATTGGTGATAATTGGAAATTTGGCTCCCTCTTTCACTCCATGCTCATACACACATATATTAAGAACTATTTTTTTTTTCATTATATGTTGTTGAATCAATGTAATAAAACTAAAGACATGTGGCCATTCTCTGATGCTTCCCAGTCAACCCAGTCAAAGTGCGTTTCTTTAGTCAGTTCACTTTAGCCAAAGCACACTTCTTTGTCAGAAGGTGGTTGGTGATCAAATAGAATGGTGTGAGTTTTCAACAAATAAGCATGTCAGGTTATTTAGAGCAAAGACCAGTATCAACATTTTCTTTTTCCTCAGCATGTTCTGGTATTTGATTTTTATCCCAGCATTTTTTTTTTCAAGATCTTAGGATGATTTAGGTAGAATTAAAAAAAAAATGTTGTATGGCACATATGTTCAAAACAAAATGTTGTATGACACATATGTTCCCTTCCTTATAAAATAATGTGCTACATCAAACTTTTCTAAACACCCTTGGCATCATTATAATTCATTTTGATTATTCAGGAATAAAATTCAAAAAGAAAGTTGAAAAGATATGCTTTCTTCCCTGAACAAGAATTCCCCCCAATGAATATGCAATTTCAATTCAAAATCCAACAAGGAAGGAGAGACAAGTGGGGATGTATTAGCTGCACATGACTCTTCCAAAAAATGACCACAAAATTGATGACTTAAATCAACAAAAAGTAATATTCCACAGTCCTAAAAACTAGAAATCCTAAATTTAACAGGGCTGTGCTGTTTCATGGGGTAACATTGAGGAGTCCATCCCTTGTTTCTTAGTTGCTAGTGGCTTTAGGAGTTCCTGGGCTGTGACCATACTGCTCTAATCTCTGTATCTCTGGCACATTGCCTCCTCCTTGTTTCTGTATCACTCAAAACACTGTCTTTCTCTTTTAAGTCGTATGTGATTTATTAGGCCATGCTGGGACAATTCAAGGGAACCTCCTAATCTCAACAGCTTATATCTGCAAAAACATTTTTCCAAAAAATTAACTTTGACAAATTCCAGATTAGGACTTGATATCAACCTACTGCAATTGCTGTTTTGTTTTTAATCTTAAAAAGAGAAACCACACACAGAACTCAGATACACAAATGTTCACAGCAGCATCAACAAACTGGAAATAACCCCAATGTCCAATAAAATACACTGGAGAAAATAATTTCACTGTAATTGTAGAATGTAATATTACTCAGCCATAAAAAGGAATGAGCCACTGATCTACATGAATGAACTTCATTTGATCATACAGAGCAAAACATGACACAATAAGCACAGCCTGTATAATTCCATTTTATGAGCTCAGGAATGGCCAGAGATCAAGAGATATAGAAACCAGAATAATAAAGGGGGACTAAAGAAAGGGGCTCTTGGAAAGCAAGACAGAACATTCAAGAAAAATGGACAATTTCTGTATTTTGAAGATGTTGCTTAAACGGGCAGCAACATTTGTAAAACTCACAAACTGCATATTTAAGATGTGTGCAAAATTAAGCATCAAAATCAGTGGCAAAGACAAGGAGAATGGACTATGCAGGAAAATAGAATCCGTCTCCCTAATCTACAGCAAAGTGAATCTCAGACTCCATGCCTCTCTGGACACCCCCGACCCTTCGGACACCAAAGTATGGGCTCTGCCCTATGATTGGAAACAAGGTCACTCTGACATTCACAAGTACTTTTGCATTTTCTTTGTTTTGTTCAACATTTAGCTTTCTTTTACAATGCCATCTTGCCAAAATAATTAAAGTAGGCATATTCTATTGTTTTTTATAGTAGTTATAATGTTATTGTTAGCCAGTATATGCTGAGCACTTCTATGGTCTTTCTATAATTGATTTGAGGCCTCACTCCCCAATAATACGCTACAGTTGTCTCATTTCAACTCTCCATTCTTCCTATGGAATTTACATAAAAATCCTATTGATTTCCACTTCATAAAATTATGCTTTCACTTCTTGTCCACAAATTTATAGCACAACTTCCAAGTAAACTTGGACCAAGGACCCCGAATATGTCTT
>NW_004567104.1:58962720-58984657 GCF_000260355.1 Condylura cristata | reverse complement strand
TAATAAGACTATACATAATACATATATATATATATACATAGTTAATAAGACTTACATAACTTACATAAATATTAGGGACTTAATTCCAGAAAAAGGAAGATAGGAAAAATTATTCCCTTACATGAGTTGAAGTGAATAGCTGATAGAAATTTGGTTTGAGTTATTTAAAATAAATGTTTTAGTGAAGATTTGTTGATGCACCTACCCATTAATTGTAGCAACTGAAGGGCTGTGTGAGCTCTGAATAATACACTGAAGAGAATCTACAGGGATTTAGTTTGGGTTAGTAAGTGTCAACTTCCTGGGACTATGAAATAAGCTGGAAATAATTTGCTAAGAAGTTTCCTGAATATGAAGTGGCTTTAATAAGATAGTTTGATGAGTAAATGAATCAGAAAATTGAGGGCAAGATTTTCCTCACATTTCATACATATTTGCAGTGATGGTAAGGTCAAAACATTTGGATTATAATTTGAGAACCATCAACTTCTGAGGTAAAAACTATTTAAATGGAGACATTGTCAGGCAGTAAAATAAAATCATGAATCCTACTAATGCAAATGTCTAGAGCTCATATTTGAGCAGGAAAACTGGGCTGTATGTGGCACATATTATGCAAATAGAAGGATCTGTGGTAACTTTCTGAGATTGTCAGGTGTGCAGGAAATGTTTGCTGATAATCAGGAATGCAAATTATTTTAAGTAGAATCAAGTGAATATAAAGTTCCTTTTATAAAACATCATATACAATTTTATTGAATAAAATAGGGTTTCAAGGAGCACTAGATATTTACACATAATTGCAAGACTCTCTTAACTCTGCCAAGATCCTGAGATGTTAATGATTGCTATGATCACAAGTTACTGAGTGTTTTAGTTCCTTCAAAGTATTTTTTGAATGATGATATAAGCCTTATACAGAACAAGATATTGCCCTGTGAATGCCATCTGCAATCGGTATTATAGCAGGAAAAGATTTGCGATCAGGGTACATAATACTTTTACATTATATTTATACTAGAGTCCAGTAATAGAGAACACTTCTATGTCCCACACAAAACTGGAAGGCAGTGGGAATAAACCGTGGTGAACAAGAGTCAGAGCATGGGCTGTGAACCTTCCGCCTGGAAAAACCTACCCTTCCCTCAACACAAGTTTACAAAATGCAGGACATAATAGTTATCACAGGGATGTTGAAAAAAATCTGCTTATCTATTTATTAACTTGTATCTGATGTGGGTGGATGACTTAGCCCATCACTGAGGCTTGAGACCATAGAAAGATATTTTTTTCACATGAATCTGCATTTTATCATCTTGTGTTTTCCTTCTACACCGCCCTTTGTGTTAGTAAAACTCCACCATTTCTTTCTCATCCGTGTTCTGGCAAAGAATAAGATTAAGAGGTTGCTCAGCCACAATTCAAGTTCTTTGGATTAATTTTAACCAACATAACCAACATCTAAAGTCTAAACATCATTCTTGCTCAAAAATAGAGGCCTGCCTTTTCTCTGGTCAATTTACCTTTTTTTTTTTTTTTTTCTGAATGCAAATTCCTACTGGAGGAGCATCAAGCTGACAAGTATTACTTGGGTAGAAATACAAGGTTATAAAAAGCAAAGTACATGTCCTTAATGTTTGGGTTTTATTTACTTGCAGGTTTTATTTGGCTCTCTGAGTGACTCGTTTGCTGCATGAACAACTGAGTAGAGAATGTTATTACATTTTGCAAAATAAATTTTTAGGTCAAGATTTTTACAATTTTGAATTTCACTTGACAGAATATGAAACACTATTTACTCAACATTTCATTATTGGTAATGCCCTACTCAATCTTAATATCAAAGTTCTCTATTTTCATAGTAAAAATGAATAAGAAATATTGAGAGGTTTGATAAATTTTTAATCACCACTAGTCATGTTACTAATAGTAATAAAAACTTACACATGTCCTCTCAAAAATCTGGATCTTATAAATGTAAATTCAAATAGTTCTAGCAGCTAAACAAATATTAAAATAAATTTTGCATGAAATGAATTATTAAAAATTCATTAATAAAATGCATAATAGTAGAGAACTTCATTTCGTCAAGAATCAGTCCTATAGTCAAAATTCATTAAGATGGAAGAGAGCAGAATTTCATATCTGTTTACATAAACATTCATTTTACTTTCAACAACAACATTTAAACAAAAGGCTGGTAGGTTTGCAAAAATGTATCTGTAACCTAATAAAACAAGCATGTTTGAGAAGAAAGCTACATGTTTTTGTACTAAAAATAAGAATATGCACCAGAAAGCATCTATCTACATTTAGGTACATATTTTCCATAGCTGTAAATAAGGGCTTCCAAGTGAAAACACTAGAATATTTCTTAAGTATTATATCATTTAGGATGTTTTCAATTATAAATAGAAATTCCAGTTAAAAATGCTTTAACTGTTATTAGTTGCCATAACAGGTAGTCACCAGGAAGACAGATGTCATGGATTATTGATTTAAAAGTTTAATGATGTCATCAGGGACTTCAGTTCTTTCCAACCCTTTGCTCTGCTGTTCACATTGCTGGCTTCAGCCTAAGAATGATAACCCTTGGGATCATATAAAGGCTTTCCACAGCACATGAGAATATGCCTTCTTACTAATATGCTGTGGAGGGGAGCTGCTCTCTCAGGAGATGTGGTCCTTTTAAATTTCAATAACCAGGAGAATTAAATGTGTTTTGTTGATTTAAACAAATCATGAATGATCATGAAATTGAGGATGGAGCCAATTTCTATGAAATGAATTGGACTGATTAGTTTGTCAGCAACATCTGAACAAACTGAGGCTGGGTTAGGAAGGAGAAAGTAGGGAATAGATGCAAGCTGGGTAAATAACCATGATTTCTAAAACGGCTGGTCTGTCTTGTCCAAGTGATCCTAAGAACATTCCTCACATTCCCTCATCACAGAGCTAGCACTATTGCTCACAGGTGGCAGGTGTCTAATAGATGCTCCACTGTCCCCTGATGGGGACTTTCAGGAAGTATCCTTACTGCAGACAGGAAGTAAGAGAGAACTGAGCCAGTGGAGAGTAAATATTAAAATTTTGGCAAATAGTGACTAGCTATTTTAGATTTAATAATACCCATGCTGGGAAAATATAAAAATGTATATGAAAAGCTTTAAAAATTAGTATGATTCAGTCTCATAGAGGTGCTTTGGATCATCAAACAATCCATGCAATCAAAAATAATCTCCAAATACATTAAATCCTTTACTGAAAACTTGTCAAATACCAACAAGAATTTACAAACCCAGAAATACCTCTTGTGTTTGTTTTTCTTGGTATCCTTGGCCTTTATATGCTTTCCAATTATTTCGTCTCCCTCATGAAATTAACAGCAACCTTCTCCTCCTAGCACCTGACACTTTTACTCTTTTTCTTCTCTACCCAAGCCTTTAACCTTGAAATTTTTGACCACTATTTAGAAGGTGGAAAGGACTGTGCATACTTTTACCTTGAAATGTCCTTCAAGGAGAGTATTAAAGAGGAATTAAAATGTAAGAATGTAATTACCAAAAATGAGTTCATTGGTCCCTGTTTACCAAAAAGGTTTACCACAAAATGATGAGTTCAGACAAAATTTCTAAATCTGTATAAGCATGATTTGATAAGTTATGCAGTATGTGTATGTATAATTAACACACACATAGCCTTATAACCAAATAATAATTTTTGCTTGTGGGGGTAATTAGAGAACAAGAAATAAGACAGACACCTGCAAACACAGCTATTGAGAGAGCGTGTTTCTAGGTTAGAAAAGAATAAACAGTGTAAGGATATTATTTCTCCCTAAAATAGCTTTTCAATTAAGCACATTACTAATCAATATCCCCATGAGAAACTGAAACTGATTCTAAAGTTTATCTACTGCAAAGTTACAAGACAGTTGTTTTCTGTAAAAGTAAATTATGTTAATATAAAAAATAACAAAAGTAAATGTATCACCAACTAAAAATAATAGTAAAGATGGGAGAGTGAATGAATCTCATTTTTATTTATACAAATAGACACTAATTCCTGAATTATTGAATGTCATTGTTGTCTTCTAACCTATAAAATAAAATACAAAATCAACAAATTAACAAAAATAAGCCCCGTTTTTTTTTTTAAAGATTTATTTATTTATTTGTGCATACAGAACTGGGGTACAGGCCAGAGGCTCAGCGATGGTGAGAGGCTTCACCAGAGACAGAGTGGGGAGCAGAACAGGCAGATCGACGAAGTACACTGCTGAGGGAAGCAGCGGGCGGGTCAGGAGAGGTCTGGCTCGCCATGTGGTCTCCTCCGGAAGCCCCGTTTTTTAATGAATAGTGAATGCAAAATATTGGGAAGCATAAAATTGCCAACTATATCTCGAGTGCATACTTGTGTCACACACGTCTTTCTATTGATACAGTACTTCCACGAGCTTTTGCCATGATGGCAATATTTAAGTCATAAAAGAAAATTATAGATTTCTCTATTAAGAATGATTTCAAGTTCATAAAATATCATATCAAAACACATCCAAATTAAAGAATAATTAATAGTTTCTCAAGGTGCAACTTTACATAAGGAACTATTAAGAACTCACATACTTCATTTGAACTCTGCAAATATATTAGCACTTTCTGTATAAGTCAAGATAAATCAAGTAATTAATTTAAAATTGTATATTTAATAAGAAATGTTAGTCATTATTAAAATTCCCTCTGCTTTCTATTTTAATCAAACCATGAAGTAGTTTTGTTCATTACACATTTTTTGGCACCACATTTTATTACTGAGTATTTTAAAATAAATTACTATTTTATGTATATATAAATAATAATGAAAAAACTTTTTCTGTTACTTTTACCACAAAATTAATAGCCTTATAGAAACAAGTAAATCAAGGAAGAGTTATATTCTACATGGATAATTTTATCATATGAAGATAAGAACATATATATGCTTATACGTGCATTTAAAGGGCAAAGCTACAGTTTTTAAATATGTATTAGATTAAAAGTATAAACAGATGAAAGCTGAAATAAGCAGAGACAATTGAATATGAATAATTGGCAAGGGACATTGGACTATTCAGCTAATTAAAGCTAATCTATTTTTTCCCTAATTATATCTCAATCTGACCTCAGGGTCTGGTCAGGTTCCCTTGACAAGCCATTAGATTGGCTTTCAGATATTCCAAAGGGCTTCAGGGATTTCTGAACTGTCAGAGAACGATGTCAATATCAAGAACTAATAGAATCTATCATAGCTGAATCATGTCGCAAGATTTAGGAAACAAGATGCTGACAGGAGTCTTGAAGTAGGCAGCAAATAGGATCAGGCGCTTGGATTAAATCATCCCTAGATTTCACCCCAAAATCCCAGAAGTACACAAGTTTATCCCAGGTAGAACATGTAGTTTTCTGAAATTGATCCAGAGTCAATCTCAGTTAAGGCAAAAACTTTAAATATATTATCTCAAGACGTGACACTAAATTACAGGAAAATAAGTCAGAAGCCAATGACCTCTCTGCAACTTATTAATATTTTTTGTATTGTGGGGAATTAATCAATGACCCATGATTAAAAATTCTTCTGTGTCTTTTTTTTTTCTCCCTGATTTCAAAAGGGAAAAACTAATTTCAGACTACAAATATAAGATGCTGGTTTTGGAAATATAACAAATTCTCACCTAACATACCCAATGAGGTGTTGGAAGTTGCAAGTTGAAGAGAAATGATTGTAAGAAAACTAAGTCCTCTAACAATATCATTCTGTTTTATGTCAGACAGAATGTTTTCTCATCAATGTTATATTAACACTAAGTTGAATTAAACAATTCAATTTGGGGGATGACTGTACTACTGTGTACAAGAAAGCAATATTCTCCACACAGATAATCTAGAAAGTTTCCAAGAATAAGAAATTAAAAATCATGAAAACTGCAATAATAGGAGACAATAATCAGAGTCTCAAAATCTTTCTAGAGGAGTTAAGGAATCCTGTGAACCTGATAAAAATGAACCAAGGGGAAGTGTGCTTCCATTTAACATGTATAAAGATGGTTAGAGTGAGTTGAAAGTGCATGTCATCAGAGGTATTGGAGCAAAGTAATAATGATGAGCATTCTAAAGTCCAAGGTAACTACTCATACCCATGGGGATGCCCCCTATAAAAATGGTGAGAAGCAAATGTTAACAAGAATGTGGAGGCAAAAGGAACTTTATATAATGTTGGTAGGAACATGACTTCTCCAAAACTTTCTCAAAATATTTTAAAGATATCTGCTATGTGACCCACTGATTTTATTCTTAAATATATAACTGAAGAATGAAAAAATACTAATTTTAAAGGAAACATGAACTTTTATGCAACAATCTAAGTTCTTAAGAAAAGATGAGTGAACTAAGATAATATGGTATAGATACATAATAGAATACTACACAGCTATAAAAAGATGAACTCTTGCTATTTGCATCAACATGAATGGAAATGGTACTACGTTGTGAAATAAGCAAGAATGAGAAAAAAATACTGAATGAATTCACTCATATGTGGAATATAGAAATAAAACAAAGAGTCAGATAACCAAACCAAAAACAAACCCCAGAAATAGGACTATAACACTGAGGCAACATGAGGACGAGGTGGAGGGTGGAAGTAGAAAGGGGAGGAGACACAGTGGACTATGAAAGAGCATATGGGTGCCTAGGTGGTAGGTGTGACGTGGTAACATATAACTGGATAGGGAGGATCCTATTATTTCTGATCACAGTGTTGTAAATCAAAAGAAGGAAGGAAGGAGGGGAGGAGGAAGGAAATAGGTGAAAAAGAGAAAGGAGGGATGCAGGAAGGTAGAGAGGAAGGTCAAAGGTAAAAGACAGTGACATGTTTAGGAACTAAAATTCTTCATTCGAACTAGACCTTATACATGTGTGTGTATGCATAATAAAATATTTTTATATGTAATGATATGTTTATGTATATCATAAACATAATGTCCATGTATTATATATAAAATGAAAATATATAGCATATAATATAAATAAGCTATATACATTTGCATGTACTGTTATATGAACTTACATAAACACAAGGCTTGAGTTAAGAGACAAATATGAACCCAAAACATTGATAAACATTGTTTACATGCTATTTTAAAATACACATTTTTATGAGATATTTGTAAATGATGAAAACATAACCACAGTATAAAGAGCAGCTTTTACCTTGGATATGATATGATAGTTGACGGACAAGGAAAAACAGAAACAAGGGTCACTGTTGTGGAGGGAAAGAAGCATTGAAGAGCTGGACACAGGAGAATGAGCACTTTGTACTCCTTAGGATTTAATTCATTTACATTTACATGAATTATAAGAAAATGAGTTGTATAAATTGATAAGAAGCTATATTATTATTGTTGTTGTTTATTTAGAAATGAGTTGCAGTAATGAGGTGAAATTTACATAAGTACTATGTGGTTATTATTTGTTCTGAACTCTCCTGGAGGTACAGAGTATAAAGAGAAGAAACACTAAGTCATATAATGTGTTTTTTGAAAGTTGGGAAAAAGCCATGGAAAAGAATATGCTTGAACATTTTAAAATAATTCTAGGAATCGATTTGTAATTTAATGGTATTTTTATGTTAATATACCATTAAAATGCAATCATGCACACATATTTTATTAAGTAGACATGTAACAGGCTAAATCACCTACGTATACTCAACTGATTAACAGTTCTTACTGTAATACACAGTTTCTAGCCACCTCTCACGAACCCTGAAGATGTATCAAGTGGTAGATAAATATTGATCAACTTAAGATAATCATCTGAGTCATTGAACAAAATAAGTCACTTTTTACCTGGAGTACTATGGTAAATGGTAAAACATTATTCACTTCTGGAAGCTGTGATGTTTTGGGAAATCTGTCTTCAAGTTTGCTTATAGATAGTCAGTTAGGAAAGTGAGTTTCTTACACAAGTTAACAGTGGGAACAGTTAGATTCTGGCCTGTGTAAGTCAAGGGCAAATAACTCTTCTCACTAATGTATAAACCCAATTGAAAAAGAAATACTTTCTACACATGTGCAATCTATTATTATAAAAATATACCAATACTAATAATATATTATTTATACAAATATTTTGTGACAAATTATTAATGCATAAACTATGAAATATTCCAATTCCTCATTTTTTACTACTTCACTTGAATGACCTAATACTATATGGAATCTAAAAACAGATTGAAAAGAATTTGCTGCCAGTATTAACTCATTTTTAATTATTTTGTTTTGGATCAGTGTTGCTATTTCTTTTATTATTAATTTATTCATGCATACAGAACTGGGGTGTAGGTCAAAGGCTCAGGGGTGGTGAGAGGATTCACCAGAGACAGAGCGGGGAGCAGAACAGGCAGACTGATGAAGTACACTGCTGAGGGGAGTAGCCAGGGAGTCAGGAGAAGTCTGCTGCACCACGTGGATCACTCCTGGGGCAGAGATCAAACTTGCCCTGAAGCAACTGCATCTAGTTTGCAGTGCTGCACTTTAACCCGCTGCACCACCAGGGAGGGCCTCATTTTTTAATTTTCAATGGTGGATATTTATTGTCAAATTGTTAGAACCTTACAAGTATAAAGTAATCCTTTTTCTGAATTTTGATTATTTTATATTATTGCCTCATGTGCCTTAAATTTTCTAGTCCGTCTTGAATTATACCGACTGCATGGAGTTCTTTTAGCATGAAAGAAGCCATGCTGTCTCTCCCTCTTATCTGCCCTGATTATCCTTTTCCAAATCATACAGTTTTTATTTTTCTACTTTCTTACCCTACTTACCTACCAATTAACAAACTATAAAATAGTTCATCTCTGGTTAATTATTTCTCCCTAATACAGCATAAATTTCACCCATGAGAAAAATTAAATTCAGAGATGTTTAGAATATAACTGATACCTCACAGCTAGTAAGTGGAGAAGCCAAGAGCAGAGCTCATAAGCCCTTCTTGGTGGACACAAGTGGTTAAGTCTCAGCACTATGAAGCTAGCTGCAGCTGCTGCAGCATTAGTTTGATCCCCGGGCAACGAGATGACCCACATGGTGCAGCAGATCCCTCCTGTCACCTGCAGTTTCCCTCAGCAGTGAATTTCAGTAGATCTTCCTGTTCTGCTCCCCACTCTGTCTCTGACGAATCCCTTCAGCGCCACCCATCTCTATGGTTGCACCCCACATTTCTATGCAAAGATAAATAAAATCTTAAAAAATATATAAAGTAAAATAAACCTTGAAAGTGCAACAAATATATTGTGCAGTTATTAATTTTAAGTGTCTTTAACTATTAAAAAAAAAACACAAAAATACTTTGATCTGTGCTACAAATGTCAGTAGAACTGTCTTGTCCTAAGGCTTCTGCAAACCTCATGCATCAGTTCCCTGCCTGACATAGTCTTTTAAAACGAGTCTCTCCAGGCAACACCCACCTTGTCCACAGTATGAGGTACTGACGTGGACCAAGACTCTTGCTTCTCCTTTGGCTGTGGGCTGAGGTTGTGATGCAAACTTCTCTCTGACTCCTTTCTAATCTCCACTTGCCTAATGTCACCTTCTAAGTAGCCTACAAAATAAGTACCACCTGTCTCTGTTGCAATAAAACAAGTCTCATTGAGTAGGAAGAGGTCATTAAATGTTCATCTTGGGTGAATATTGTACCCAGATGTGAATGAGCAGGTTTAACTAGGAAGAGTCTAAAGTGCAGACACCAACCCTTTGATACGCTGATTTATTTCAGACTGTACACTAGCATCTCACACTCTCCTGTGTACCTGCTCGGTTCATTATTTCTCCCTGTTACACTATAAATTTTACAATGTAACCCAGCAGCATATTCTCTCTTAAATAAATCATTATCCTTTGTCAAAGGAGTGCATAATTGCCACAAAATAACAGTTCAAAACTGCTTACAATTGGAGTTTTACATATGACAAATACAGAGGCAAATAATTGCCTAAAGACAATGTATAACCTTGATTTAAATGACTTATTATGCACATTTTGCATATATGCAGCGAAAATAATCTTCCTCACTCAAAATAGTTTCCCCTGCTGACAAATGAATTTGTTTAGGTTGAAAACCATATACATCTATAATTCCTTTGTCTGTTTACCAGTTAATCTATCTTACATCCACTTCCTTTTTATCTCATTGCCCTACATTTTAATCTGAGATATTTTTTCACTCATGTTAACTTTTAGAATGAAATTCAATTGAACTTGAGGAAAATAAAAAAGTTAATCATAAAAATAGGAATGATAAAAGGAAGTTAAGAGTAATACTCAGGTTCTTTCCATCCCTCAAAATGTACATACCATTAATGCCTTAGTAATAGTTAGATAATGGGGAAAGTAATGGCATAAACTGCTTCTAAATAGCATTTAATGTCCTTAGACCCTCACATTACATATATTCCAATTAAGTAAGCTACACTTTTGCCTTTTTTTCTTTCATGAAGAAAAATGATAATTCTCTGAATGCTTTTGAGAGTTTGGTAAAGTCATTTTGGGAATTTACAATTAATCTTCAAGGCCAGGGTCATCATATGTTTTTCCTATCTGAACTGAATTAAAAACCAAGTGAAGTATTGGGAGAGGGGTGTCTTATTTCTCTTGAACCCAAACACTATTAAGGAGGAAAGAAAAACGCTAAAAGGGGAAGGACGAATCAAAAAGATTTCAAGGTACTTGAGAAAACCTATCATTTTTTTTAAAAATATATATTGTTACCTGCCTGTTCTTTAGTAAAATACAGATTCTAACCAGCAACAAGTTATATGTAAAGCTTGCAGATGGCGGACAATATTAATAGGTGCTTACTTGTACCAATCTGCTGGAAGGTCCAAAATAAAAATTGTTCAATGATGACACAAAAGTAGTGAGGATAGGTCCAAGTGGCCTGAAAATTTTGACATATGCAGAAGAAAGTCAAGCAACTGCCGATCAGAAATAGAGGGCTAATGCAGCGGCCCGCAGGCAGTGTGCCTGGGCCCAATTTTGGAAAAGGCTGATATTAATATCATCTGAGTCTTCAAGCACTCGCAGAGGAAAGTGTCTGCCTGCTCAATATCTGTTAGATAAAAATTATTGAATAAATAACTTGTTATCTAAAAAGGGTTCTACAAATCCTATATAAGTTTTCAGAAATATATTAATTAAAAAATTGATGATAGAACAACACCAGCATATTGTGAATGTTTTAATCACATAAATATCCAAAGTTGGCATTTAATGCCATTGGAATCAAATATCCATTCATTATCCATGTAGTCAATCACACACACATACACACAATATATGCATAGTATACAGGCACATATACACATGTGTATACAGTGTCATATTTACAGAGTAAGCCCTGTCTTGCTGTCATCTAGTATAATTAGATTCTTGGAAACTAAACTTCAAGTTAAATAATATGCAACAAAAGCAGATCCCAGAATAACATACTTTCATTCAACATGGACATACATCTTTTTTTCTCATCAGTGTAATGACAAAATAGCATTGAACGTATAATGTTATCTGAGCACCTGCTATATATACATATGCATATATATTATGTATTATGCTGTATATAATAAACACGGTAGTTTCTACCATATGTTAAACAATAAGGACGGCTGTATAGGAGTAACAGGACAGAAAACACTTTTCCCACAGCAGTTCTAAATCCCATGAATTCATGTGAGTGTAGTAAATACTATCCAGAGAATTAAACAAAGTGAACTGATACTAGATTTGTCGATTAGGAGTTCAGCAAACTATTGTATAGGAGATGATATTTAAACCACGTACTATGAGAGCATCAAAGCAAAAATAATTGAAGAGAAATCTCAGCAGGCTTATTAGAGCAGAGACCATCACCCCAACATGATTCATCCATCAGAGAAAAAGAATGGTGGGGGTCAACTTAGTGAGAGAGATTGTTCATATTAAACAGATAAATGAGAACCAGGTTATGCAAAGCTCCATGGGCCAGAACAAAGAAGTCTGGGATTATTCTGGTTATAATGAAAATAAGTCACATTTTTAAGCAGTAATGTTGCTATAAAAATGATCACAGTGGTCCCTAAGAGGATAATGGATAATAGAGAGGTTAAAAAAAAAAAAAGATTCAATTGGGCTTATAGGAATCCATTCAACAAATGAGAAGAGTTTATACTATGATGCTAATAAGAGATAGTAGAAAAAGTTGATGAACTCTTTTTGTGAATGTGGGAAGTGAAAGAAGATAAACAAAGTGAGGGAAGAATGTCTGGCGCTTCGTAACTGCTTATATGCATGGAAATGGTCCTGGGTGGTGAAGACTCAACATTAAACAGAATAATATAAGAAGAGGTGCTGAGAATGAACAGGGTTTTTTTTAATCAATGTTCAACTTTGGAGATATTCTTAGAAAAGTGAGTGATTCACATTATGGTCATATTGCTAATATCCAATGTAAAGGGCACACCTTTTTAAAACAGTTGATTCAGAATAAAGAATAAAATATCCAAAACAAAAATGTCACACTAGAATCACCCTTTCTGTATTCAAGTTCATAATTTACAATCATTCCATTTATAGTCTAACTACCATGATGTTCAATAATTATACCATTTCATTTTTTCAAGAGCATAAAAATATCTTTTGACATATTAATACCCATCTATTGTTCAAATTCCAATTCCAAATTCTCTAGTATAATTAAGAGCATTCCATATGACAGCTAGTTATATATTCCCCTCTTCTCAAATAATTCCATTTCCCCCAAATTTAGCTATTTTGATAGTATACATTAATGTACTTAACCTGTAAATAAATTATTAGTTTGGGATATAATGCTACCCAAGAATGGTTCTATTAAATAACTTTAGTTCTATAACTATTTTGTGTCAAAATTTCATTCTCCCTGATCTTTCAACTTTCTTCAATATTATACCATATAGCATATAGTTTAAACACTCACCAGCTCTTAAGCAGTTAAACTGTATCTTGCAACTTAAAAAGGATTGGATTTATAGTGTTGATCTTATTTAAATAAATTCCTTATACCTCTTTCTTCTTCCTTGTAAAATATGGTTTTATTTAGCTCTTTAGCTCTTAAAATATTTGAAATGTAATCTACTTTAAGAGTTGAATGCTTTGAACAAATCATAATGTATTATATTCTTGTTCATAGCATCAATGAAAGATGAAAAAGAAGTCATATCGCTACTATTTTTAAACTGTGACTTAAAAGATAAAATGTAAAGTTGAGTTTGGGAAAATAAATATTTTAAGATGAAAAAGATGCCTTTCTTTATGGATTTTCTCTGATGATGTCAGAGGATAATTTAATGATACTTTACAATAGGAAAAAACATTCCTTTTATTAAATTACAGGTTACTTTGATCGATATGAAGCCATGATATTCTAAGCAGGTCCCGCTAGTCTTCTTGCCAGTCTTAACTAGGAGGTCACTGTAGTAGAAGATTGGCCTGTAACTAGGTGAATGGTATTGCCCTCACCATTGCGCCATCTCGCTCAGATAACCTTTTTTGAGATATGCAACCCATCATGTCATTCCTCTGCTCTACATTTCCCAGAGGATTTTTTCACTGTTTTGACATAATATCCAACTTCCCCCCAGGTATATAACATCCTATACATATCATGCATCCTTCCTCCCCTGTCTTAACCCTCAACAGACCTCCTGCCATTGACTGCAGCATGGGAGACACTGGCAACTTTTCTGTTGCTTCAAAATAAAATGGAGGGGCCCTCCCTCCAGTGGAGCAATGGGTTAAGTCCAGCAATATGAAGCTAGCCTCAGCCACATCAGGGAGTTCGATCCCCGGCCAGGGAGGTGACCCACATGGTATGGCAGGCCTCTCCTGCCTCGCCTGCTGCTCCCCTCAGCAGTGTACTTTGTTGATTTGGCTGTTCTGCTCCCCACTGTATCTGTAAGTCCTTTCACTGTCTCTGTACCTCTCTCCTGTACTCTAGTTCTGTATGCATAAATCAATAAATCTTTAAGGAAAAGAGAATGGAGCCTGCTTTGAACGTGTCTTTCCCCTTCCACATAGAACAGATGCCCCCTGGTTCTCTGTGTCAGATTTTTTCTTAGGTAAACATGTTAGTACCCATTAAAAACATGTTAGTTTTTAAAAATCACATTTTATTCCAATTTGTTTCATATTTATCACTACCTGAAGTTATTTGGTTTGAATATTCTACTTCCATTTTAAATCATTATTTATTTACCTCTTCATTGTCAAAACATGCTTGCACTTAATCAGTACCCAAAACAGTGACTAGTACATAAAGTGTGACAGAAAATATTCATTAAATCAATGATTGACAGATGGTTTGAGGAAAATTAAGTTTCTAATTTTTAGCAAAACTAAGAAAATAAGTGACATTCCATTACCTTCATGAAAGTTAATGAAATGCTCACAAGACACCCTTTCTTAAAACTGCCAAGACAAGCTTTTTTTTTAAATGTTTATACCTGTGTTGATTTATTGCTATGAGTAGATAACATCTGATCATTTTGACAGTCTCACAAAAATCCTGGAATCGAACGAAGAAAAGAACATGCATCTAAAATCCATTATGTTCTGGAGTTTTACGTTTAGTTTATCAGTTAGACACAGTTTACCACATAGATGGGACTGAAGTTCCTCCTTGCCAAGTCCTTCAGGACTCTGTATATGGCCAATGTCATCAGCACAGATTTTTTTTTTTTTCCCTTTCATCTGAAAGGAAGCAAATGTACTAAAGTGTCTTGCTTGGGAATGAAGCATTTCTCTGAGATAAATATGATTTCCTTTACTAACAAAGGAATTGAGGCTCAGAGAAAACAACAGCTTCTCTAAGTTTCAAGGATTTGTCAGAACAAATTATCAGAACAAACATCCACTCTTTTTAAAATCACACTTTAATCACTCTACCAGGCTTTACTGCCTCCTGAAATGCTTCCTTTATACCTTGTCTGGGTTTTCCTACAGACAAATCAGACACAACATGGTTAAAAGCAAATTCATCATTTGTGTGCCTTTTCCTATTTTTTTTTCTTTTTCAGAAAATGAAACGTGTTTATCTAGTGAATTATTTAGCATCTAAAAATCCAACCAGTTTACAAAGCCTATGTGTCTTGCTTTTTAAATAAGCCTATTTTCTCTCATAATTTTGCCTGGCATCAGCCTTCATTCCCTTTCCCACCCCAGCAGTTTAATCTCTTATTTTACTTTCCAGACTCCAACACAGAATTAGAACTGAGCTCTGGCTTGCACTATAGCACCTGTCCAAGCTCTACTGTTATGGCTGACACTGACCTTGCTGAGAGAAACATTAATATTCATTTTTCCCTTAGAATACTATTATGACTTACAATAGTCTCTAGGATAAAGTCCAAATGCTTTGACTTAACTTTGAACATCCTTCATTTTAGGGACTTAGCTTCTCTGCCCAAGCATCACACAGCCATTGCTGTCTCCAGTCAAGCTGCATTACATGCAATTTCTAGAATATTTAATACAATTCTAAATTTCTGTTCTTTTACCCATGCCCCCTCAGCCTAAATAGCCCATCTTGCCAGCTTCTAATCTTATCTCAATTATCAGCCAAGTATCACTTCTGGGAATGTTCCATGGACCTCTGAATTTGAGATTGAGGATACTTTTCTATTCCTATTCATATTTGAATACCACTTTCTCAGTATTTATATAAGTAAAATAAAACTTAATTAAGCTATGAACCCTTATGGACAATTCTATTTCAACTGAATACCCCAAGAATCCAGACACTGAGCCCAATTTACAGAATTTCTTAATAAAGATTGATTAAAAGTACTACAAAGTATGTGGATAGAAAAATCTGTTTTTCCTTATATCACAGTTTGGGTTTATATCAGTTAGAATAGGTACTTTAAAAAAGTAAAGGCATGGGCCCCTCCCATGTGGCTCAGTGGGTTAAAGCACAGCATTAAGAAGCTAAAGCCACTTCAGCATGAGTTCGATCCCCACCCCGGAGGTGACCCACATGGTGTGGCAGACCTCTCCTGACCTGCCTGTTGATCCCCTCAGCAGTATACTTTGTCCATCTTCCTGTTCTGCTCCCCATTATGTCCCTGGCAAATCCTCTCAGTGCCCCTGCACCTCTGGCCTGTACCCCAGTTCTGTATGCATAAATAAATCTTAAAAAAAAAAAAAGTTACAGGATGAGACAATCATTCAATTTCTATTAAATTCACTTATCTTTGCAGTATGTTATTATTTAAACACTACTGGCTTCCAGGTGTTCTTTCCACTGCTTTGTGCTTACTTACCCATATGTCCTTCCTCAGAATGGAAGTTTCTAAGTTTCACATCTACATCATCACAGAGTCTAAGGAAAACTGGAACCAAAGGCCTGATGAGATTCTTAAAAGGCTCCCACCTCATCTGTTGACAGGGCTAGTAGTCAATGATGATTCATTATTTACTTATAAATGTGCTATGACAAATTTTATGGAAGTAATAACATTTGAGTAACCCAAAACAGATCCACCAAGATCTCTGCTATTGGATATGTTTTATTGGTGATAAGAAACCCAGGGAGAAGGGATTAAAACTGTTCTTTTAATGAGATTTGGGCAGGAGGATGTCCTATTCAGATTTATGATATGATATTAAACAGATTACAAATGAAAAAAAAAAAAGAAAGAGTATATGAAATTAGTTGTTATAAAACAGAATCATAATGAAAGATTTACTAATGATTCCATGATGGATTTTTTGAATCAAGGGTTTTCTTTTTCACTGACAAACTGCTGTGCTCAAAAATAAATAAAAGCATGGCTAATCATGTAAAAGGAGGAAAAAAGGTAAATAACACATTTAAATAATTGAAAGATCTTAGAGAAGGTTAAGGGGAGCAAAGTTCATAATCTTCACTTAATGAGTTTCTTTCTTCAGTGCAAGACCCAGAGAGATAAATTTGATAATTCTAGCCAATTACATGGACATATCCTAAACTTTCTTCACCTTTACCACCTTCTATGCTATTCTTAACTCATCAATTTTTTTTCTTTCTTTTAAAATCCCTTATAAAAACCAACAAATAATGTTGTTCATACATTAGTGAATACTTTTATTTTAATGAATACTAAATTATAAATAAAGATTACCCACAACACATTAAAAGCACACATAAACTCTATAATTAGCTTCAAAAATCAGTAAAAATGTTTTCATTCTGTTTGCAAAATATTAGCTCTGATTCTATAGCTTCTTATATAGAATTTAAACATGAATAAAGAGAAAACTAGGAGTAACTTCAAAAATCAATTTAAAAATTGCAGCTAGCTAATTTTCTATAAATCTTCCAATTTCCTCTCCTTATTAAAGCATCAGTTTCATCTGAGTTGTATGCAAATACAATGACTACATTACAGCCAGTGTAAAAGATATATCATGTTGAAAATACCCTTTGTAACATATTTTTCATTTTCCTATTTCATTAGCTCAACAATTCCTACTGAATGGCAACTAGAAAGGCATTTTAAGGAAAGATTCAAGGAGTAGCTTGCTGCAAGTACAGACTTTAGTTCCAAATTCGTAATACTTTGCCCCATGATCCCACTGATATTTTACTTTATTGTGGACTTTAGATATTATTTCTCTTGTGGAGAAATCTGAGATGGAGTTGGAGCTTCTAATATCTTGATAAAGGAATAATATTGGGTGGGTCCTCCCTGGTGGTGCAGCAGGTTGGAACACAGCACTACCGAGCTGGCCATGGCTGCTTCAGTGAGAGTTCAGTCTCTGGCCCTGGAGGTGACCCACATGGTGTGGCAGACCTCTCCAGACCTGCCCGCTGCTCCCCTCAGCAATGTACTTCATTGATCTGCCTGTTCTGCTCCCCACTCTGTCTCTGGTGAATCTTCTCATGGCCCCTGCACTTCTGGCCTGTATCCCACAGTTCTGTATGCATAAATAAATACAATCTTAGAAAAAAGGAATAATATCATTCCCATGAACTTTTTTTTTTAACATTGATTTTCAATATGATCTAAATCCCACATGTGAAATAGGAAGAGAGGAGAGAATATTCTTATGATAAAGGAAAACAAACTATCAATAACTATCCCTGTCATCTTGAATGAAAATAAAATGTTTGAGGACCATATAGCAGAGATGAGGGGGAATGACCAAGGACAGCTATTGCTGAGGGTTCTACTCCTGATGCAGGATAATCCATGTCACTTTCTTCAGTGATAAGTGTTTTTTATTTAAACCTCTCCCAAGTGCAATTTCTTTAATAGATACTAAACATATATCTTACTGTTAGCCTGGGTAAATTTCTGTTCTGCCCCTACTGAGCTGTAATCCTAAAGGAAAAAAATAAAAGTGAATCACTGAACCCACAAAATAACCAGCAATTGTGTTCCTGCTTCTTTCTTCTTTCTTAATTCATTTATCAAGTGAATATAACTACTCAAGGCAAACACTACTGTGACAATGTGCCATTAAAAGCTTAAGATCTGAATGGACACTGATAACTCAAAAAGAATTTTCCAGAAATGCCTGGTCATGTTGAGAGACTATTAAGTTGTTCTTGCTTTTCTCATTAAAACTTTCAAGGTGAATGAATATGTGCTCCTAAAAGATCACCATTTTAAATCTTGCTTGTTTGAAACATTTCACAGTCAGTCCATTGATATCATCTTAACGGATACACAGCTGGAATTTTTCCCATATGTGTCTAATGACTTTTTCCCTTAATACTCTACCTCCTTCAGTTCCGCCTTTCTAGACAGCAAGGCGTACTGAGTGTTGATTTATACCAGGATACAGGCTGTTCTTGCCTTTTCTTTGTCCAGATTGTATGAAGGTCACAGTGAACAACAACTTCTCTCATGTGCTTATGCAATATTACAGAAGCCAGGGCTTCTCTCAGCTTGAGTTTATTATTTGGAGATTTTGAGTCCTGACTTCTTTAGCTGCTTGATTTATTTTTTTTACCTTCTCCTACATTCAAAAAAAAAAAAGACCCACTGGGACCTCTATATTTCACTACATGTTTACATCCAGTTTTTACGTTTCACATGCTTTTTGACATAGTCAATTGCATGATATTAGGAAGAATGTAGATTTCAGCAGGTTTGTCACTTAAATAACTACCATCTTTCCATTAAACGCAACTCTAGATATTCATCCATCTGGATTTGACTACTCCTTTCTTTAAGAAACATGAGTTCAGGTTTGGAAACCCGCTCACCTCAGTCCCCATTTAACACTTACATATCTGGAGCTCTGTTCATATATGTCCCATTTGGCAGAATTCATTTCTTTACCAAGCAACCTCACATTTCCCAAATATTCCTATTATGAAAGGTCTATATTTTTAATCAAAAGTAAAACTAACTTATTTTTCTATTCACTATTAGAATACCTTTAGGGGAACGCATATCATGTTTTAATTGATTGCTAATTTAAATCACTGACAATTTATGTAAGTTCTATCTTGTAGCATGTAAGTAGAATTTTGCAACCATACTTGAGTACTACCTCTGTTTCAGTTACATATCAACCTTATCACATTTGACTACATCTTTCTCAGAGATTCCTACCAAATTCTACTGTGAGAACATAGGTGAGACAATTTAATCAAGTTGTGGTGCAGACTAAGAATTATTCAAAAATGAGCAACTTGGGGGTTAAAGTCACCACAACACTATGAAGCTATCTGTAGTCACTGAAGTACAAGTTCTATCCCTGGCCAGGGAGCTACCTCCTGTCTAACCTGCTGCTCCCCTCAGCAGTAGATTTCAGTAACCCTCCTGTTCTGCTCCCCACTGTCTCTAACGAATCCTCTCACTACCAGCACCTCTAACCTAGACCCCAGTTTTTGATTGCATAAATAAATAAAAGTAAATCTTAAAAAACAATAGGAATTTATGAGGAACTCTAATTTGCATTTGCCAAATGAAAATCTAAAAAAGGAATGAAATAAACAAAAAAAGGAAAAATCCCTTCCTGTTCTTCAGACAACAAAATGTATGTGTTTTGTTTGTTTGTTTGTTTGTTTGGTATATGTAGCAAGAAATAATTATAGTGTGAAATACTATGTAATTAACTAAATGATAAGTATTGTATAAATCTTATAAAAAGTAAATTCTGACCCTCACAATAGTTATTAATGAGCCATTATTAAAACAATTACTAAATATATAATCAAAGTACTTAGTCAAAGAGTTTGTTATTTCTATATGCTGAATGTAAGAGCCCTCCGGGCAAGCAATTAAGATAATTCACTCAGCATTAAAAGAACAGTGTTCATATGCTAGGGAATGTATGTTGAGGAAGCTAGGTAGAAAGGATATTCAATTTTTAAATACAGCAAGAGTGAGAAGAAATATCTGGGTACTATTTGAGAGTGATATTGGTGCATGTCAAGTCAATATCTAGGATAACAGGATTCCAAGCAGAATAAGCAATCAATATAAAGGCTGGAACATTCCTGGGGGATTCAGAGAACTGCAGGAAAGCAACTATATATTGAATACGATGAGGAAGAGGCAAAATTATACTATGTGAGAGACATAATGGTGGCCCCAATCATAGGGCTGTGGAGGTCTCTGAATGGACTCTGGTTTCCACTTTGAGTAAGGTGAGAAGTCACTGAAGGATTTTAACAGAGAAGTGATATAATTTGACTTACAGTTTAAGAGGATTATTCTGTCTGCTCTATTGACTTTAGATAGTAAGGGGACAGCATGAGAATAGATACAGCAAGAAAAATGACAATGAGATTGCAAAAATCTATGTGAGTGTCTTAAGACAGCTGGTAAGAACTATCAAAATACTGGAAATATTTGGAAGTTAAAAGATTAACATAAATACAGAATGCTTATGAAAATGAGAATAAAATCTATAGAGGTCTTTGTTCTCTTAATCTACCTTCAGGTTAAATTCAAATTGATCAATAGATAGAATAGTAAGATCTCTTAAAAAGCTACAGCACCAGGAACTCAAATACATTTTTCATAATACCAGTGAAGCTACCTTTGATCAAACTAAGAGCCAGTAAGTTGCCTCTATCTGTGCCTATACACTATTTATAGTAAGCTGACTATTGTCCTGGTATTGTTATAAATATGTGATGCATTAAACTAACCAATTAAAAAATGTCAGGTAACATAAGAAATAAGAGAATGTAATCTAATGCTTACAAAACTACATACACATATCAGTCAAAAAACAAAATTTTAGCCTCTTGTCCATATATAGGAATCACCAGGTTCACAGAATCTCAGCCTTTGCCTTTTGTTTTCAGAGTAGACACATGCTTATTTGCTCAAAGTAGGAAATTATTTACTAATGCTTTCTGTTGGTCAATTGTAAACAATGAAATCAAGTTATTTTTTTCCTGGGAGTTAGGAACATATAATATTGCTTATGATTGCCAACCTAGAATACTCCCAATGATCCTCATCTGCTTGGCATTATTCAAACTCTTATGTTATTCTGTCACCTTGAGCATGAGCAGGTCCTGGTCAATTGTGGGAATGAATGGACGATGGCAGAAGTGAGGGGTTATCACTTTAGTTAGGTTACTAAAGACTGACTTTCAAATTTCTAGCATTGTCTCTTGAATAGTGCTGTTTCTTATCATCTCTTCAACATATTAGGGTGTTTTAGGAAGCTCTCTGGGAAGCCAACATGATGCAGGTCTCTAGTCAACACCGATGAAGAACTGAAGCCTTCCCAAAACCACTGATTAACATCCACTACAGAAGGATGCTGCCATGTGGTATTTCCAGAACTGTAGGACCCAGAGAAGAACTGGATCCCTGAAACTGGAATCTGTTTTGATAGCTATGAGCTAATGAACATGTGTGTGTATATATA
>NW_004567104.1:58938607-58962499 GCF_000260355.1 Condylura cristata | reverse complement strand
GCGGGAATCGAACTCACGTGGAAGTGGCTTTAGCTTCTCAGTGGAGTGCTTTAACCCGCTGCGCCACCAGGGAGGGCCATAAACATGTATATTTCTAACTGCTAAATTTTAAGCAATTATGATGCAGAAATCAACAACCAGTGCACAAATCATTTAGTCTATGGATTGACTTAGGAGAACTATGGAAACAAAACTGAGTAAACCTTTTAAATAGATCCTACTACTTTAATGTCGTATTTTCAATGTTATCCTTATTAAGACCTAATGATCAACAACAAAATTGCAGCATCAAAGACAGATTTTTGAAAATAATAATCCCAAGTGTACTAACATGAGTCAGTCAGGAAAAAAAACCAAAAACATATTCTGTCAATAAAATGTAAGCTATTGTATTCCATTAGATTTAATAGTTACAGCTATGTAAGAAAAGTATAGCAGCCAGTATTAACACATCATGATTCTTTACTGTTCTTTTTGTGCAATACTTTTCACCCCTTCTCCACCCCCATTTCCATCTGTCAACCTCTGAAATTCTACTGAACAAAAAATAGTGATATTTTAAGAGGTTCTCAATTTCTTGGTGGAAATTCTATGAAGTCTACACCTGAGAATAAAAAGAAATATTGTAAATAAATAAAATAAAAGAGGTTGTAACTATCTTTATGAGATCTTAACAATAACCAAGGAATATACCATTAGAGAAACAGAATATAATTGCTGAGTAAACAAGTTTATGGAATATCCCAAAAAGAATCTAGCTCATCCCAAATTTACAGCCAATGGCAGGGTTATAGGCATGGCTTTCTAACACTTTGCTTTATTTCTCAGTGAAATTGTCTCATACTACCTGCAATTTCCTCAATATAGTAAGTTCTGGTGTAAGTTTGAAATATAATGCTATTTTCCATACAACTTACTGTCACCTATTACTAGCAGACAATGAGATTGTTTACTTTGTATCCGCATGACTATTTTTCAAAGTTTTTCTCACAAGATAATTGTTTGGTTGAGTATCATTTTTGCCAGATTAGCTCTTTCAGCTATAATTCCCTAAAATTTATAAATTTTCTTTGTCCTGGAAACCATAGTTATTTAGAAATCTGCTAATATCACTTGTTAGCAATGTGATTTTAAGGGAATTACTAATACTACTGAATTCTAGTTTACTTATCTTGATAAATGGAGGTCATAAACTAGACAGTTCATGTGGTTTACTTTTTTTATGATAATGAAAAATAGTAAAAATAAGATTCAATCTCAAATCTTAATTTAAAATCATGAAAGTACTGATGCTATATTATATATAGTGTCCTACTATAATGAAGTATGTATCTGCTTTCTCTGAATTTGTATACTCTTTATTTGAGAAAGGAAATCATATTATCAGTCTATGTTGATAGACTGATTAGGAATATAGTTAGTAATATAAAGATCACTGCATAATTTATCTTCTGCTAATATACTGTATCAGAAATGTAAAACATTCTAATAAAAGTAGTATTATGAAGGTATATATAAATGCCCCCTACAATCTGAGTTCATCATAAGTTGTCCAATATGTTGAATTAAAATAGCAACATGTGTTCCTTGTATTCTTGTCTTTAAGTTCAATTTCAAAAATAGCATTTGAAATAGAAATATTTGCAGTTAGCTCTGGATCTCAATAAGCCCTGAGCCTGAGGTTAGTTCTTGTTATACATCCTAGAGAGAAATATTCTCTATATCTTAGCACCTTTCAGGAGAGATAAAAGAATCAGGTAAGCATATTCAAAACATGAATATTTTTCTTAAGTAAAAAAGAGAGGAGTGATTTCAAGATCCTTGTATTCTTTCTATATCCCAAAAAAATAGATATTTATGGTCAAAAACTGAACTTGTTAAGAATAGTAATTAAATCAAGGTGACTTAAAGATCTGAAACAGGAGTCTGTCTCTGGCACAGTTGACTCAATGGAAATACCAACCCATCAATTACTGCAAATAAACAGTGTCTACTAGCCAGGTCTTTCAAACTGCCTATCTAAGGTTTTTCATAGTATTTTTTCAATAATGTTATTCTTTATGACTTCAATAAATGAGCTATGAAATTAAAAAACAAATGTTTTCAGATGAGGTATTTTCTTCAAAAACTTTTTTCTTCAAAAAATGATTATTGTTGTTATTATTTTGTTTTACATATATAGAAGAGACTTTTGTTTAAAGCTGCCTGATCTAGTACAACTGCTATGGAAAATTGTTTGGAGGTTCCTCAAACTGCTTAACATGGAGATTCCATATGGCCCAGCAATCCCACTCTTAGGTATCTACCTAAAAGACACAAAAACAGTGAATCAAAAAGATACCTACACCTTGTTTATTGCTGCCTTATTTACAATTTGAAAGATATGCAAACAGCCCAAATGCCCAAAAGTGGATGACTAGATTAAAAATATGTGGTACATATACACAATGGAGTATTACTCAGCAACCAAATAAAAGAAACACATGTCTTTTGCAGCAACATGGGTGGTGAAGATCATGCTTAGTGAAATAAGCCAGAAATAAAAGGAAAAATACCAGATGGCTTCACTCATAGCAGGAATATAACGGAACAGGAGAGAAAGTAATGATAATGATGAACAGCTATAGACCAGAGATATTTTATGGGGGTGGAGTGGGGAATGGGATCCAAAATAGTGGGGAGAGGGCAATGCACTGGATTATGATGATGACACATGGGTGATTTGGTGATGAGAAGTCCACAGGGATTGCAACTGAGATGAAAACATATATTTAAAGCTGCCTGAGTAAAGGCATAGCTCACTTTCTTCTCTTAATTTATCAAAACTACAAACTGTGTAAAGCTCAAATTAGGATTTTCTATCTTCAGTAGACTCATGAAAAGACAATTCAACTTCAAACCTGACTATATGTAGGTTGGCAAAACAGTGGCATTAGGGCCAAATTATAGAATGATACCTAGTTTACAATTCTGCCTCCATCCACATCTGATTTGTCTTTATTCATGTCAATACAGCATATATAATATACCATAGAATAACATACCATATACGAAAACACAGAGCAAAAATCTGCAATGTCTATGATCCTATTGATGGTCAATTTATTTGATTATTCAAGCTAATTATGACAAGTGGGCGATGGGAAAATCTGTGAGTCGTCCACACTGTAGAATGGCAGGTCAGGAGGTCAAGCAAGGCATCAGCATGTATTGAAAGAACAGGCTATAACTGGGATAGAGCAAAGGAGACAATCTGTATCACAGCAGTTTATCATGTACACTGAAGAGTTTTGCAAAAATACAAGATCTCTGCAAACAAAAAATTTTGGGTGTGTAAGTAGCTCTGATCTAAAACTACCTTTCTGCTCAAAATGCTCAACTTGGATGACACTTTATACATATGCCCAAAGAGCATGGGATAAGAAAATATTCTGAGAAATCTTTCCTTCCCATTTTATTTTTTAGCAAAGTGTTAATTCAGACAGATTGAATCCCATTTACAAAGTGAGTAAAATTAGAACAAATCTGCACCCAAACTAGGTAAAAATATTATAACCAAGGTGGCAAAGTAACACACACACACAAGAAAAAGTGGGAAGGAAGCAGTCTATTTGAATAAGAATATTATCCAAAAAATCTTTAAAATCTTGACCTAAGACAAAATATCACAGAGAAAAAAATAAAGACAAATGGAGATAAAATGTAAGCTGTGAAAAATGCAGGCAACAGAAGAAGAAAACAAATATGGGAATAATTATTTTACAAATAGTAAGACTGTAATAGTCATGGCTGAAAACAGACTCAAGACAGAAAAACAGTTGAGAAAAGTGAGCCAAACAGAACTGTCTTCTAACATCCATTAGAAGCAGGGATCTTACAAATGGCTTTGGCCATATATAAGACTAGCTTAGAAAAGGGAGGTTACTCAGATGTGATCTCCCTCCATTCTATCACACATGGTCTCAAGAAGGCCTGGACTTTGCATTGTCAGTACATGATGTTGTGGGTTATCCACACCTAAAGTGAAGTCCCATTTGTTCAATGGGATTTTTGATATGGTACTCAGATCATGGATAATGTTTTTCAATGATTCAAAAAACAAGCTGAAAATAGCCTATTTGGGGTAAGAGGGTTTCCGCATTACCAGGACTATCAACTATATGGCTAAATTTTGCTATTTCAAAGGTTGTAAGGGTCCATGAAGGAGAAGAAAGCAAATTATCTTACTACCATCTAAATGAAGTAAGATTTAGATTAATACCACCAACATATATTCTTGTTACTTCAACAGAAAACTTTTTTGAAATGGAACTCTGACTGTAGTATTGGTAGATGCAGTCATTATAACACCATCTTAGAGTAATTCCAGCAAAAAGCTATGATTTTGAAAGTGCTACACAGATAAATAACTGGGAAAAGCCAGACTGGATTGCCATGGAAGCAGAGACATCCCAGAGCTTTGTGGACAACAGTAACAATAAAACATGGTGGCTCTTTCAAAAAAGGAAAACAAAATTAGACCAGGTTTTAAACAGCAACAAAAGAAATTTCCAGCAATGCCATAAAATTGACCAAGGTGGGAAGTGACACAGGGAGAAATATCCAATGTTAGTATGAATTGTTGTCACTTTTTCTCTTTCAGATAGTAATGGGTTGACACTAACAAACATAATTCACATAATTAGTGATCTAATTGACATTATTAAATGATTTATGTATCAGGCAGCATCCTGGTTAGGTGTTCCTAGAGCTCACAGAAAGTGAAGGATATTTACAGACAGAAAGAGGATGGGACAAGGTTGGTAGCAAATGAAAAAAAAAAGTTTCAGGTAAAACCATTTTTCCTCAGGAGGAAGTAAGGAGTGACTTATCTGTAGTTCACCTCACTGATACTGACAATGAGATTAGGTATTAAGTCTTGGTGAGAGTCAAGCATGAATTACATAATTTTAGGCATAAAAGAATAAAATAAAACAGGAGAGGGAAAGGAAGAAGCTCAATATATAGGGTAGTGGAAGAGGCTTTTTTTCTGTATGTAGTTGGGAAATTTAGTTCACTTCATGTGTTGGAGAAATCTAGCTTTGTCTAATGGGTTAGTGAGGCACAGCTTTTTTTGTGTATGGAGCTTGGTTACTACAGTAGGCTGACATCTCTCCTTGGACAGCTTTCCTACTATGAGAAAGAGAATCAAGCACAGCCAATGTCATGGCAGAGAACACTAATCTATACTGCTAAACTACAAAAGGCCAGTGAGATCAAAAGGAGATTCACTTTCTCCTCAGTTCTCTGGACTATCCTGTGCACGTAGCTTTGCCATGCTGAGAGCTCCAGAGACCCAGTCATGGGCTAGAGAGCAGTCATGGCCCCTCTGACAGCAGCTTGCGTCCTTACCAGAAAGGTAGGGTGGGGAGGAGGAGTGACCTAATTGCAAGCAGCAGCAGAGAGGTCCAAATGTTTTGCTTAGAACAGATGGAACATGGCAGAATTTAGGTAAAAATAGGAAACAGGTAAGACTTGTTTGTGAAAACAGCTGAGATGCCATGTAAAGACTCTAAGATATAAGTGGAACAGATATGAAGGGTATGAAAAGTGGGCCCTCCCTGGTGGTGCAAAAGGTTAAAGCACAACACTAAGAAGCTAGCCACATACACTGCAGCACAACTTCGATCCCCACCAGGGGGGTGACCTACATGGCGCAGCAGACCTCTTCCTGTCTTGCCTACTGCTCCCCTCAGCAGTGAACGTCATCATTCTGTCTGTTTTGAGAAGCACAAGCTAACATTTTTAATATTTTACTTGACAATTATTTTTGAACATTTTTACCATGTACTTTCTATTCATAAAATCCTATAAATTTAATTACAAATAGAACAAAATGTCTTAGGAGTTTAAAAAAAAAACAACCTTTTTTTTTAGCAAAGACAAATACTCTATAAATAATGTCAATATATGAGCTAGAACAGCCAATTCCTAATATTTTTAGAGTAGTTTAGAAGACTGTGGGTGAGTAGACCTTCACTTTTGGAAAAGACAACCATGTAGTCATAAAAATTCCAAAGGCTGGCCCTCCCTGGTGGCGCAGCAGATTAAAGCACAGCATTAAGAAGCTAAAGCCTCTTCAGCATGAGTTCAATCCCCGCCCTGGAGGGGACCCACATAGTGAGTCAGACCTTGCCTGACCCACACACTGCTCCCCTCAGCAGTGTACCTTGTCAGTTGGCCTGTTCTGCTCCACACTCTGTCTCCACACTCCTCTCACCATCTCTTCAGTTCTGGCCTGTACCCCAGTTCTGTATGCATAAATAAGTAAATCTTAAAAAAATTCCAAAAGCATACAGGTCAAAATCCATTTTCCCATTAGCCTTCAATAATCATCATAGAGAAATTATTTGATCCATATATGAGATGAGAATTTCTCACTGACTTCTTTTTAATTTGCTCTGTCAGACAGGAAACTCAGGTGGACAATGTTAATTTCTGACCAGTTCCTTCCCACTTCCTTCCCATGAAGTCTTATTTACTTTTATCATTAAGTTTATGCAGGTATTTTACATTGTGCTTTTTATTATTTGCAAACTTAAATACACTGTGACAGTAAAGAGTGCTTAAATTTAAATAATCAATACCAAGAAAAATATTGAATAGTAAAAAATAAAAAAAAAAAAAGACCAAGATAGTATATTCAAAAACTGTTAGGTAAAAGTATATGTGTGGTATGCAATATAGTAATGCATATCAATTTTCTTTTTAAAAAGAGGATATACTTCTCAGCAATTGATCTGCCTGTTCTGCTCCCCACTCTGTCTCTGGTGAATCCTCTCACCCTCCGCAGCTCTGGCCCATACCCCAGTTCTGTACGAATAAATAAATAAATCTTTAAAAAATATATGTGAAAACAGAATAAATACAGGACAAGGTGCCTGACTTGGTACAGGTTGCATTACAGACTACAGGAAAGGCAGATGGGAGAGGAAGAAGGGCATGTTTCTTCCTCAGATTTGAACCTGTACCAGGGACTTGGAGGACATGAAGGAAACACATGGATTTGAGACAATCAGAGACACTTGGAAGAAGCAGGATGACAGAGCTGTGGGAAACTGACAATGGCAGCCTTTCTCTTGATTTGTTCTCGGATTTTGCTCCTTTTATCCGAGACTTGCCTGGCCTTTTCTATCCCTCCCCAGTGGGTTCCCATGGGAAGGTGTCTCACACTTGTGGAGTATTTGGGCCTCAGTGGTTCCATACTTTGTTCCAACCCTATTGAGCTGGGCATTTACCCACCAGGGAATGGATGACTGTGAGAATCTATACCCTTGGTTCCCTATCTTCTTTCTCAATGCACAATGATCTTAGTAAAGTTCTTTAGCACTAAATGAATGCCTTGTCCCTATGTGCTGGATTACAGAATCCATTTAGAGCATGCATATTTGGGGTTCCCAGGGAGCCCTCAGTTCTACACACTAACAGTTGCAGTGACTATGGAATAACTGAATGAGGCTTGGAAAAATAAAAATCTAGATAATTAAAGTTATGCTGGTTTGTTACACACCAAATTGTGTTCTTGACACTATGTCCTTATTCAATCTGTTTTTTAATCAAGGGAAGAAATAGTATTACCAGTAAGCTTTTTCTTTTTTCCTACCTTGTACCTCCCTAGAAATAAGTTCTGAAATATTTAAAGAATAGTAAATAAGTAGATGTATGTTCATGGCCTTGTAATTCCCACTTTGGTATAAAGCAGTATCTAAATAATTGGCACATACACATATACATCATCTGTTTTCAAATACCAGGTAAAATAGACACAGAACAGATGTTGAAATTCTAACAAATAGTAGTATATTCTTGATAACCTTCCTGTATTTATTTGTAAAGTTTAATTTAAAATGATACACAAATATTTAGAAAGAATTTGACATTTACCTTTTTCATATTACATATTTTCCTAAGGAGTCTTTTAGTGCACTACTTAGGAAAATGAAATTCACATTGACATGATAAATGAAAAATAGTACATACCACTAAAACGTACCTCCTTGCCATAGTACTATTTGGAGCTGATTATTTTGAAAAGCAAGTAAACTCAGTAGAAATATTCCAACAGAATAGAAACTACCCTTTTGCTTTTAGTAGCAGAAAGAGTAGGATGACTAAATTGTGACAATTCTTATCTTGGAAAAGGCACTAATTTAAATGTGCTTTTCAACTCACTCTTTTTTTTTTTTTTTTTGATAACTTCCTATAACTGAACACACATACACACATACCCTTTTTTTTTTTTTTGTCTTTGGCTGAAGGAGGTATTTAAGCTGGTAACACACCACTTTATAGAGTTTCTTATTTTTTGCTCTATATTTCCATGAGGGTTGTTTCTTTAAATTTCTGTTTTTCTCAAATTAATCTGTGAAAGAAGCCTCAACTAACAACTCAGAAATGGAAAGGAAAAATTATCTTTCCTCCTCTATAATCTAAAAATATAACAACAATGATAAAACAACATACTGCAGACTTGATGGATTTTATACTTTCTCCCTCTAAAGAAGACTTTCTACATAAAAAAAAAAAAAACAAAAAAAACTTAGATTCTGGTATAACCAGCAATAGTTACTCATTTAAAAAAGCAACGAAAATATTAAGTATTTTGTTATTTATAAATATTCATTATAAATTTATCTAGCTCAATTACACAGTTATTAAATGTATAACATGTGCTTATCTATTGAACCTATCACCACTGTTTTTCCAGGTAATCTTGGCTAGCTGAAACTATAAAGTTCAGTTCTTCCTCTTCTATATTAAATATCCTCCAAATAAGAAACTTGGAGAAGACTATCATACTTTTTCTAGATCTCTACAAACATTAAGTTCTTTATTAATATTCAAATATCCATATGTCATAAATTTAGATTTATCACACAAATCTGTCCTATTAATATCAGATATTTTCTGTAATCTGGGAAAAAAGAAAAACAACTCCCTAAATTATCTACATCTGAGTGCTTGGAACTTTTAACCACATATAAAGAACATAGGGAGTGTTTTAAGATTAATTAAAAATCTGAGTTGAGAATATTATGATAAAATGGATCCATATGGAATGGAATAATAGATTTTTTGGCTAAACCCTAAATGTAATCCTATCTATGTTTATAATAAGGAGGGAAAGGAATACTGAACACAAACAGATATAAAGATAGGGCAGAGAAAGATGTGAAGATTCTGGCCTTGAAGAATAGACTGCTGTGGCCAGTAGCCAGGGAATGTCAGCGGTTACCCGCAGCTACAAGAGACAAGGAACAGATTCTGCTTAAGGGTTTCTGGAAGGAGCCTGGTCCTTTTGACACTTTGACTTCAGTGCATTTATTAATTGGACTCCAGAACTGAGAATAATTAAGTCACTAAGTTTGTGGAAATTTGCTGCAGGAAAGACACAACAGGATTACCTAGGATTTAAATTTTCTAGAATGCATGCATTGGGCAAAATGTATTGCTACACTTGAAAAATGTTTACTATAGAGATTTTTAAGCTGGCAGTATTCCTTCTGTCTACTTGTGCCTATGTGGGTGCTTCTTTCCATGTACTCTCTCCCTCTGCAGGGCAGCAGCCTCCTGCCCACCCATGACCTGTACCAGGCCGGGCTGTTCTCCACTCACCTCTCAGCAGAGGCCATTTTCCTCAAGGCCGCAGGCCTGGAACCATGCAGGTCTCTCAGCAAACCTGTCCCTTTCTGTACAGTTCTTTCTTCCCGTATGTGTCTATGCAAGTATCCCTTCTCCTTTCTGTTACTTTCCCTATTAAAACTACTCTTTAAATATAAAAAGACATTTTTTAAAGCTGTGATTTTTTAGCGGTATGTTTTGCTACATTTTGAGAAATTATAGCATTTGTTATATAATTTTACTTTCTTGAAATTGTTGAGCTATAATCTTTAGGGTGGGCTTCTCAGTATAATATAAATGTATTCAGTTTATATACAACTGTCTCCCGACGTTGGATAGTTTAAAATATATTCACTTTAGTTGCTGTGGTTTGTGGAGTTAAAATTACATTTGGTTAAATATCCATAGTCATAGTTGCATTGGGGCTTACCAAAATTCTGTGTTTGTTTATTGAGTTTGCTGCCCTTTTTCCATCCTTTCTTCTCATTTTACACATTAATAATTTTATATATTTACTTTGCTTCCATCCCAGCTCCTAGTCTAAAAGAAAATTATTTTCTTCAAAAAATGCCAAATCTAGTAGCCTTTACTTACATGTTAGCATTACTGAAATAAAATGGAAATTTAATACAGTGCAAAATGCAAGGGATGACTAGAACTACAAAAATCTTTTAGCACTTCTTTGAAAACCAGGCAACTAGCATGAAACATGTCTTTTTAGAGATATAAAAGAAAATGAGATTCTTACATTAAAATGAAAGAATAGAGAGTCTTGTAGAAACGAAAATACCTAAGTATAATTTTACGAAGCTCACTGTTGAAAATAAGTGATGTGGGAAATTTTTAAAAGTCTTTTTTATATACCTGTGTAGTTGCTTAGATACATGAGGATGGATTTTAAACTTCCAAGGCCCAAGGCCTCTTGCTTCCACAGCTTTCTATTAGCATAAGGTAGTATTTACCCTTCAGAAAATTACTTAATTTATAATTCTAGTGTATATCCATTTATATTTCACTACAATAGGTTTTTATTTTATGTTTTAATAAAGATGTATTAAGACTTTGAAACATCTGTCTATTAAAGTGATGGCTCTTTATAATAATCTGGTACAACTATAAACTACTTCATAAAGCAATGAGAAAAACATGCATATGTGGGCCCTCCCTGGTGGTACAGCGGGGTAAAGCACTGCACTAAGAAGCTTAAGCCACTTCCGCATGAGTTCGATCCCCGCCTGCCCCAGAGGAGACCACATAGTGGGGCAGCCGCTGCTCCCCTCAGCAGTGTACTTCGTTCATCTGCCTGCTCTGCTCCCCTTCTGCCTGACCCTGGTGAATCCCTCCGCATCACTGGCCTGTACTCCAGTTCTGTATGCATAAATAAATAAATCTTCAAAAAAAAAAACATGCATATGCTTTGTAATAGTCTGTGGGTCAACGGAGTTATTACTTTTGGAATAGTTTTGCTATGTTTAGAGTCATCAAGTCATTGGGAGCTTATAGCTCACTCTCCTATTTCTGGTTAGTTGCAAAAGGAACAGTAGAGATAATGCTTTTGTTTCCATTTAGATTGTGAATCCCTTGTGCATTCCAAACATTAATCAATGTTTATTTCACTTCTGTATCCTCTCTGTTCTTCACCATCCTGCCCTCTATAGTCCTACTACTATATAATGAGACACAGCTGATACTGTTTGTTTATTCCTGTTGGGATATTTTTAACATCAGACTTTTTCTCTGTTACATTCAGTTTTGCCCACTCACCCTCAAATCTAAGCACTATTTTTCTTTGACTGGCGCCTCAGGGAGTCTCATGTATGCACAAAACACCCTTTGAGATAAAAGGAAGCGCTCCTCTTCAATGGTCTTCCTTATCCAGGATGCCAAAAAGAATAGGTCCCTCCCAAACAACTGAATATAGCAACTGTGTCTCCTCTGTGCTTGACAGGAACCCCATCTCCCCATTACTTCCAGAACAGAGTGGAGCCAGTCTTGCCTACCCCCTGTTGGGTGTTCCTTGAATGTTAAAGAGATGAATGAATGAAACCTAATGTGACCATAAGGAAAAAACACAAAACTCGAAGTTAAGCACAAGCATTCACATTTTCCAGTATATAAAAAACAGGCTGTTTTTGATCAAAAACTGAGGCATTTAGCAAAAAGAAGTAATTACAGATGGAACCAATAAGTGATCCCAGAAGAACAACTGACTTCAAACAAAAGGGGTCCTCTCATTCTTAGTGGGTCTCTATTTCCCAAGAGAGCAAGCTCCTTATTTGGAAACATATCTTATTTAATTTATAACCTTAATGTTTTTAACAAGCAAAAAGTTGTATCAGAGCAAAGCTACGGTAAATCAGGAAAAATTAAATGTGAGAATGGGTGGCTGGCAAAATGATTCAGCAAAAGACTATTCAGCACAAATTGATAATTGCTACTTTGTTTTTACACATTTTAATTGTCATAGCATTGCAATAATTTTTAAATGTCTACAAAATAAGTATTACTAAGAAACAGTTTCCAGATATCATAAATATTTCAAGAACTACTAAGAAAACAAAAGGCTGAAAAGTAGACATGACAGCAAAATCAAACAAGAAATAAAGGAAGAAATGAAGAATCAAACAATGTATCTGAAGATATCACTTGAGGAATAGAAGCTTTATTGCTCCAAACTGAAAAACACAGAAAGGAAATAAAGACCTTCATTTATGACATTCATCTAGATCTCTTAGTGCATGCACAGAGAAAGCAGAATAATGGAGGTAAACAAGTACTATCTTTCGTCAACAAGGAAGGATAGTTCCAGCAAATCAAAATACTAAATTTTTACCACAGCAACATTAACATAAAAATAAAAGATGCTTCCTCAATCCACAGGCAGAAAATCATTAAAGTGCAGGGTGAAATCTGGGGGTGGTGGTTAGCATGTGGAACACACACAAATCAGATTCTAGAATCCTCTCTTCTGCTGGTCTGTGTCACAGTAACTAAATGGTATGTTTATCTTCAAAGCTTTAGAGGCAACAAAGCACATTTGTCCTTAATGGTTCATGTGAAGAAATCTCATGCATTTCTCTCCCAAGTGAATGATGTGGTGGGGTGGGGGGAGGGGGGAAGAGGGTTGGAGTGAGTGGGGGTGAGGGGGTTGATTATAATAGCAAAAAAGAACCAGTTAACATACTTCCTCCATTTTTGCCTGTTTGTTCTCTTCACTTCTTAGCATATCCAAGGCTTTACCAGAGGAGTAATGAGCTACTTCTTTACCCCAACAGCTGGCCTGGGAAGAAAAATACTCAGTGTTGAAAAAGTAAGCCTCTGACCTTTGTGATTCTGTTACAAGATAACCCAGTGTGAACTGGGCTGCTTGTCTGTGGGTCTTCACCTGGTGCTTAAAATGTAATTGTTCTGCAGGCACACACAAAGGGGGAATAATGTGTAATGTGTTTACAAAAAGGGGAAAGAAAAAGGAACAATACTGGGAGAGAGAGATACTAGGTAACTAGGATATCTCACCAGGTTGGCTGACTTGGAGCTTTAGTAACAAACAAACAGCCCCCAGTCACACCGTCTGAGAGCCAGGAGCTGTTGCCTCAGAAGAGTGAGAACCACTGCCCCTCACCCCACCCCCAGAGCAGTTGAAAATCGCTCCCTATTTATCCCCCAAAGTCCAGAATGCCTGCTTACCTCTGCCCCTGGGTCCTTGCAGTTCTCTCCTTGGTACTGCTGGGAATTGTAGTTCCAATCACTGGAGTAGGGGGTGGAGTCCACAAAACTCTGCAGAGTTCCTTTAGAACATCCTTCTCCTTAACAATTCTAGTTTCCAAGTAGATTCAGATGTCTTCTCCCCAAAGAATGAGAAGAGCCTCAATTCCACAAATGGACCAAGTACTCTAGTAAGGACTATGCTCTGTATGAAGTAACTATCACTATTGCCACTGTTCAAGAACACCACGTCTATATTTTTATACTTTTACAATGTTCCCTTTAATAGCCCTCCTGTCCCATTACACCTGCTATATACTGGACTATAAAGCCATTTTCTGTCACTTCTGAATGTCTTAGTATTGCTGTCATCTTTTGGAGTTCGGGGTTCTTGGGTTCGCTCTGGGAAAGGTTTCACCAGAGCTCCCCTTTCAGTGGCACACAGCGAGATTCTCCATGACACTGATACTCAGTTTTATTTAAAGAGTACATTTATAGAAAGAGACAGGAGAGGAAAAGACACTTGCATTGGCACAAGTGGGCAGAAAGAGCTGCCCAGAAATGGACAGGTTTGCAGAGAGAGAGGCCTGCATGGTTGCAGGCAGGTGGCCTTAGGAGAGAGGCCTCCACTGAGGGAGGTCAGTGCTGAGAGGTCCTGGCATGGTACAGGTTACAGGCAGGCAGGAGACTGCTGCCCTGCAGAGGGAGAGGTGGGTGGAAAGAAGCACCAGCATAGTCACAGGTGAGCAGAGGAGGGGTTGCCTGGTGCTAGCAGTAAGACTGCCCTGACATAGACAGCTTTTCTTGGCAGGGGCTCACTCCTTGTGAGCCTAGATTTGTTGACTTTGATTAGAATGTGAAAGGACCTGGGATTCCTGATGAGATTCATCTTCATGTCTTTATCTTTTAGGTCTGAGCTTCAGACACAGCTCCCAACAGTCTGTTATCTGCTGGTACCTCCTGCAGGCATCCCCACATTTGACTTTGGTGCCTGAGGAATCTGATGTTATGGCTGTGTCAGTTGCTTCACTAGCCCCTTCTAGCTGTCCCCTTTGTGCCAATCAATCTTGTAAAGCCTCTGCATTCCTTCCTCCATCAGTATTACACATCTTTTAAGACCCAACTCAAGCAATATTTGAGACTTCTCCAGAGACTTCTCCATGACCTCTGAACTACTCTCCCACAATCAGCCCTGAAACCACTGAGAGGATTTAGGATTTAGCATCTCCCCTGTCTTCATATATGTCATCTATAACTTTGTAACAGAACAGATACTTAACTAAGAACTATTTTATCCATCAAATATGCTTCTTAAAAAAGGATCAGACTGAGATTCACTTTTATGTACAATTTATCCAAAAAGGAATGAAACAATGAGGAAATGCTTATTTCTTCTAGTACACACAGTAACAATGCCCCGGTGCTTCAGTAATCAATACTAGGTCCATCGAAGACAGCTGTATTCAGCTTGGTCTGGTTATTTCAGTAGTTAGCTAATGTTTTTGTTGGCAGAATGTCTTATTCACTTTCCATGTAAATACCTAATTTCCACAGAATTAATTTTGCATGGCCTCAAAATCTTGCAAGTTCATTCTCAGTTTACCCTTCCTCTTTACCCCATTTAATATTATCCCCTTTTACTGACTTCTATTCTCACAGAAATTGTTTTTAAATTCTCAAATATATGATACAGCCTTTACAAATGCTACCTTATTTTCCTGTAAAACACCTGCTTTCGATTTCCTGAATTTTCCCCCTATCTATTAATTTTTACTCATACTCCAGCTCTCAATTATCTTACTTCAAAGAAGCTTACACTGACTCTCAACCTCAGCTTCACTTTTAATATCATTTTATTATACTGAATCACATTCTCTCATAAACTTATATTTAGTAATTACATATTACACACAGTCAATATTGTGATTTTTGGTGAAAGTCTGACACTTCACTATACCATAAGATCTCAGAATACAAGGATCATTTCTGTTTTTTTCTTACGTATTCTACCACTAGTTTCTTTTAAAACACCTACCAGATATTTGACCCTTAGTAAATGTCAGTGGAAAGGAAGAATGGTTGCATAATTTGTACCATAAATTTTGTTTGCACCATTAGTTTGATATATTTTGATATCATAGGCTCTGCTCATCAAATGATAGGAGAAAAAAAACATCCTTCTATCCTACAGCTATTGGCTGAGGGGCTCTATAACACAGATTAACAGAAGGAAAATAATTTGAATCATTTAAGTATTTAGAGGCTCAAATACAAAGATATGAATCTCATATGATTCACCAAAGCAGGAAGGTTTTATACTTCTTAAAAAAGAAACATCTTAATGAATAACTACAAAACAAAGGTGTTTGGGCTTGAGGTTAGTAAAATGGTGAAGAAATAACAAAATTTGTTTAAGCAGTCTTCTCACCCTAAGTTTCAAGTCTCTGATAAAAATAAATTATTTTTGCCTCCCTGATAGAGACACAGATTTATTAGCCTGGAAAATCACTGGATGATTGACTCCCATTTAGCATATCTGAAAATGAGAATATAAGCCCCCTCACAGAGGTGATAAACAATAATGTTCATTGATAAAATTAGGTGCTGGGAAAAGTCTATTTCTTTTCTTTTCCTTAGCAGAATCTGGGTTTGTGGCTATAGCTTATTTGATCCCTTTAACAATTAGCATAATTGGAAAATATTGAGACCTCATAGTAAAAAGACTGTTTTTATTCATTCAACAGCAAAACAGGTATGAATTAATCCATACAAACTACAAACTTTGTAGGTGATGAAAATTAGCTATAATTTTACTTTGAGCACAGTGAGAAGTTACTGAAGAATTGTTTTTGAAAGTGCATCATAAAAATTCAAGGATGAGGCTCTCCCTGGTGGCACAGCAGGTTGAAACACAGCACTGGGAAGTTAAAGCCACTTCAGCATGAGTTCGATCCCCTGCCCTGGAGGTGACCCAAATGGTGCAGCAGAACTCTCCTGACACGCCCATTTTATCTCTAAAGGTTCTCTATCATGGTCAGTTATAATCAAGCAACTTTCCCACTGAAATAAAGACTGGTTAATTTATAAAAGAAGATTGAAAGTATTAAATATGTAGAGTTAAGTACCAAACTTTTTTTTTTAAAGATTTATTTATTTATTCATACAGAACTGGGGTACAGGCCAGAGATGCGGAGGGTGAGAGGATTCATCAGAGACAGAGAAGGGTGCAGAACAGACAGATCAATGAAGTACACTGCTAAGGGGAGCAGCAGGAGGGTCAGGAGAGGTCTGCCTCGCCATGTGGATCTCCTCCAGGGCAGGCGGGGATCGAACTTATGCCAAGTGGTTTAAGCTTCTTTGTGCTGTGCTTTAACCCACTGTGCCACCAGGGAGGGCCCTACTATAGTTTTTAATAGTTTCATTTTAATTATGCTAAAATCCCTTCTGGTGATAACAAGTAGATAACAAAGTTTAAAACAAAATCTTACTGTTTTTACTGTTACAGATTAGTGATCCCTACTATTCCTTTTACAAATTTTTAAGTCATTAATTTCTTTCCTACAATATAATGTTGACAAAAGAACTAGTGTACTCTAGTAAACTATAACACTGCTACACAGCAAAGGAAATCACAAAAAATGAATAGACAATCCGCAATAGAAAATATATGCAATTCACTGATATGGGATTAATAATCAAAACATACAAAGAATTTATACAACTTTAGAGAAAAAAAAACATACCATTTAATCAGATGGCATTAAACATACCATCTGATGAAAAGATGGGCAGAGATGCTGAATAGACATTTCCCCCCCTCCCCCAAAGAAGATATACATAGGGCCAACAGGTATATGAAAGGTTGCTCGATATCACTAAACATCTGGGAAATTCAAATCAAAATCATAATGTCTATCTTTCTATTGATAATGAAAACTATCATCCAAAAATTTAAGAAATAAATTTTGACAAGAATGCAGTGAAAAGAAAAAGTCTTGTACATTGGGTAGAAATATAAATCAGTACAGCCACTATGAAAAATACTATAGAGGTTTATTAAAAAATTAAAAATAGAACTACCATATGATCGAACAATCTAGATTTGAAAACTTGAAAAATAAATATCTAGTTACAAAGTGAGGCAATAAGGCTAAAAATCTTCCTGAATAAGAACAAAAGATGATGCAGACAATGCTGTAGGTAACCGAAGAAGAAATTGACTCATCTTCTAAGCCGGTCCACCAGACCTCATTCTTAAAAGTGGAAAGTAGGGTCCCTCTCTAGTGGCGCAGCGGGTTAAAGCACAGCAATGCAAGTGAGCCTCTTCAGTGCTTGTTTGATCCCCAACCATGGAGGTGACCACATGGCACAGAAGACCTCTCCTGAGCTCCCGCTGCTCCCCTCAGCAGTGTACTTTGTACTTCGTCAATCTGCCTGGTCTGTTCCACATGCTATCTCTGGTGAATCCTCTCACCACTCCTGCACCTCTGACCTGAACCCCAGTTCTATATTTACAAATTAAAAATTAAAAAAAAAAAAGTGGAAAGTAGGATGCTAAAATAGCCTCATATAAATCTCTGTGAGTCCTGAGTATCCCTCTGATCCTTAGATTACAATGACTGTAGTCTTCTTCCAAATACCTCCTTTTTTGTTTAAATGAATTTAAGTGGATCTCCCTATAGTATTCAAAGTACTACAAGAACTGACATAAACTTACCCAAATTTTCAAAACCTGTAATATCCTCTGTTACAGTGTGAGTCTGCATCAAGAGACAAAATTACAGTGTTTCCCAATATATTTGACCATAAAGCATTTCTGAAGAATATTTCAGCAGGCTAGTGATCATATAACACTTTCCAATATTACCTAGTTTATGTCTTTTTTCTCAAATTACTTTGTTTCTGGGTTTGTTTCATTCAAATATTACTTCTTGCACTCATCTCATTACCTCTTACCAATTTCATCCATATCTCATGTCAAATCTTTATACTTGTCACTCATTTTACTGTTCATTCTTTCTGAAACTTTTGACATGAGAATTTTATGTCCTCAACAAGTGCTTCACCTTAATGTTCTCTAAAGTGTCATATCTTAGATAAAGTGCTTTATCTAAGTGCCGATAATATTTATATTTTCTTTAGTATATTACAAAAAGAGCTTAGAAAATATTACATTCTAAATCAATACTACCTATTTACATTTTCTGGAAACAAGGCTATCTATCTCCTATTATAGGACCTCAAAACATTCTATTTTCAAAGCTTCCAGCAGCTTGGATTGTTCATAAATACAGTGAATGCCAAATGCTGATTTATTTAAACTAAAGATGTGGTGTTTGCCTTTAGACTGCACAGTTACATGTTTCCATTTTAATGATGCTTGAATTTAGCATAGCAATTGGGTTCCCTTTCAAGCCCACTACATTGAAATTCCACCTGCTTACCCACATCTCTTACTAAAAATTAAACCCTTATTGCTCACGGTGATGGAAAAACAATTAAGAACTTCCTAAAATGTCCTTTTTGGTACTTGTATTTATATCAAACACGTGTTACAATAACATGTTTTGCATTTCAAATGAGAAACCCTGGTTTCTATACACTTCCATGCATTTATAGCTTTCATCAAGACAGGAGACATTTGTTTTTCACATGGCAATTAAAGCACACAAAGAATATAGGATTTTCCTAAAGAGCTCCCTATACTTTATTACAGTCTACCTTGTGTTATTGTGAAGAAGTGCTATTAATTTTTCCTCTAAGCTCTTGATCTCCCCAGGGAGTGAAAATGAGCATCTGTTGTGGAACAGAGATGAAAGTGAAGTAGGTGGCTGGGAGTGGGTATGTGGAAATGGAGGACTAACTCTGGAGGTAGCAGAGAAGGAAAGCGACATTCACCCAGAAAGTTCGGTGCCATGACCACCTGTAACCACCACGGATATTTTCAAGAACTCACTCAAGCTTGCACATTCACTCACTACAAAAACTGGAAAAAGTATTTGGCGCGTCGAAGAAGACCCCCCAAAATAAGAAAATAGACAGTGATGGTCCTGCCTGTTGGTGCAACAGATTAAAGTGCAGCACTTATTATGGGGCTATCCTTTGCCACTGCAGCACGGAGTTTGATCCCAGGTCAGGGAGCTGACCCACATGGCCTGGCAGACTTCTGTCCACCGCTGTTCCTCTCAGCAGTGTATTGCAGTGAATCTGCCTGTTCTGCCCCCACTCTGCCTCTGGTGAATCCTCTCACACACATACCCCACCTCTCACCTATATAGCAGTTCTTGTATGAATAAATGGATAGATCTTTTTAAAAAGAAAGAGTAAATTGAAAGTAAATTGAAATGGAAAGGGAAGATAAAAAGCAAGAACAAAGGAAGAGAGCAAGAAAGAGGAGGAAGTAAAGAAAAAGAAATGAACTAGAGAGAAATAGGAGATTCTACAGGAAAACAAGGGAAATAAAATGTTACCTGGTAGCAAACTTAATGCTTCTATGAGTTTGCATGAGTAATTGGACTGCATGGGATCTAGACTGCTAAAGTGTCTAGACCAGACTGAATGATTTAGAGTATCAGGTATGAAAGGTTTCTTTTATATTAAGGTACTGTGTGTCTTCTTTTAGAAATAGTGCTTTTACTTTATAAAATTATAATTAAGTATATTAAGAGAAATAAATACATTTCTCACAATTGTGTGTGTGTGTGCACGCAGCTACATTCATGATTTATTCTCTGAATCAACAGTATCAAATAAATGCAAGATCCTCTAGCCTTCAAGGAATTATTCACTGTAAAATATATTGACAAAAATGCTTAAACATAGATTTTTATTCATGCAATTCTTGAACAAAATCTTTGAAGTTAATATTTGTTCTTTTCTCTAAAACTGACTTTTTACAATAGCTATGGTAGCTTCTCTCATTATTAATAAATTCAGTGAGAAAAACTCTAACTTTGATTTATATAAGACTTTTAAGGCAATTTGAAAGTTTCAAAATTAAAAGTTTCTTAATTTTTAAAGTGATGCTTCATGGAAAATGAAGGATTAAAATCAAAAGATAAGACTGACTTTGATCTTCAAAGTCAAGCTACATGCTTACTGTGTAAGGCTGCCAGGAAAATATGTGCATCTTGTCAAATCTGCTTAGTTCTTTACTAGCCATGGTAGCCTGTAGACAGCTGAGTACAATAAAATCAGACATTTGGGTAAATTGATTGATCAGAATTAAAATGCATACCTTTCATGCATTGAGGTTTCAGCTAGTTGCAGAAATGGATATCAGAAAATAACACAGAATCTAAAATTAAAATATGCAAAAAACCCTATTTTTACTAGGTATATCTGTACTACTTGAATGATCTACCCTTATACGCATACAACATAATCACAATTTTTTCTGATCCATTTTCTCTTCAAATATGAGATTCAACTACACTTCTCTTCATCTAATTCAATTCCTCATTGACATAGGCAGGACTCATGGATGAATCATAAACTTGATGCAAACAGTTTGAGTAACACAGGAAAAATATTTTTGCTCACATAACTGGAAAAGTCAGGAGCAGAGTTACTTTAAAATGTCTGGAACCGGCATGGCAGACCTCTCCTGACCCACCCGCTACTCCCCTCAGCAGTGTACTTGTCAGTCGGCCTGTTCTGCTCCCTACTCTGTCTCTGGTGAAGCCTCTCACTGCCCTTGCACCTCTGGCCTGTACCCCAGTTCTGTATGCATAAATAAACAAGTCTTTAAAAAAAATCTGGAAACACTGATGAGATAAATATTAGGAATGTCTCTCTCTTCCTCCTCTATACATGGCTATATTCTCTATTGCTGCTGATGGACTTTTTCTAAATAGAGTAAGTAGTGGCTTCTGAGGTTGATTATTTACACATATTACAATATTTTCTGCTTGTTCTCCCAAAAATCCCTTGTTAGTGCTTTGATTGGCTTACCTCATGTACTCATGCATACACTTTTCTACACCAATCCCTTGGTCCCCTGAGACCTCTAATTATGGTGTGACCACTCTTAGTTACCTGGAACTGTAGCCAGAGTATGATTTAACTCAAGGACAAGAAGTGGGGTTGGGTAGAGAGAACTGACATACATTCATCATGACCACAGATATTAATTCTCATTCTGAAGCAATATGGTTCTCCAAATTTTTATAACATTCATGTGATCAATTCAGAAAAAAATATTACTAAATAATATATGTGAATCACCATAACCAACACCATCAAATGCACACACAAGCACACATAGACTCGGAGACTATTACTTCAGGACAAGGTGTTTTCCCAATTATCAAGGTGATTTTCTTTGAAATATTATGAAAAAAGGTTATTTCTCTGTTACATATGAGTAAACGGAAATCATATGGGAAAATCTCAGACAATCTAACCTAAAACCGCAAAATGTATTCAATTTTGAACATTGTGTGTAAACCAAAGGCCCCCCACATGCAGTAAGAATAGACATGGTGACTAAAGTATTGCCTGTATACCTCTGAGGAACTTAATAAAGATTAGTAATGATGGCATATAAAAGAGCACCAAAATAATTAATGAAACTGTAATGCTGTCATAAAGACTAAATATATAAATAGCTAGGTTCAACTGCATCTGATCAAAACTGAAATAGTTACTTAGAAAGGCACAGCCTTCTATTACCCTCATGTGAAAAATGCTGGGGGAAAGAGACATCATTCATCATACAAAGAGCTACTTAACAATTAAAGATCACCTATGGGGTTAGGGTGTAAAATCCCTGTTATCAGAATGATGTAGACAGCACCAGAGATGTGTGTTCCCTTCCCTCTATGAACCCTCGCCAGCAGATGTACACAGCACTTTGAGCCATCACAATATCATATTGTCGCACCAAGCTTCAAGGGTCTGAAATTGTCACTATTCCATTCTCTTGATGCTGCTCAAATTCTGGGATTCTCTGAGGGCAGGCATAGAGAACAGATATTGGAGAAGGCAGGTTGCAGTCTGCCAAGAACACTCTCAGACTTTTCTTCTGATATCAGTCTTGGAACATAAGTAATAGTGCCTTGGTTGTGTTCATTTATGTAGTCAAAGAGCAAATTTCTTATTATGTTATATATATTATTCTTTGTGATTTACTATAGTTGCATGACTAATTTCTGAAATTGAGCAAACTCAATACTAAACAGTTTTATACTAAGATCTACATATGCTTTCTCAAATTTGACTATAAGAATATGTTTCAACTATAATGTAAATAGTTCAACCATTGTAAAATATATTAGGATATAGTCAATTAAAATAAAAGTAACTATATTGGTTTATATTACATCAAAAAGTGATTATGATTTTTCTGCCCTTTGTATTCTTTCAGAAATGTGTCAAGAGGTAGAGCTTATTTTTCCTACCCTTGTGGTAGGGAGTCATTTTGACTGTTTTGATGGTTAGAATGCAATAAAAGTTACTTCTTATTTTCTAGAAGTAGGCCACTAATGGCTAAGAGTTTCCTGACTCCCTATATTTTGGAATGCTTGACCCTGGAACTCAGCATCCATGCTGTGAGAAAATCAAGCAGCCACATGGGAAAGTCAAGTGTAAGTGTCTGGCTACAGCCCCAGCATCTTGAATTATCTGAGCTAACTAGAAACAGGAATGAATGGAGCAGTGACTGAGCCTTGTGAAGATTACCAAATACAGCCTTTGAACTATCCCGGCTAATATATGGTGAAGTAGAGCTGAGTTAGCCCAAATGAGTCTTCCCAAAGTATATATTAGAAAGCAAACGATAGGGTGTCATTTTTTAAGCTACTTTATTTTAGAGCGATTCAACAGTAGATACCTGAAACAGACATTGATAAAAAATTAGCAACCCACCTGTGTAAGTACACCAGTTGGGAATTAATACAATAAAATTAAGAGCTTTAGCATCCAACCATCTTTTTTAATGATGAAAAAATTCCATGATCATTTTACTCAAGTAAATTCTTATGTCCATATGTTCATTTTACACAGTGTGCCCAGATGTTACTCCTTGATATTTTAATTCTCCATATATATATATATATATATATATATATATATATATATATATATATAGTATGTGTGTATGTGTATGCATTATCTTGTCATATGTGAAATATGTTGTACATTTTGTCATCAGATTTATACTTCTAGATGTAAAAACATTTCAGTCTTTCTTCTCCCTGACTGTGTGATACAATAGTCCTTAGTTCTTCCGGAATCACAGTGGCCTCTGTATCCTTGTAGGGCTTTTGAATGAGAAGCTCTGCATGTGAATATACATGTAATTTACATATATACCAGTTCTACATACAGTCAGCAGACACTGTGATATAAACTGATATAGAGCATTTACTCTGTCTCTTTATAACAGAAATCAAGGAAAGAATTATTTTGTATTCTCAAACCCCACTGGTTTTATTTGTATAAAACAAAAGAGTATCAACAGACCATTTTTGATAAAAAAATAAAAGTAAATATAATATGTAAAAACTAGTTAATCTGGCCCTCCCT
>NW_004567104.1:58828558-58938374 GCF_000260355.1 Condylura cristata | reverse complement strand
CTAGTTAATCTATCAAATATTGATATAATTTATAGCATTAATGTTACATAATAATTATTATAATTATATAATAGCTATTTAAATTATATTTCATATAATATATGAATATATATACTAGTATAAAAGGTATACTGTATTTTCTTAAGCCTTCTGTGTATTAGTCCTTAACCGAAATGCAGTTAAACAACTAGCCAAGTACTATGTTTAGCAAAGACATTTCAAAAAATGAAAAAGACCTGACAGCTTAATGAGAGACTTTCAGACATTTGTCAATTTTATATGATAAAGCCTTAAAAGTACTTACTATGGTTGCCATGGATCATGGAACAAAGACCTAGACCTCTTCCAACCTAGAATTACTCAGAAAAATTCAGAAGGCAATACCTGAAAGGACTCATAAAGAATCAGTCACAGATGCTATCTGGACAAAGGAGATTGTGAATGTTATTCAAAAGGAGGTTAGTAGAGGGTGAACCAGGTGCCCTTTCTGTTCCATTATGTATTTTTGTAAATAAAGTTTTATTTGAACACAGCTTTCTCCCATTGTCATGGGAATATTTAATAGTCATGACATACTGTATGATCCACAAAGCAAAATACATTTTTTGACCAAAAAATATTTGGCTTTCTGTTATAAAGAGGAACAGAGTAACAGAAGTAGCCCTATATAGTCAAGAAACTTTAAAAACTGTGTAAAAAAATATAAAGTTAAAAGGGAGAGATTTGAATCTGAAAGTGTAAGTAGGAGACAGGAAGAACTGTTTTTTAGACTAAGGTGCTTTTCATTGTGTCATGGAGAACAAAATATGAGCGTTAAGGAGAATGACATGATCAGATTTTAGTTAAGATTGTTCTGACTGTACTTGGAGATATTTAAGAAATTCAAGATAGCAGATGATCAGTTAAGATGGTGATGCCTTGAGAACCCAAAGAAAGTCAAAGAAAATGGATAAATAGGAGAGAACCCTAGAAGCTCTTTATAAATAAAAGTTGGAAGGTTTCTGACACCCATCTGTCCTCATTTTAAAATGTCTGCAAATTTTGACATGCCTCCTTTCAAAAGCTGGAATTTAATTACTCTTCTTGATTGTAAGCCAGGCTCAAGGACTCTTGACAAATGGAAAGTGAGAATGTGAGTAAAGTGTTGATATGTGGCTTCATAGTCAAGGTCAGGAAGAACAATAGCTTCCACCTGACTCTCTCTTCTTACTGTAAGGAAGCCAGTCGCCATGTTGCTCGAATGTTCACACAGCCCTCCTCCAAACAGTCAGCAACAATTTGCAAGCAATGTGAGTGAGCCACTTTGGAACAAGATCCAATAGCATGATTGAAGCTTTCAGTTGACTGTAGTTCTGACTGGCATGCGACTGTAACTATCACAGAGCCCTGACCCAAGAGTGTGTGTTCTATGCCTCCCTAGAGGAAGAATTCACCAAAAATCACTAGGCGTACTTAAATTAAGCAAGGTTTTATTAGAGAAGCTCCTGCTTGAGGGAGCTGCTGCAGGAAAGGAGACTACAGACTGTTTTCCCAAAGGGGGTTAGAAGGAGATAGAGGGAGGGAGGAGCAGAGCAGCTTCACGTCTTGTTTGTGTTGGGCTAAGCCCAGGCATGCACAGACTGGACCTATTTCAGCGACAAAGGTGGGTTCTGAGCTTTCTCCTTTCAGAAAATTGTATGTTAATCACTGTTCAGGATTCTACCCATCAAGGCACCTCATGGTCAGTGTGGTAGACCAAATTGTTTGGACAGGTCTAGCTAGTGCATGATTCAGTTCACCTGTTCAAACAAAACTTAGAGCAACTCATCCTGGCAGCTTGCAATTTCTTCTCCCAAGTGTCTCAGCTTCCATTACTATAACCCCTCTATCAAGCAGCGCTTATTCCTGACTCAAAACCACTGTGAAAGAAATAAATGTTATTGTTGCTTTCAGCCACTTTTTCTGGGGGATAATTTGTTATGTAGCAACAGATAGCTAATATATTACTGCCAGAAATGGGAAATGTAGAAGATAAATAATTATGGGGGAAAAAAATGCCATGTGCAATATTGGTTCCAGTTGAGAGTCAAATGACCAAGTTGAGTAGAACTTAGAGAGTCTCCCTTAGTCTTACTTCAGGAGATATCAGAGATTCAAGTGGAATTACTCAAATATACTTAACTGTTCTAATATATAATTTTCCAAACTCCCTTTAATTCCGGTTTGATTTCAGGGAATAATTTTCATTTACAGTAATCTATCTGCCCTCTATCTTTGCTTTTATGCCCATTGCAGTGTAACATCTCCTAGTTGAGCAAATCCATGTTATAAAAAAGACACTCTAAAGGAAGAAAACCTGCCATAATAAGATTGCCTTTTTTTTTTTTTTTGGCCTATATTCAAACACCCTGCTAGAGAAACAAGCCTCTCAACCAATAGCCTGGGTACCTGGAAGCTAGGAAATGCTTCTATCCAGAGCCAAACTACAGACACGATGAGTTAATCACAGGAATTCAAACCCCAGGGTTTGATATTTTTCTTAGATACTTTAAACATTTTCAAATGCAAAGTCCTAGAGCTGGAATTTGCTTGAATATGTACTAAATATTCAAGCAAATATAAGCTCATCGAGGTGGGTGACAGAATGACTAAGTGTGGTATTCTTAGACTTGACTTCAAGTTTGTGGCACAAATATATTCCCAAGATCATATTCTGAAAGTCAGCAGAATTGCATTCTGCCATGGGTGCAAGTGTTGGAAAAAAAAAAAAAATATATATATATATATATAGGTAAACATACATCAATAAGGAATTCCTACAAAAAGTATACTCTGCAATCTGAGAGACTACATTGGAAATAATAAGGAAAACAGTTCCAATATCATGGATTCAAGAAAAATGTGAAATCAAATTAAAAAATTAAGATGTATCATTCTATGTCTCTAAAATTGAGACATTTGTAACTCCTTGTTCTTAATGTTCAATAAACATTTAATAAGTCACCACCATTTGTGAATCATTATGGTAGTCCAGAGGGCATGAAGTTGGCTATCTAAAATGCGTCCCGAGTGGCTGATGAGAGTAATGAATTGCAATGTGCTACTGGAGCATTGTTACCTAAAAAGAGATGTTCCATGTTCCCTGCCCCCCACACAGAAGGGTGGAACTGTTAACCAGGGGGAGTTTAAGCTTGGAGGAGGCACGTGGAGAAGAGCGACGTGGAGAAGAATTCCAGTTTATTTCTCGGCCTTGGACTTGCACCAGGGGCTGGGGGACTCAGAAGGAGGCATTTGAAAGAAATGTGGTGAAAGAACCATGGGGAGCTGACAGTAACAGTCTTTATTTTGACTTTGACTTTGATTGTGCTGCTTTCCTTCCAGACTTGCCTAATCCCTTCTGCCTGTTCCCTGTGGTTCCACACCAGAAGGCATCTTATACTTGTGGAAAGCTTTTGGGCTTTAGCTGCCCAACTCTGGGCCAACGCTCTTTGGCTGGGTATGTGTAACTTTGGGTGTTTCCTTGGGAAGCTTATCCTTTTTCTTCTCTCTGTGTGCACACTAATTCTATTAAAGCTCTTTTCTATTGAAGGTCTTAAGCACTAAGAGTAGGTTCTGTCTTTATGCAGCAGATGGTAGCACCTATTCAGAATGTGTAACATTTGGGGGTCCCAGAGTTCCTCTCAGTCTGTACCCTAACATCACCTTTTCCTATATAGGGAAACAAAAGTGTCCATATCCACAAATACACACACGCACACACACAATTTCAAAGAAAAACTCAATCACTCTTCTTTGGACATAATGAGTTCTGCTGTTGTCCTGAACACCCATGAACTATTCTGTAAAGTTTAGAGCAATAAACATACGCAGTTCCACATGTCCTTAAGCTTTATTTGCCATTCTCCTTCTGAACCAGTATAATTTCCTCTGGTTTCCAGTCTGATTTTCTCTTCTATAAATCTAACAAAATCACTAATGAACTATTGAAAGACCCTTTCATCCTAGATAAAATGTTAAGCCTACTCTATAGTTTTCAAGATGGTGGGTGGTGAACAGCATTCCACTGACATTGTAGACCCCAAAATTAGTGTGTTCTCTTCACACTGTATACAAAATGGAAATTAGGTTCTCAGCACAGTGGGCGATAGATGTGGTCTGCTTGCAAAACAATTGTCTAACTTCTATTAGTTATGATCAAAAAAGAACATAAAACTCTTACTATCCCAAATTAGATGCTAATAGAATCTACTTTGTCCTAAGAACTGCCATTGAATTAGAATAGGATCATCCCATCTGACTTTAGTTTCCCTATTAAAACTGCAGCAACACATTCCTGTGGTCCTTGTGAAGTCTTGAAAGACTGTACCCCAAGAAGCTAAGCAGGGGTCTTGTGGGGTTGTTTAAGAGGGGTGGGAATGACAACACCCTAATCCTTTTAGACAGAATTTAAGAGGGGTGGGAATGACAACACCCTAATCCTTTTAGACAGAAGTCTAATAAGAACAAATCAAAAAAAGACACAATATCACAGCACAAACTCATTAGGACATCTCTCCTGTACAACCCATTCTCCCCAACACTCAACAATATGCCAGTAGCACTACACAGAATTTTGGTTGGACTGCAAATGGTGTAAAGTCCAAATCCAAAGACAGCAAATAGAGAAGGCAATCATCCCTAATAGCCTTCAAACATACCAAATGGAAAGTTCTTTCAGAGAGACCTACATGAGAATGATTTTTTTTTTAAACGTTTGCGTCTGACAGAATTGCTTTTATGATTGTATACCCAATTTCCTCCAAAGACTCTCCTGAGGTACTCTGGGTAGACTAGAGGAAAATGAACAAAGAGCTCTTATAGTTTATTAGAGAAAAACTTATTTAAAGGATCTCCAAGGCTAGAGGAAGTTCTCACATTTGAAGAATAATAAGGGTTTAAAGGCAACTCTCTGTGATCATAGATTTTCCAGAGATTCAGTCATTTTATTCTCAGGAATAGATACAATTTAAGCTATCCCATCAAGAATTCCTCAGGCATTCTAATGATGCTTATTACAATTCAGGTTTTGCCTTTGCTTTACATATTTGCATTATAAATATGCACCTTACATATTTATCTATTTTCAGAAAGCTGAAGCTATACTGGTGCGGCTGGTTATTTTTAAAAGTACTTCATGTTCTCATGAGGGCTGTGACTTGTTCTCAATCCATGTGGAGAAAGAATAAGTGTGTGAAAACGTGTTTGCTCTTCGTTCAAAGTCATTATGCACAGCATGTTTTACATGGTGAAACTCCCGGCAGGGACAAAGGACTGAAGGAGACTTGCAAGGACTTAGCTCCCAATTCAAGTGCAGGAAGCTACAAGACTAAGTTTACAGTAAAGTCACATTGAGTCATTGGTTGTCATAAATCAATGGATATGTTTTTATTAATTAGTTGTTGAGTCCTGCATTAATTCTTCATAGAACTTTAGCTTTTGAATGGTTTTGAGACAGAAAACAGTACCACATTAGGTCAGAGCTGCTTTGTAATTAGATCTTGGGAACATTATTTATACTAGTAAATTCATGAATTAGCCTCACTAGCAATTAAATAAGTTGTATTTGTTAGCCAAAGTTAAGCATGATGTACTTTTGGCTTTTTGTCGATTCCAGATGAGATGTAAAATTTTGGCATATATCTGACAAGTTTTACATGCCATAGATACTGCATTTTTCTTTGTACTACAGCCTATCATTTCTGCACATACAGTAAATAAACGGATTCTTCTTACGACATGTGGGAGTGTACGAAGAGGTACGCAATGATCAAAGAGGAGAGCATATATTGGATTAGGCAGAATCCAACACTTCATATTTCAGTTTTATTTCAGAGGTCTGGAAGGTAAGGCTGTTGGAATTGATGAGTATGTTTAGCAAATCCTTGAAGGGAAAAGTCTAAGATGGCATGACCAGATAAGCAAAATTTAGGAACCGGTGATTGAAGAAGTGAAATGAAAGAAGTGGAGAGGCAGGAGAGAACTAGAAAGAGGAGCATTACTCCAATTACGCAAATAATTGTCAAATGTCAACTATGCACAAAGCAATGTATTAGGTGCAAATTTAAATAATGCATAAATACAAGTGCTTATTAACCACTCATTTTTATTCCTTTTATAACTGGAACTTTAATTCGCAAAGCTCCAAATACAATGCTTTATGAATAAGTGGTATTTGACACCATTTCTGTCAAAAAAATGTTTGAGTGATTGGGGTGATATTTGTATATCATGTAGATATTTAATACTGAATATATAATAAAAAGATCAAATCTTCCCATTCTGGGGAATGCTTAGAGAACTTGTATACCAATTATACAGAACATATTTCTAACCTTGAAATTAGTATAGAAATAAACCACCTCAAAGGATAGGGTGAAATTTGTGAGGTATATTTATATACCTATATACATATGTGTACATATACACACAAAGACATATTTCTCTTCTATTCATCTTACCTTATGGAATGACTAGCTGTATTTTTATTTTGACTGTGATATTTAATAGACTTATTTTATAAGCAGATGCCATGTTAGAACTTACCAATAATTCAGAGCTTTTTCTATATGTTTAAATTCTTATGACAATTTTAGAGGCAAAAATGAGGAAACAGAGACAAGTATTCAAAAATATAAAAATTTTCTAATTTGCTCCATTTTTATTAATTTGGATTTCTCTAAAAAGGGTAATGCTACTCTGATCTCAAATAGATCACCTACCAGAGAAAAATCAATAATGCCTTGACGATCTAATCATTTACTTTCTAAACTCCTTCAACACTTCTGCCATAATAAATACTTTGACAAACACATCTCTTTTTTTATGAAAACTACAGACTTCTTAAGGGTCAGTTTTTTTAAAGGTAAAAAGCAGTTTATTCCACAATGATCACTCAGCTGCAGCTTCATATGATTATTTATGGATTGACTAATATGGTTGCCTTGCTCAATGATTATTTTCATTATTTATTAGATTAATGCTATAAACACAGTATTGATCCAAAGGGTAATGCTTTTCATAAAATATATCTAACCATAAAATTGAGTAGTAAAAGTCAAATATAAAAACTACTAGATCAGTTTCATCATCCCTTTAGAATGTGCATAAACTTATGTGCTTGTGAGTTAGCTGCAGGGGACAATTGAAATATTACACTCACATTATGTCAAGCACCATCATCAGATTCAATAGAATCAGATCCTATTGAATGTCTTTAATTCTGAACTTTTTAGGAAAATATTCTCGCATATTTACTTAATTAATAAAAGCATTTCATATGTGCAAAAGATATATTGAATTGCAACATTCAAATTTATTTTGCCCCAAACTATTAAATTTGTGAATACTGAGGCTCCAATTTAAAAACCTGTCCAAAGCATCATAATGTGCTATGAATTTAATACTTTTCCCACTTTACATACATCCTGTTATCCTGTGTTCATACCCAGGCAGTTTAGTGGAGTTTTAAAAAATTGCTTATATCAATGTAAACTGTCCTACTATTTCTCTTTTTGAATGCTATTTCATTCTTAGCTGAATTTGTGCTGTGTATTAAGTCACCCACACAAATATGAACATACCTGCTTGTTTGTTTTTTTGGTCTATGTGGGATTCCAAGTACCTATAACATTTGCCATTATCTTCAAACATCCTTTACACAGACCAGCTCCTTTCAATCCCATTGTTACCAACCCTCTTAACTTGTCTGTGTGCTATAGTGGTTACCTAAGACTCCCTCGCCAATCAATACTACACGTTCTTTGGAGACTTATTGCCACTCCCTGTTATAAAACATTCACTTCCTACTACTTGAAATAAATAACCAATTACTTAGCCTAGCATTTAAAGCTTCCCATTATATGACTCCACCTATATTTCAACTCTCTACCTCCACCCTACCATGCTGTTATCTATTTGCTCTTCCTTGTGTTTCCCAGAAGTTCTTCCTACTGGTCCTGGCTCCACTTTTCTCCTCAGCTGCTGTAAACAAATAGGCTCAGGATTCAGACTAATCTCATGTCAGTTCCCATGTCAGTACTGAGAAGGCACCTTCCTCCCTAACTCCCAGAATGCTCATCAAGATGCATATGATGTAGTCTTCCACTCAATGTATCCACATATAGTTTTATTCCTTTCCGTGAATAACAGCCCAGGGAAGTAAAGAAAAACTTAACTGTTTCTGTTCATCTGCATTGCCTTCAACAAAATTACATCAAATAATGACTTGAAAAGTTGGGTGCTATTAAAAATTAGGCATGATGGTTATTCTTTCCTCCTTAAAATGATGTAGCGTAAATCAAGTAAATCAATGTTTTTCTAGACTGATGACTCAGGGCAAACTTTGCTAACACTATTGAATTGTGCTACAATATCCTTAGAAACCACTAAGCACATCAAGTTCTTTGTCTCTGGAGTAAATGACTACAAACTGCAGAGATTTGGTTCAGGAAGCTCTATATCCCTGACTCTTCCTGCCAGCAGCTTTAGCCTAATCAGCTGCCTGGGGGTAGGCCTGGAGGTGTTACCTCCCTTTCCTGCAGAATAGAAATCAAGGTCTCTTGGTAGTTGCAGTTTGTTTCTCAGACCAGCACTCCCTAACTGCTAGTTGTTCCTGAGATGTTCTCTAGTGCTGTCTACAAAGAATTCCACATTTTCCCTGTGAGTAATAAGAAAAAAACCTCTTTAACTTTGGTGAGGAAAAGTTGGGATTTGACATTTGCTAGCCTTACTCTTTGCTGGAATAGATTCCTTCATTTGCAGAGAGCAGGGCAAATTGCACTGAGGCTCTAGTCCTTGCGTGAAGGATAATGATGTGACAGTGGGGCCCGTTCCTTCTCCCGGCCTTCATGTATTGAGAAATAAAGTGGACCTTCCCATGGTGGACTCCCTCAGCCCAGCAGCTCGGCTATTATTGCTTCTTTCTTAATAGAAGCAGAAATTGTTTCACCACTGTTTTGTTGATGGGAAGGTCACGGGGTATTAAGTCACTGGTGCCCTCAAGGGAGGTAAAATACAGCAAGGGTGACAATTCAATGCCAGCTGAGAGAATGGGGATTTGATTTCCTGTGGGAACTTCCAATTATTTTCCCCTCCTCCCTCTCCCCAACGCTATAACTTTTGGATTCAATAACAGCTACTGTTCATTTCTTTTTGGCTTTTCGTGGAATTTTCCAAGCAGCCTCAGTTTTTCCAAGTGAACATTTCTTTCTCCCTTGACAATGAGTAGATGTATTAATTTCATCAGAGTAATTATAAGAACACAACCACACTTTTGCTTTAGGCTTTGCTTGGCTTATTTTATAAAATTTGTATTTAAGATTTCTTTCTTCGGAATTTTTTCTCATAGACAAAAACCATTCCAGGTGGCCTCTGAGAGCACATGAAACACTTTCACAGGGGGAAATAAAGAAGAGCCTGCTGGTTCTGCTTCCACATTTTCTCCTGGAACCCAGTTCATACACGCTTGGCTGCCAAAGGGAAATGTTTCTTGGAGCAGTTTTTATGTGGTCATAGATTTCAGGTCAGGTACTGCCTCTCTGTTTCTTTCAAAAATGCCTTCTGTATAAGATTACAAGTCCAGAATTCAGAAGTCTATTCTTATTCTTCTTTTGTTGCCAACAGTGAACCTAAGTCACTAACAATTGACCCTCAGTTTCTTTCTTTGTCAAGTGGACACAGCAATTCTCCTGCCACATGACATTGATTAAAGAGCAAGTGAGACTGGCAAAGAAATACATGAAAGCTCTAAAACATCAAATGGAGTAATAGGATAATAGACTTCATCTATGCTATAAAGAAAAGCAATCACTTGTATTGTTATTATCTCTCTCTAAGACTGAGCACATTGGCCAACCTTCAAGGACAGAAGGCTACTTACTATGATTTTGCCCTTGCTGTATACACTATGCCTGTTGCATATTCTTCCAGAAGGTTTTCTCTTCATCTTGGCTCAGCCAATTTCTTGTCTGTAGCCACAAAAATCAAGCTTTTTAGACCGTAAGTGCAAAGACTTAGGTTTGTCAGTACAATAGTCCTAGAATCTCATCCAAATTGTCTTTACCATTCTTATCCACTAACCCAAAGACCCTTAGATTATTTTGAGATAGATATTCTAGAAAAACAGTGGTTATTTAAAGCTCATAAAGCATGCATTCAGTGGGGAGAGAGAAGAAAGTCACCCCCTTATATATCTGCCTACTTATATCACCAGTTAATATTTTTGGAAAATTAAAGTGTGAAGCAATCTGTGAAGGTTTGAAGTTTCTTTTGCAGCTTGTATACATAATGCATTTATATTACCTTTATGATTCGGCTTCTCTCGTTTGTCTCTAACTTTGCCTGTCTCTAGTTCTGTGTACTTCACTGTCTCTGTGTGACATCACTGTCTCTGTGTGACTCTCTGTGTCTGTCTTGCTCTGTGTCTCTGTTTTTCTGTATTCTCTTTGTTTCTATCTATCCATCTATCTGTCATCTACCTATACAGTTATCATCTATTAAGAGAAGATTTTTATGAAGATTAAGATTATGATTTTGATAATGATTTATGAAATTTTGATTAAGATAAGATTTTGATTTATGAAGATTTTGATTTACAAAGATTTTGATTTACTGGCAAATGTTGGCAGAAAAAGATACAGCTGCCTCTGTCACTAGGTCGTACCTAAGCAACATCACAGACATAAGCAAACAGAAATTGGCTTTTCCCTAATCCCCCATCAAAATGATAATTTATAAAAGACAAACCTATGTGAACTTATCTGATCTAGAATTGGCCTGAAGGGTAGATTATTCCAGAACCATTAACATTATAATCTTCCCCAAAGAACTTCAAAGGTCTGTTATACTGTTTCAGATCAATTGCCCAGGCAGTAGATACACAATCATCATGACTGGTGTTTACACCTTCTTGCTTAAATATGGGATTTAAAAAAAAAAAACAAAAACTAGCAGGTAAAATTATATTTTACACTTTTCAGCTTAAAGTAAGTAAATCAAGACTTTGACTCAAGAAATATACTTAAGAGTCACAAATAATGCGCACAGAAATTTAAAGTCCATATTCTTTCTGTAATATTACTAATTAACTAGCAAGTGATTCCTATAAACAGCATATCTACCACAGGTTGCTCCATTATAGGGGAGATTATAATTCCAGTGGTGCACTCGGTTCAATTTAAAAGTCCTATTTTCCCTCTGAATTTCCTTTGTGCTTTCTCCTGGGTCTGACTATGATGAACCACCACAGACTCTGCAGCTCCCAGTTCAACTCCAAGGGTTCTATGCATGTTCACTAGCACTAATTTAAATAGTATTATTGTTTTATTAGTATTTCTTCATGTCCTTTACTTCCAAGGTACCAAATCAGATCAAATCTAATTCAGCACTGGCTCTTTGCCCTTTCTATCATATCCCCACAGGTCTGACCACCTCACGTTAGAGGACTCTTCTCTGGTGTGGACCTCCAAATTCAGTCTCTTCTCATCTGCCCTTTCACATTGTTTTCAAGGTAAATTCCCTAAACACAGTTCAGGTGATGGTGGTGGTCCCCAGGAAAACAGGAAGTTCCAGGCTCCCTGCCCCACCATGCAGGGCAGAGCTGAGCAGGGAGGAGAAGCTGAAGGGCAGAATGGTGGAAAAAAAGAAGGATGGAGACCAAGGAGATGATGTGGAGAGGCACATGAAGCAGAGAGACATGTGAAGAAATGGCACTTGCTTCTTGGCCCTGGACTAACAGGTGAGACACCCATGAGGGAGGTTGACAATGGCAGCTTTGATCTTGATTTTGCTCCTTTTGTCCCAGACATGCTGATCCCCTCTGCCTTTCCCTCAGGTTCCCCACCAGGAAATGCCTCCGATTTGTAGAAGGCATTTGGGCCTCAGTGGCCCTGCTTTGTTTGGGTCAATCCTGTTTAGATGGGCATTCACCCATGAGGGGATGGGTGACTTTGGATACTTGACTTGGAAAGTTTGTTCTCTTTTCTGTATTGCACAGTTACTGTATTAAAGATCCTTTCCATTAAAGGTCTTACACACTAGCAGGTAGTAGAGAAGGCAGGTTTGGAGGTTCTGGGGCACCCTCACCCTGCCCTATAACATATTCTACAATGTTCCTTAACTCTTCTACGATGACTTAGTTGCTTAAAATATAAATCTCCACTATGGCTTTAAAATAGTGAGCCTCAACATTCACCCCAAAGTCCAGTGCTTTCTATACAGCACCATATATCCCATCCCACAACTTCCTCATCTTTGTTCTAATCTCAGTCTAAATCTGAAGATTTAGTCCACTTTTATTTATTCCCATACAGGGCAGCAAGGGGCATTAAATCCAGCTAAGGACAGTGCCCAAATAGCTTACCAGTCACTGCCTGAGTTCCTTACCCCACACACACAAATGCAATACTACTCAGGTTCCGAGAACAACAGTAATGCCATTTACTTAACAATGAAAAACAAAGTCACTGGATCCACAAATGGCCGTTCACCTCATGGAGGCACTGGCCAGTGTGGCATACTCCTAAGCACAAAGGATCCCAAGATGGTGTCTTCCCACTACTGAAAGTCTGGAGCTTGTGACAACCAGATGATAGGCCCAGAACCAGCTCACAGATAGCACAAGACACAACAGGCGGATGCTCGAAGAGCGCTGAGGTATGCCAACACAGCACCAGATAACCGACACTCAAAACAGCTGCTGCAGCACGAAATGACCCGAAAAACGGCCCACACTTACTCAGCATCAGGGAGGTGCCCAGCTACCAGGGTTCAGTTTTTCCTTCCAGGCTTTAACAACAACAAAGTTGGTAACAGTTTCAGCCACTCGGCTACCTGCAAAGCCTGTGAACGTTCTTCTCTGAGGCTGCAGGAAGCCTCTCAGCATCCTTCAGAGGTCTACAATGGTTTTCTGGGTGACAGGCATGAGGAGCGGCAGAAATGGCTGACCCCGACTAAGTGAAGAGCCGGAAATGCAAAAAAAAGAAATCTCTATCCCCCACCAATATGCTTTGTTGGAATTTCACCTGGGGCTATTTATCCTCACCAGGCCCCTCCACTAGTCAAAACACCTGTATAGTCTTTGGATTCAACCTTAGCTACTATTCCATTGAAAAAGACCTCAAGGGCCTCCCTGGTGGTGCCCAGAGTTCTATCCCTGGCTGGGGAGCTGACTCACATGGCTCAGCAGAATTCCTGTCTCCTGGCTGCTCCCTCAGCAGTATGTCAGTAGATCTGCCTGACCTGTTCCCTGCCCTGGCCTATACCACAGCTCTTACATGCATAAATAAGTAAAAAATAAATCTTAAATATATATGACCCAAGACCATCCTCAGACATAGCCTCTCTTGTTCCTTCTATTCATAAATAACTGTTCTTTCATTAATATTTCAATAACCTCTTGTTGCCACTGTTTATTACTCAATTGCTTAACATTTGTGTTGAAAAGTAGTTGCTCTATATGCATGACACTTCCATTGTATAGGAAGTTAAAGTGTAAAGCGTAATTTAAAGAGTATAGATTCTGCCCCAGACAGACCTCTGTCACTTACTATTTGTGGATCTGTTGTAAACTGGTTAACCTTTCAAAGCCTTTTTTTTTTTTTAAAGTTGCAGTAATATGCTCTACCTCTCAGGTTTACTGCAATAATTAAATGAGACAACATTCAAAGAGCACACACTTAGGCAGCCCCACTCAAAACTGAATTGAAGGCAAATGATAAGCAGTAATGAGACAAGGGATGTTTTTGGTGAAAATAAAATTCAAACATAAGTGCAGGTCTCTAAGTAGAATTACTCAGTCCTCTGGGCCACTAAGCAGACTCTAAGACCAGAAGAGTATTATGAGTAGTGGACAGTTAGCCAGTTTGTGTGAGGTCACATGGTTGAAGCCAGGCTAAGTTTCAGCTTAGTATCAGAGACATTTTGAGAAGAGGAATATGGGATTTAAGAATGATCAGTGTGATTGTCATTCACATACAGAAATCAGAAGAATAGAATCTACAGTCAAGAAAAATCAACTAGTGGGTGAAATAATTGGGATAAAGGGAACAAAAGCCTGAAAAAGAGGTGACAGCATTCGGAACTTGGGCAATTTGACCTCCATGTCTCAGTAATTGCTGATACTGGCCTACGTTTGCTATGTAAGTTGTTGGCAGTAGTTCCATGGTATACTGTCTTATCTAGACATATGCTAAGGCTGAGTTCACTCCAATAATATTATTTTGCTGTACACTTCAGTTTTCCTTTTCTCAATTGGGATCACTCTCGATCAAGGGGTCATGTGTTTGTTACTGTCTCTTTAAATGATTCCATCCCCTTGTTTCATGTTTTCTTATCCTTTTTCTAGTGTTTTCAAGCTTAGATGGCCTAGGTAACATTAATCCTTGTTTTTCAGAATAGTATTTTAATTACCATTTGCTTTAAATTTTTCCAATTTATTTTTCCATTTGAAAATGTTCTGTTTTTTAAAGATTTATTTATTTATGCATACAAGAACACACCTCCACCCCACACACCTCTGGCCTGTACCCCAGTTCTTGTATGCATAAATATTTAAAAAATAATAAATACTTACCATATTCCAAGTCTTTTATTAATCACTTTTTAAACAGTGGTTGATAATTAGAATCTCTTATGAAAGAGGTCAAGTCTACTAGAAAACCATAAGGAATCATCTTATCCACGTCATAATAAGAATGAACCTGTTTCTTAGCATTAATATTTTTTCAGTTTTGTAGTGAAGTAAGAAATGGATATAAATGAGATATAACAGTTTTTGTGATGCTCTTAAGGCAATGAAGGAGGCACATAGACAAGACTGTGAGGTTTTTCCAAACTTAGGGGCTGGGTTTGTGTTTGTAAACTACTTATTTTCAATGCTGATCAAAATGCCTGAAACAGTCCTTGAAAGAAGGGAAGGGGAAAAAATCCTAAGTAAAGGATAGAAATCATCAATAAGAACAGTCTACATATGGCCAAACAGACAAGGCAGAATAAACATTCTTTCGTCCCTTTGCCCAGATTTACCATGAAGTCAGTGAAGTTTAAACACCAAAGTCCCCTGTATTTTCCAATAATCTTTATTAATTTTCTTTAGTACTTTGTATTCACTTCTTTTAAGAGGGTTTCCCAAATTGTATAAACTGCAGGTTCCAAGACCTTGGCTGCATCACCATGGGCCAGGTTGTAAAGGCTCTTCCTCAAAACAGGAACTTTGTTTAAAATTGAGAAAGTCTTGTTAGGTGTGGCCCAACAAGGCTTTTTATCTTTTTTTGCCGTTAGAATATAAAACATTAATTTTTTTTTAATTCAGTAAACAGGAAATTTTTAGATATGTCTAAAAATATTTCAAATGCAGTAGTCTCAAATGTTTCTTTTAAAGTAGAAATTCATTATATAAATGTCAATGTACTGTACTACCTGAGTCCCACCACAGCATTGTTTATCTATAAAAAACATACTGTCGGCCCTCCCTGGTGGGGCAGCGGGTTAAAGCACTGCACTGAGAAGCTAAAGCCACTTCCGCATGAGTTCGAATCCCGCCTGCCCCGGAGGAGACCACATGGTGCCGCAGACCTCTCCTGACCCGCCCGCTGCTCCCCTCAGCAGTGTACTTCATCAATCTGCTTGTTCTGCTCCCCACTCTGTCTCTGGTGAAGCCTCTCACCGCCCCTGAGCTTCTGGCCTGTACCCCCGTTCTGTATGTACAAATAAATAATCTTAAAAAAACAAAACAAACAAACAAAAAAAAACATACTGTCCTTTCAGAATCATCTTCAACTGACGTCTATTCATTTAGCAACCTAAAAATGGATTCACAAAGACCTAACTTTTATTTTACCATCAAGTAGATTTTAGCATGCATAGTCGAGAAATTGTAAATAAGCATAGGCCTTTTCATAATGCACAGTAAAATATAGCTATAGCTCATTAACATTTTCTCTGAAGATAAAGCTCTAAATTTACTAGGATAATTTTTCAATTACTTTCTCCTCATACAGTTCTTTGGCAGTATAAAAAAACAGTTGTTTCTCTCAAACCATCCAGCTTTGAGTTTAAAAAATGAGTATTTAACACTCAAAGCAACAATCATAATCATTTCATTTCTTCAGTTCCATTAAGATAAAAAAAATGCTATCAAGCAGAATATATGCCCTTCAAAGTACTTGATATTTCCAGCCTAATTTTCTTTTTAATTAGAAAGTCTATCTGCTACTTATATCAATAGATTAATTTCTAACCCAAGTGAACCTGATAAAACTAATAAGTAAATTTGGAAACATAGCTATATGTATTTACTTCATTTTACTATAAAATGTTCTGCCATAAATGCTAGTCAAAATTAAAAATAATAATTATGCCAACTTTTACATGATTAACTCAAATGTTTTTATGTAGTCTCTTAAATGTTAATATCTTGAACTAGTAATAGATTGGCAGCTAGATCACTGTATGTGATATATTTCTCCAATTAAAGAGAAAATTCTTGATTTTAGGAGAGAAGCTAGAATGGTACAGAATAAGCCTTCAGCATTTTTTAACACCAGGAAGGAATGTCTAAAGGGATGTGGTGCAAATACTTGGTGTGTATATATGAAGTTTTACTAGACTGCCTGAAACTCCCTAATAAAATGTGATAGATGGTTTAAACAAAGTTCTCTAGATGGTGTAAACAATATTTTTTTTTTTCTGATATTTCTCATGACCTGAAACCCAAGGTAAGGGATTCAGTTTCTTCAGAATTCTCTGTCCTTGGCTGGCAGGTCACCATCACCTTCTCACTGTGTCCTAACATAGCTTTGTGTGTGTGTGTGTGTGTGTGTGTGTGTGTGTGCATATCCATGGTGTCTCCCCCTTTTAAAAGGACAATATTCATTTTTAAAAATTGGATTATCAGGCCCTTCCTGGTGGTGCAACAGGTTAGAGCACAGCACTAAGAAGCTAAAGCCACTTCAGCATGAGTTCCATCCCCACCCCCGAGGTGATCCACAGGGTGCAGCAGACCTCTCCTGACCTGCCTGCTGCTCCCCTCAGCAGTGTACTTAGTCTATCTGCCTGTTCTACTCCCCATTCTGTCTGGTGGATCCTCTCACCCCCCTGCACCTCTGGCCTGTACCCCAGTTCTATATGCATAAATAAATCTTTTTTAAAAGATTTGGATTATCACCCTTAAGACCTCTTTCAAAGCTCAATCTCCAAATACAATTGCATTTTGGGGATAGATTCCAACATATGAATGAATGGAGGTTCATTCATATTCAGTCTATAACAGAAATTCAAATTCTCTTACCACAGACTGAGAAGTACCCACTGGAGTAGCAAACAATGCTATCAGTTACAATCAGTCATAACACTGAGTCCTTAGTATTCATAAGGCCCAACAAGTTTCTTTTTTTGGCTGTACAATGATAATGACAAACTTCTGTCATCATTATTCTTCTTGAGTTTCTATTAACATAAGTTTATTATTTTAAAGAACACAGCAGATCAATACTGTAAGTAGTTATTACTGTTCCTGTATGCAGACTAACCCCTAGGGCCACACAAACCAAGTCAATGTCATTCTCTCTGCCTTCTGTCACTTTCTATTGATCCTGGGAGTTCTGGTGTCCTCCTAGGTAGAAGTGTGGAAGCTGACCACGTAACAAATGTTAGAGTTAAGTTTAACATTGCGTTGGCCATTCATCTCCTGTAAGACACCCACATTTCAAGTTAAAATCAAAGGCATCTTTTATATAAAATGTCCATGTTGATTTCACACGTTAAAAAAAGTTAAACATATTTCTGTATTAGCTTCTACTTTCAAGTCTCCTAAGAACAAGACTATACATCACATCTAAGTTTAACAGTTATTTATTTACTTAACAGAATATTACTGTTGGGCTCTCCCTGTTGGCACAACGGGTTAAAACACTGCATTATGAAGCTCTCCAGAGCCACTGTAATGAGAGTTCAATCCCCGGCCAGGGAGCTGATCCACATGGTGTGGCAGACCTCTCCTGACCCACTCACTGCTCCCCTCAGCAGTGTATTTCAGTAGATCTGCCTGTTCTCTTCCCTAGTCCAACTCTGGTGAATCCTCCACCCACCACACCTCTGGCCTGTACCCCAGTTCTATAAGTATAAATACATAAATCTTTAGAAAAAGAATATTACTGTTTAGAATAACAAGTGTCTACCCCACACCTTATATTTTATACTCCCCTAATGTTTTCCTGGTTGAATCTTAACCTTAATGATGTTCATTTCAGTTTATGCTCTGAATACAAACAGTTCATATTGCAACACAAGTATATAAATAATTTTATCTTTTTCTTTTTCCTAAATGAATTTGTTAGTTTGCAAAGCCTATCTTCCACCTACAACCTAAGTTCAATTTCCTTTTCTGCATGGTTAAGTAGTTGTGAATATGTGTTCTATGCTATAGCTTCTATTATAGTACTGTTTGTACACTTTTGAAGAAATAAGTATTATTATCTACCCTAGGGATGATTTTACCATTCTCCTTTAATTATCATCTTATTCCTAATTCTATATCTCGTAAAAAAACAATGTCATTTTTAGCTTTGCCTTTGTAGAAGAAATTCTGCCAATCCATAGCTCTAGGTATAGATATCATAGCTCTACTCAAAAACGAGTAAGAAGGATTTTATTATAATTATCCTAGATGCTATAACTCTATTGCCTTCAGAAACCAGAACATTTCTCAGCTCTGACCTGTACCACAAAGGTTGTTCCTAAAAAGTTTAGGATATTCCACTCCTTTGCTCTTTCCTCTTATTGCCTGTTTTGTAAGACAGGGGACCCCAAAGCAATACAGTTCCCAGTGTCTCTACTCATTGCAGATATCAGGCCATACATGGATACTTAACAAGTTATAATACTGGGGTTTCTAATAATTTACTACATCAAGACTCTTACAATATGAAAGAAAATAAATTCCTACATATCACCTCTACATTGAAGAGGTGCTTATAAATATGCTTGCATTCAGTAACTTTGAAATAAGTTTGATGCCACCAGACAATGGCAACTGCACACTTTTGACAGTTTGTACATATGTGCAGACAATATGTCACATGTACAGCCTCCAGGGCATCCTTTCTAGCATCTGCCATCTTAATGTCTTCTGCAGTAGTGATTTGACTCGTTTGAGAATCAAAGACCACAATGCAGTAACCATGGGAGATACAACAACTGAATTATCTGCTTTCCTTTGGGTGCACAGTTTGGGGCAAATTAAGTAGCTTCTTAGGTCTTTGAGTTTTATGGTTTCAAGGTAACAGAGATGACAAGTAAAGCAGCCCTATTTGTATAAAGAAGATGTAAAGAATAAATATCACAGAAAACAAGAGGAAACAGCCAATGAGAATAATACATGATGTGATCAAGAAAGCCACAGTTCTCTGAGTCAACCATGGTGATGTTTTATGGTGGTCATCACAGAACATGGCTTCTCCTCCCTGGATCCAGCTCTATCCCTTACGTGACTGGAAGCAGAGAGGGTCACCCCTTTCAAAGTCCTTCCTTCCCACATTTAATGGCATGTGATCTTAAAGAATTTTCTCAGAAGAGGAAAACTTTCTTTCCTCTATACCGTTCTGTAACTTCTTGACTGGGACCCCTGTAATAAAAGACACAGGTGATTTAAGTCTTACATAATCTGGGATATTTCATTTAAAAAAGGAAGACTCAATCAGGGTGCAACCCGAGAGGCCTATACTCTTGTATACAAACATAAATAATATAAAATCTTAAAAAAAATTTCATCTTAAAACTAGTCAACATGCCATAGTGCCTATTTTCAGATAGTTTACTAAACACTTACTTCCTCCTAAGAATCATTCTTACCTTGGTTTTCCACTGAAAAACATTTTTACCATGAAAGCATGGCACATTCCTCAAAGGTATAAATGTTTAGTATGGAATATCACTGGGAAAATTAATGAGATATCTTAGACACAGGCACATTTCCTTTTGTTGTGGTAGCTAGGAAAACATGAACAAAAGGGAAGTTTTACAAATTATAGGATCATACCAGATGTTGGAGTAAGTCTGTAAATGAAAATAAACATCCCTGTGTTCAAAATAATGTCTGAAGTAAAACAAGTTCATTCTTGCATATGCCCTGTGAAATAGGAAATTTAATTGCTCTCACTTAATATCACAATCCAAAGTGTAATCATTCAAACATAAAATACTCTCAGTTTGAGCAAATCAGATTCTACATTAATAGATGATTTGTAGAGCCATTGTGGCTAGATGATTTTCACTTCAATAAATATTGAGGCAATTTAATGAAATAGCCCACTAAGGTGTCACTTAGGGCCAATGTGCTCAAGGGTGTGTCATACATGATGTGACTTGACTTGTCACCAGGGCGCCTGTGCACTAACAGAGCACAAGAAAATCCACTGATTCATTTATTGCAAACATTATGAAGCAATCCACTGATAATGATTTTCAGTCATTGCTGATAGAGGCCAGATTTGAACTGCTGACCTGGAGGGGCAAGATCCCATTTCCAGCCTCTCATTACTTGGGGTAAGATTGTTCGGTTGCTAAAGTATCTTCAAAACACTTCCCCAGTGTACTGTTCTCACAACGCACCATTTCACTGTTTGTTCCAGTGCTTTGCTTCCATCATTAATGTTTAGAAATCTGAAAGAAACTAAGGTATGTCTTATGCAAAAAAAGTGATTAGGGATTGAATCAGCCAATCCTGCTGTGGAAATATAATCATTTCTTTGTATTTTAAATTTGCCTATAAGTGGTAGAAGAATGTAATACATAGAATATGCAATTCTACTAGTCAGTCTTATTTAGAATTTAAGGCTACCATTCTCTTAAAAATTCAGTAAACAGGAAGCAAACTGAGCAAAAGGTTTGACAAACTAAAAATTAAATCTCTAAAAACAAAAAGTCAGAAAGAAGAGGTTATGAACAGACAGGCAAAAAATGCATTTATAGTTTATAGTGTGCTCCTCCACTACATATTCTCATAACTTGGAAAGGGAACATGCATTATCCTGGGACAATGACTGATTAGATATATATTTTTAAAGATTTATTTATGCATACAGAACTGGGATGCAGGCCAGAGGTGCAAGGACAGTGAGAGGATTCACCAGAGACAGAGTTGGGAGCAGAACAGACAGATCGGTGAAGCACACTGTTGATGGGAGCAGCGGGCGGGTCAGGAGAGGTCTGCTGTGCCACGTGGGTCACCTCCCTGGCCTTGGGTTGAACTCATGTTGAAGCAGCTATGGCTACCTAATACTGCACTTTAACCCACTGCACCACCACAGAGAGCCCTAGACACGACTTTCAAAGCAAGTGAAAGTTAAAAAGCTGAGCATCTTTGAAAAAGGAATTTCATAAATTCACTATCAAAGATCATAGTATTATATAAACTTTCCCACATATGAAAAGCATCATTCTTGATATTTTGAAAATTATTTCCTGATGATTCACCTCTCTCTATAGTCATGTTACTGTCTTTCTTACCACTGGCATGACTTTCTGCAAGTCCTGCAGACTCAAATTCCTGTCCCCTAGATTTCTGCAGTGGGAGAGATACTTTCCTCAAATATTCAGTTACAGATAATCTAAATCTTATTAAGACTGTGTCCCACATGATCTAGTGTAAAAAGGATATCACATTTAAGAGACTCAGTTCAGAAGGACTTTCTTTACAGACATCTCTTTGAAATTTTCAGGGGTCTTAGTACATAGTCACTGAAGCTCTGTTTTAAAAAATTCTTTCTCAATTCTAGAGCACCCAAACTCCAGAAGTTTCTTATTTTCTACCTTATAAAAACAATTTTTTGACTTTTGTCAATCTAAAGTCATGTTCTCCTTTCTACTCTGACCTTTCAAATAATGAGAATCTGACAGGTCACCTAACCTTCACTTCTATGTCCCTTCTAGAAATGTAATTCATCTGTTGCCATTCTTTGCCCCAAAAGCTGAAAAGTAGTAGAGCAAGTCACTTTTTGTAATTTTACTAGTCTTTTACCCGAAGGGAAGAAGAATGTATGTGTTGGGAGAATGGGGCTGGTCAGGTTTGGGTCATGGGTGGTTCTGAGAAAAGAAAATAACTCACACAATGTTGTTATCTTTTTTTGTTTTTTTTTCCTTTTTTCTTCTGCACATGTGGATTTGACTCAGTCATATTTAAAGACTATTTTTAGGTCCAACAGCAAGTCTAAAAATGATATGTAACAGTGCTTTGTAAGTAAACTGCACTTTTATGTGTTCTCTTATATTATCTCTACAATATTCAGTTGAGAAGAGAAATACTAGTGACCCTTAGATGACTGAACATTTACTTAAATGTAACAATTATTGTATTATGTAAGTGCTTTCTGTATGTAGCTCATTATCTACAGAAGAATGCTTTTATCTGAAGAACATTTCCACTTAAATTTTATAGATGAAACTCTGGGTTTTAGATAAGTTAGTAATTAGGTCATGGTTAGCCAAGAAATTAAATAATGATTTCATAACCAAAGAGTTTACCTCTGGGGCCCTCCCTGGTGGCGCAGCTTGTTAAGGCACAGCACTAAGAAGCTAAAGCCACGTCAGCATGAGTTCTATCCCTGCCTGGGAGGTGACCACATGGCGTGGCAGACCTCTCCTGGCCTGCCCGCTGCTCCCCTCAGCAGTGTACTTCCATCAGTTTGGCCTGTTCTGCTCCCCACTCACTCTCTGGTGAATCCTCTCACTGCCCCTGCACCTCTGGCCTGTACCCCAGTACTGTATGCATAAATAAATAAATAAATCTTAAAAAAAGGGAAAAAAAGCATTTACCTCTAAGAATCTGAAATCCTAAAATACTCCCCTGTCCTCCTTGGTCACTGAGGAAAGAACACATATCACTTTCTGTTCTGATACTACCACTGGTAAAATATCTTTTTAGCATTGGCTCAAAAAAGATTCCATGTGACAATATTGTTCCCTTCCCATTCTCACCTTTAATTTGTGCAAATATAGCAAAATATACCCTTGTGGCATAGTATATAGACTTCCATTCAAAAACTGTTCAAAGTGCAATAGCCTTTCCTATTTTAAAGCTAAGAATTATGAACATGAGCAAATACAGTCTCCATCTCATGGTTTTAAGAGATTGAAAACAGGCTAAAACTATTTAACTAACAAAATGACTTTAAATTGATATAAAGGAGAAATGATGGTTCAGTGTCATTAATGAGGAGGGAAAATGTGTCCAGTAACAGAGTCAAAGTATAGCTTGGCTGTCAGAGCCATCTCCCATCACAGGCTGTGTATTTAACAGTTCCAACTAAGTTCACCTAAATAACTGTTAAGAGACTTGACATCACCACTACTATGAAGCTGACCCCAGTGGCAAATGCCTACTTTGTCTTTGCCAAAAGAAGAATCCTTGAACTGGTATCAAATTCTACAGGTCAGACTCAGTTTTTGAAGTGGAGGTGAAGCTGAACAAATCTGATTAACTGTTTTGAGGAAATGACAGTGACAGGTGACAGGAATGAGGCAGAAGGATATAATCCACTTGGAAGATATAATCCACTTGGAACTTATAAAAGATCATTCTATTTTACATCAGAGACTTGTGTTTGAGGAAAGGAGGGAATTCTCATGGGACTAGGAAGGAAACACCACCATAAAAGAAAGATTACCAATTTGCTTGGTCATTGATTGTGAACACAATCTGGCAGACTCCAAAAGAAAATTTTAAAGTGTTATTCATACTAAACACACACACACACATACAGATTTATCTCTCCCCTTTCCAAGACCTGAAAGCCCATCTATGATAAAAAATGGTATTTGTTCCCCCAAGATTGTTGTGTTTCCATAAAAACATGCATTAAGAACAGAAGGAAGCAATAAGTTTGAATTTTCTTGGTTTTTAGTTGGGAGGTGATCCAAGCCATTAATGCTATTTAAGCACCTTTTTTCGTCTGTATTCAAGATTGTAGCATGCTGTCTTCAGGCAATGTAATGCTGAAAAACAAGACTTTAATGATAAAATAGAGGAACAAAGACAAGCCACTCTTGTCAGTGTCAGCAGGTAAATAGCTCTAATCTGTCTTCATTATTGTTATGCACACTGTAATACCAGGTGGGAGGATGTGTAATATCTTTTACCATTATCCAACAGCTAAGTACCATGCAAAAATTTAAAGTCAGAATTATCTTTGATCAACAAAATGTGGCAATCATTCAGTCTGAAATTGCCTTCTGAGGATTTTGACATCTTTCTGTTAAAATGAGAAGACCTCTCACATCCCTCACTATCATTATTTCTCTAGTTTGAAAAACTTGTTAGATTTGAATACTTAGCACAAGCTCAAAAAAAAAACTCTTCAAAACAATAAAATGCCTTGATCAGTAGATTTCTTTGCAATTCCCTTCAAGAGATAAATTAATCTAAAAGGTAACAGACAAATTGGAAGATTAAAAATATAAGTATCTGCAGCCACAGTTAAATCCATCATTTTGCTATTCAATCTGCTTTGGAACCAATTTGTATCTGACCTGCATATATTTAAATATAACCTTACATTATTATTGAGATAACATTGGTGTACAATACTGTATTGATTTAGGGGAAGATGTTTACACCTTCTCCAATATTTGCCATTAATTCCACCATGAAAGCACCTATAATCCTGTTTCTCACTTGCATATACTTGATTATTTGCAAAACATTCTTTTTGTTTGGCTTTTGAGAGTTGTATATGGTAAAAATCTACTAAACCTAAGTAACCAAAATTGAGCCATGTACAGCTTGTTAAATGAGTGATGTTGTCTTGGGGTGATTTCCATTTAGTGTTCTTCCCCAGGCCCTCCAGGACATATTCTTCAAGTAACTCTTTGTATTCAAAAGTGATTGGTGCCTCTATTTGTTTCTCAAACCCAAACTCCACTCCTCACCTCTACTCCACAACTCACATCTACTATCCTTTGAGTCCTTAAAATAAGCAACAAATATAAGTAGAATTATCAGTCACTGAGAATCTCTGATTTCATATCAACTCATCAGTCTTCATATGGTATTGATTCTAAATAGTTCTTGAAGTTGTCTACCCAGTTTCACTTCTCTATACACATTTCTAAATTAGGTCTCTGCTATCTTATTGGCTCCCTAAGTATATTCTCACCAGGCAACTAGGCTGACCTGGAGAATAAAATTTAACCTCTCATGCTTTTGTTTAAACTCAATGACATATTTTTTGATGTTTTTAAGACTCAGTGTGATCTAAACCCCTCTTACATTCTCTCAGCTGTCAGATTTTTTTTTTCTCAACCATTCTCAAATCTATTCAATGACTAAATAAAGTTAACAGTTAACAAATTACCTACTTCTAGTAAAAAGATGTTCAAAGATGTCTAGAGAGACAACATAGCACTAGTAGATTTGGATTAATTCATGGAAAGGCATAAATATAACACGAAGAATATGGGTTTAATTCTGAAGGTGTGAAAAGCTTTTGAATCAAGGGAAGATATCGGTTTAGAAAAACAAAGCTCAGAGCAATAGGCAAAATTAAATGGGTGACATGTTCAAGACTGGATCTAGAAACCAGAAAGGAAGGTTTTGAAGTAAATTAAAAGTAATGAGAGCTTCTAATATGACAGTGACTGTGAGAATTGGTGGAAGAAATCAAAATGAGGTGCTGTGAATGAAAATCAATAGTTTTCAGCCAGTGGGAGTGAGGGACAAGGAAGAATCAAAAGCAACTAAGGATTTGAACAAAATGATCAGGGGATGATAACACTAATACTATGCTCTACTTAGACGGGACACAGTATTCTAGCTTCAGCCCTACTGGATTTGAGGAATATTGTGAATATGCCATTTAAATGTTTGTCAAAGTAGAAACTCCTTAAAATTTAGGACAGACTTTTATATGTTAACTCAAAGTTGTATAGCCTGATTATTTTTAAAAGATAAACTTACCCTGTTGTTACAATGGAAAAAATATATATGCAGAATCAGGTCTTTTATAATTCCTTAAGGAAATAATCAAGTCTGGCTACTTAATTTACAGAGCCCTTTACAAATGAAAAGTTTGGGTTGCTGTTTCCAATATTACTAAGGGGTTCAAGATGGCAATATCAAAACAGTTCTTCTAAGCACAGAACCCTGTGCCACAGCATAAATTTCATATTCAGAAAGTCAGTCATGGTACAAGAGGAGAGTGTTCTGCCTCTCTTATTTTCTTGATTACTAGAAGGCTGTTTTCAGAGTCCATCTATATTCTCTGGTGCATCTCAAGATGCACTTATAATTCTACTGGGTCACAATCAGCTTTACTCAACATGTTTGTGCTGAATAGAATCATATCAAGTCTTAACACATCATCTTTACTAGAAAGCCTGACATCTGTCAACACAGACAAAAAGGTTAGAAAAAATATAAGAAAATTGGGACACATAAAAATCATTAAGAGTTATCATTTTTGATGCATTGTTCTCTGTCATGTGAGATATTTGACAGGAAGATACATTTTTATCAAAATTAAGATAAAAATTGAGACAAAGGACAGCACTGGAAATTTAATTTGGGAGCACACACACTGCTAAAGTAAACTGCTTTGTAGATTTATTTCTTCTTTAATGGGCATTTTCTAGTTCACATTGCAGTTATGCGCGAGGTGCAATTTTTAACCATTTACACATATTAATTTATTTGTTCATAACAAACAGGCTGTAGATAAATTGTCCCTACTTCACAGATAAGGAAAGGCATTCAGAGGCTAATGACCTAAGGTTCTACAGGAAGAAGTGGCAGAACCAAAACTTAGACCAGGGCCTCTGTCTCCAGAATTCATATTCTTTCATATTGTACTCTGCTTTGGTTAGTTACCACTAACCAAAACATAAACAACTGAAAAAGCAGAAATACATGTAATTTTCTTGAAAATTCCAGGGGAAAGATTTAATATATAGCACATTATTAAATTTAAAAGAAAAAATTCTGATACAGACTGAACAAAATTATGAATTATTGAAACTATTTAAAATAGAAACACTAGGAAACACAGTCGAACACTAGGTAAACTATTAGAGAGAATATGAAGTTAATTTAGTATTAAAAGTAGGTACCGGCCCTCCCTGGTGGCGCAGCGGGTTAAAGCACTGCACTAAGAAACTAAGCCACTTACGCATGAGTTCGATTCCCGCCTGCCCCGGAGGCGACCACATGGCAAGGCAGACCTCTCCTGACCCGCCCGCTGCTCCCCTCAGCAGTGTACTTCGTAGATCTGCCTGTTCTGCTTCCCGCTCTGTCTCTGGTGAATCCTCTCACCCTCTGCATCTCTGGCCTGTACCCCAGTTCTGTACGAATAAATAAATAAATCTTAAAAAAAAAAAAAGTAGGTACCATCTTTAATTTGCATTTCTACAACTACCTTCAATTGGGAATTTACATCAGTAAGTTGACATCTAATGTGAAAATTCAGGTTTTAGATATTTACCTTTTGGTGTGGCACAGGGAATAATATTCCTTGGAATATTTTCATTAGTTGGTTTCTTTCTACCTCCTCACTCTTGCCTAATGTAGTAACAAATTAAAGAACTATTTTTATTATTATGCATAAGCCACATGAATTGTCTTTATATTTTGATCATTATTTTTCTTTGCTATGTTTTTAAAGACATTCATTTATGCATAATAAATTGGATTTAGGTCAAAGGTGTGTATGGGTGGTGGTGGTGAGAGGATTCACCAGAGACAGAGTGGGGAACAGAATAGAAAACATAGAACACTGTTGAAAGTGAAAGGGATCATAACTAAAAATTATGCTGCCCTAGCAGTTGTATACTGTGACTACCCTGGACAAACCAGGGTGTGCAAATACTCAATTCATCACCGTCTTCACCTTCAACTTAGTCAATTGCTTATAACTGGTCTCCAGAAAAATGTGAAATCCCTTTAAACTCTCTCAAGTTGCTTAATATTGTTGACTAAGCCAGACTGAATTCTACACACTTTGTTATTTTCAACCAAATAAAAAAAAAAGGGCTTCAGTTCATCCACATTCGCTTCTCAGACATGAGGGAAAATAATCAAGTATAGAAAAGTGAAAATTTCACTCTGTAATACTTCTATTAATTTTGAAAGATTCAAAAGGGGCAGAAGAAGGAAGAAGAGGAGAGAGAGAAGGGAAGAGGACAGACTTGTTTAAGTGATGTTTTGGCAGATGAGAAAGGTGGTAAGAAATTAGAGCATTGATACCTGTGAAAATTTGGTCCAGAAATTTGGTTTTATAAACATTCCCAGATTAGATGAGGCTCAGTATTATTCAGAACTGCCTGTCAATGTCAGCACCTGAAAACTTCAGAGTTCTGATAGGCTTAGATTTAAGATTTATGTTTTTGACAATTTTAATAAGACCTAATTATCATGATTTTTCTGAGTCACAGAGTTTTGTAATTTGAGGATGGGAAAAACAAAACAAAACTTTTTATCTAGCAAGTGATACCACAGTGGAATACAGACATACCATTTACACCTTAAAATTGGTTTTACTGTTCATTTATCATTTACATATTTTATGGAAATTATATGTTCTAATAAGATCCAATAATTCATTAAATTTTTGTTGTCTACACTGAAAACAATTCCCTTTTCCAAGAATAGGAGTCCACTGTGTCTCAATAACTCCCTCCTATATTCTAGGGGGCAGAGAGGAGACTAGGATCAAAACAGGGCCAGGAAGAGCACACAAAATTATGATGATGAATTGGTTGGTGGGAAGTCCACAGGATTACAACTGAGATAAATGATGCAAAACAAAAACAAACAAACTACAACAACAAAATGAATCAAACCCAAAAGTGTTAATCATAAGACTATTGGGAGAAATGAAAACTTGGGGATTGAAAGGTGCTGAAGTGACACAAATGAGGTCCCAAATTGGTCTTCTCCATTCTGAGTTGTTCTATCCAAAGAACTTGGGTCCTTTGAATCAGAGAACTGCATTCTCAGCAAAGTAGGAAGTAAACACTGAGAATTCATGCCAGACAGAGCCCCCAAGCACTGCTATGACAAAGGACTACACAACTGAAGAGCCTGCAATTTTACCTCAATCACGTTTCAGATACTACGAAGCTACACACACTTGATCAGACAATAGGTTTGTCCCAGGTTCCATAAGTTCTCCCCATTACTTACTACTATAAATTGCTTCATATTCTTTTTTCTGTTTTAGTCTCAGAGTCAGACTTTATTGTCAACTTCTGAGGTCTCCTTTAATGTTCCAAACGCAGGCTTGGGAAGTAATTACTTCAGTCTATAGATTTATTCTGTCACAAACTAATTTTTCTATGATTGGCTTAAATTAACTTTACTAATCTGCCAGCTGTGATATGTTAGCTAGAAAAAGAAAATTGAGTTTGCTATGAATAAAGAAAGGCAAAAGAAAAAAAAATAGCATACTAGATCTTCTTGTTAGACAACCTAAGAAGCTAATGTTTTGCTTTTTAAAAGTTGTGTCTGATTTTTGGTAAGGGTTTCAGTTATGAGAATAGGGACTGTCATCTCTTCAGTTAAGTTGCTTATTATTTTGTAACTAAACTTTGAAAAACTTAATGGTTTAAAATCTGACTAGTTTTTGTCTCTACTGTGTGCTTCTGTGTTTGGATGAGCTCAGCTTCATGGTTCTTTACTCCAAGTGACATCAGATAGAGTTGCCCATGCTTTTGCCATTATTGGGCATTTGACAGCAAGCCTAAAGCTAGATGTTCGAGAAGGTTTCATTCTCCTCCCTACCAGTTGATGTTCACTGGCAAATGGGCCCTTGATGGGGCTCCCTGTGGACTTTGTCCCTCCCTCATCTAGACTTGTTCCTCCCAGCAAGGTAACTGGGTTCCAACAGAGCACAAGGAGAAGCAAATACGCCCTTGAAAGCCGGGTTTTAGAGCTGGTACATACAGTGGCACTTCTGCCTGCCCTAGTGGGCAAAGCAAGTCACAGCACCAGTCCAGACCAAAGAGGAATGGGAATAGCCTCCAACATTTAATGAGAAGGAAGGGGCACTGGTCTAGTAATAGGTGTCGTTAAGGAAGCTGCTTTTGCATATAATCTGCTACTTCTGGAGTGAAGTTATTCCTGGAAGTCAAAGGTAAACAACACGTGTATTAAAATATGGAAGGCGGAAAACAAATTGCATGCTTATCAAATTTTTCATAGTAATCCTGATATAATTTATTAAAGATTACCTCAAAACGTCTTTTTCTGGGCCCTCCCTGGTGGTGCAGTGGGTTAAAGCACAGCACTAAGAAGCTAAAGCCGTTTCCGCATGAGTTTGATTCCGGCCTACCCCGGAGGTGACCACATGGCGTGGCAGACCTCTCCTGACCCGCCCGCTGCTCCCCTCAGCAGTGTACTTCGTTGATTTGCCTGTTCTGCTCCACACTCTTTCTCTGGTGAAGCCTCTTGCCGCCCCTAAACCTCTGGCCTATACCCCAGTTCTGTATGCACAAATAAATCTTTTAAAAAAAAAAGTCTTTTTTTCTTAGACTTCTTTAAAGATCTCCAGGTTAGTATGGAAATAAGAAGCCAAACTTCTTACTTCTTGAACAGTATCGATCTGGAAAAAGTGTTTTGTTAAAAGCAGGAAAACATGTCTTTCTTCCTTTACTAGAGATTTAACTATGGAAACCAGGTAGAAGGAATGTTTACCCAAAGAGTAATTAATTAAAATGTCATTGAGGGCAATCTGTCTGGACTCATTCCCTAACCCAAAATTACATCTAGCAAATAATCATTATCTATAGGTTATGGTAATTTGACATCACCTCTCTTTATACAGAATTTAATCAAACAATGCTTAGTTCAGAAAAATTCTTAATGGACACATGTAGTATCAAGGATATTCTTTTTGGCCCTCCCTAGTGGCGCAGCGGGTTAAAGCACTGCACTAACAAGCTTAAGCCACTTCCGCATGAGTTCGATCCCTGCCTACCCCGGAGGTGAGCACATGGCGCGGAAGACCTCTCCTGACCCGCCCGCTGCTCCCCTCAGCAGTGTACTTCCTCGATCTGCCTGTTCTGTACCCCGCTCTGTCTCTGGTGAATATTCTCACCATCCACATCTTTGGCCTGTACCCCAGTTCTGTATGAATAAATAAATCTTTAAAAAAAAGAATATTCTTTTAAGAATGACATTGTAAATCAAATAAATAAAATCTATTGCAGTTTTTTTCATTCTCCAGCATTGTATTTGAAATAATTTTTCTTTTTTCCTCTAAGAAACCTAACAAGCCTGGAATCACTCAGAGAAACATCTTCTGAAAAGACAGTCTGAGAGGAGAGGAGGAAATTCCTGTTTCCCAGAGGCAGAGAGTACTCACAACATCATACTCTGCTGGGGAGTTTCCTTCTGCATGGCCAGAACAGAGGTAACTTATGATTTGTGTTGTTTTGTTCCACTCCTTTTCACAAAAAATATATCTATTTTTTTTTTTTTACTTATTTAGGCAACCATTTAAAAGTGATTGCAGAATGTACTAGTGAATAATTTTCATGGAATCAAGAAAAATAACATTGCAAATTGTTGATTAAATAACAGGGAGAAATTGTAGGGCATCATCATTCCCCACCCCCCTCACCACACCCCAAATGTTCACGCTTTAATCCCTGGACCATGTACACACACCATGTACACAGTGATTTTGCAAAGGTACTTAAAATGAAGGATCATGAGGTTGGCAAGATAAACCCAGATCTCTGGACATACCCAACATACTCACAAAGTCATAAAATTAGAGAATAGTATCTGGCTTTCTGCTACTTATAGTCAAACACATTAAACAATGTAGGTAAGATGTTTCTCTGGACACCAAAATAATATTTTTAAAAACTTCTTGTCTGTGGTTATAATAAAGTATTGAAAATAAAGAAAAAAGGCGTTAGATCAGAGCTTACGTCAACTTTTTGGGGTTCTCAGAAAATGCTTTCCTCTCTTATAGGGATTGTGAAGCCAAATCCAATTGACAAATTTTTCCACAAATTTTGTAGAAGATTCAGTATTACTTGTTAATGGGCTGGTGGTCAGTATCAGCTGGCAATTGTAGCATGTAAAGGAAATACGATTAGAACTGAAGTACTGTGTTCTTTGAAGATAGGGGGAGGCACTCTGACAAAACCACATAGTAGGTGTTACTACAATGTCGTCAGAAATTCTCCCTGACTCTGGCCACTGTAACCTCTCAATCTCCCTAACTTTTTTCATAAACAACCCAGTTGCCTTTTCTAAAAATGAAATATAATATTTTGTTTTGGTGGTAGTATAGAATCTCTATCTACAATAACCATGTGTTCAAAACAACTCAGCATACAAAATGAGTTTCAATAAAAAAAAATGTACTTGCCATTTAGAGCCTTTAGGAAAGATGCAAAATAAGTCAAATTTGTTATTTATTTCCCTTTGACCACTTTTTTAGATCTATTCATATATATTTAAACTCTAATCAATTTTTCCTTTCCTTTGACTTTTAATGCTTTATGTCCACTGAATAGGCCAACAACCCTCTCCCTTCCCCCTCCCCAAATGCTTATTAATCACCTCATTTCTGCAACTGATATTATATAAGAAGAAAATAATTTAAATTCATTCAGATTAAAGAATGACTGACTGATAGGCTCAACAACCCCCATAATTATTTTTATTTTAAAACAAGGAGATTATTAACCTAAATTATACTCATTAGAGAAGCAGCTGGCATACAGGACTAAGTTGGTGAGAGATTCATCTGTATGAAACTGACCATATCACTCACTCTCACCAGTACTTATTTTTATCATCCTTCAAAAGATAGATTTAAGTTGGAAAATTAAGAGTTTCTAAAGAAAGATGTCAATGTACTGTGTTTCTTTACATATGAGAAGAGGATAAATTTGAGCTAAGGCACGTGCACAACTTTTCTGGAACACACATATAAATAATCTTTCCAACTGGTTCTATAGATTTACTCAACTTTGATTAAAAAGATGGTAGTGCTAAAAGAAGTATTAATTTTAAGCAAAAAATATTGAACTTCAAGTTTCTCCTCCTTAGTAATTACCTCCCCTTAAAGTTTTTTTTTCAGTTATTGCCACATTACAGAAAGATTTATGTGGGGAGTGATATCTGTTCATTGTATTTATTCATTAAGGACAAACTCCAGCAAGTGTTTCTACAGCTGCCAGTCTGTCTTATGCAGGAAGCCCACACCTGTTTGTGTGTGGAAAGAATTGGTCCAGGTAGAAAGTTTGGAACGTCCACTGTAATTTATGGCTTTCTTTTGAAATTTGACACACTATTGTGTCCTAGGTAAACAATGATAGTAATTAAGGCTAGCAAGCTCCCTCCAAGCAAAAAAACTTAAAAAAAAAAAAAAGGATACATATTGTCTAAATCTTAATTGGCTAGACTTACCATCCATCTACTGTACGTGATGAAAGGTTACCAGATGAAGAAAAGTGGCAGTAAATTCTAGTTATTGCTCAGGAAATTGCTGTAGCACTTTGTTTTAAAAATGCAATTCGAAGTGAAATGCTATTAATAAAAAGCCTCATGACATGAAAAGTTTACTTTAGAGTGGTATAATGCAATTTAGGGTGATGGAATTCCAGGGTGGGATGGTAGACTATCTACAGAGCAGGAAATGACTTGCATTAGGGGAAACTTGAACATAATTGAACTCAGTTAGGAAGTATGAATAAGAGCAAGTAGTGTTTTTACAATGGACTTTTTCTCCCTCAGGACCCTCACAAGTAAATTAACTGGGGTAAAGTTTTAAAATATCATTATATCATGTTAAGGAGCTTAGATGTATGTGAGATTTAAATTTAGTCTGAAACCAATGAATGGGAGAATCTTAGATGGCATTAATTTTCACCAAATGATACAGAAGTTTGGAATCACATTAGTTCTTGCCTAAAATAGAACAATTGAGCCTTAACATGGCAAAGATTTCCAGTCTGGGTTCCAAATTCTTCAAACACCCTTTGGATATATCCTGTGGCATATCTTCATGCAATATATTTTAATGCTAGGTTTTCAAGTACTTTCTTAAGATGTCATTTGCATGAAGAAAACATGAACAGAGCCAAAATTTCAATCCAATTCTTATTACACTCAAGAACCTGATCCAATTCTCTGTAGAGCAAGATTTAAGATTGCCCACTCATTTCAACATGTAAAATTGGAAGAGATTTATGTTAGTTGATGGATACTTGAAACCCACATGGGGATATAAATGGAAAAACCAAATGCAAGAACAGGACCATTCTATTTCTGTATGCAAAATGAGTTCTTTGGTTTGGATGTTCAGCATCTATTCACCAAGAACAGCTTTCTTTGTGACCAACTGTCCTCCTAATGCTACAATTATGTTAAAAACTAATTTGGGTAAAAATGGGGAGATTTCTCATTCCACTATGTATTCTGTATAGTGCATGTATCTCAGATTGCCAATGAATTCATCACTTTTGGGGGACATGCGGATAGGCTCTGCTATGTTAAAGAGAACAATTTTTGCCATTTGCTACCCAAGAGGCTTATCTGCATCTGCCATCTCTCATCATGCTATGATTTTTCTCCTGGACTTCAGTTTGCCTTCCACATACTGCTTACTCTCAAGAACGAACAAATGCAGAGTCACTTGCCAAGATGAACTTCATTCTTCCATTTTTCATACATCACGATCTGACTCTTTTGGGATTCCTATTCATTCTAATTGTAGTGCTAAAGTAGCATCTGAAGGAAATTAGTAAATATAGCTTATTTATAATATAAGCAGCTACTAAAAATAACATTGCCATTGGGCTATGATTTTACTCTTGACATCAGGACATTAGCTTGCTTTCTACGTGCAGGTGAATATATTAATACTTTGGTTTAGTACTTTAAGTCACAAAGTAACTTCTACTTATACAGTTGTTTTCTATAGCAACTTTCATCTCTCAATAATTACTCAATAATTACATGAGGGGCATATAAACTTTGGTGGTAACTGGGGGACAAGACAGCGTATAGTAACTTGTCTTTTCATTCTTTTTAATGTTTTACAAGCGTGCTTCAATACTATTGCATGTCATCTTCAAAGCAATCTTTTCTATACTCAATTCATGATGTGAAGAGTGAAATATAATGAAGCAACTAGACTTGTCTTTGGTTACAAAGGTAGTGTCAGAGCCAGAAAAAAATATGAAGATCGCCTTCATCCTGGTAAAATGTTCTTAGCCTGTGGCAATGCCTATCAGAGCTACTCAGTACTGGACCTTCAGCCCATGTTAAATTCATTAGCTGACCCTACACATCAGTTCATAATTTTATGCACATCTTCCTCAGTGCCCTTTAAGGAAGAAGTTATTTGCCAGCATTCAGTGGTTTCTGGCTTCTTTTCACACAGATTTCTGAGCACAATTATATCCTAATGACTCAAGCATTTCCCAGAATTGGCATTCTGTTCTGAAATGAGTTACCCAGATTCCTTTTATACATGGCCGCATGAAATGAAACGGAAATATGAAATCACCATTCTTCATTCTCTTGCTGAAATTTAGGACTGCAAATATTTTGTGAGAGCCTACTATGTGTCAGTTTCTGGGGTCATAAGTATGACAATTAAAGAACTTGGTTGATATATCAGCTCTGCTGGCCTCAAACACTTTTGTAATCAGGCTCAGGGTTCTCCTCTCCTTTGGCAGAATGGAAATGTGCTTAACATTTGCTCAAGTTCAGGTTTACTGATGCTCAATGCTTTGTAAATCCAATAAATACAGTTCAGAAGTTTTGATGTTGATCTTTTTTATTTTCTTCTTATCTGGTGGATGCCAGAGATCATGAGCACCCTGTCACGAAGGGCTGGAAAGGACAAGCTTGTTGGTGCCTCCATGGTAGACAACACGGCTGTGGTCCAAGAAGAAATAGAGTAAGTGTTGCGAGTAGAATATGTTGCAGGAGTCTAATGCTGTGGCAGTCATCTTTTGACTCACTTCTTTAGATAATCTCAATAAAAATCTACATGATTCCATCCTTACACATTAAAGAAATGAATGTACAATCTCTAAGGAAGCATCTTTGAATATTGCCATGTATCTATATTTGAATTGTAATGAATTGTTCTGTATTTTTGAAAAGTAACAGTGTGGAGAATAAATTGGGGATAAATAGAAACCTAGAGATAAACTCAGACACTGTTGCAACAATCTAAACAGGAGAAAACTAGTCTGCTCAAATAAAGCGTAGCTGTTCCAAATGTTTAATAAAAGGAAGATATAGCCCTGAGAGGCTATAAAAGCCACAAACATACAGAATAGCTAAAACATTCAGTAGAATTATCAGGCCAAAGAATTAATTATGAGACTATACTTCAAGATTTCTAGATAAGAAATGATGAAAATGGCATTCTTAGCATAGATAACAGACACATAGGGATCAGTTCCAAAAAACATGTTTAACTTCTAGAAAAATCAGTTTGAGGTCACTTTGAAACTTCAGGGAGCAGTGATAGGAAGCTAGTGCTTAGGAAAGATCAAGGTTGAAAATTTGGAGGTCAACAATGTTTAGAATCAAAGTCAGGTGCATGCAGAGGGATAAGAGAAGCCGGCAGGCTAAGAAGGGAAGAAAACCAGAGCAGAACTTACAAGGGAAGATGAGCTAAGGAGGATCTCAAGAAGCGTTCTCATAGGTATGAAAAAGAGAGTGAAAAAAGCTGACATTTTTTAAGTGTCAAATTTTGCCAAATTCAATTAAGAAAATCACTAAAAAAGCATGCTTCACATTTAAAGTGTCAAATTTTGCCAAATTCAATTAAGAAAATCACTAAAAGGCATGCTTTGAATTTAAAGTTTTCCAGACGACGTTTAAGAGTAAGTTATTTAGAATGATGGAAACAGAAGTCAGAGTGTTAGGAATGGATGAAAGAAAGGCAGTAGAAAAAGCTCACAGCAACTGAACTTTCAAGACAGTAGCCTAAAAGGCAACAACTGGAGAACTATATGTTGCTATGAAGCAAAAAAAAAAAAAAAAATGGATTAACAGACTTGAAGAAAGGTTAAAGTACCAAAATAAAAGCTGTTGTAACTATCAAAACATACTGATTATTTTACTTTATGCTTTCTACAAATAATATTGTGAAATCAATGGAGACTAGGTTGATAGAAGAAACCCACTGTGCAGTGAAAAGTGAACAGCTAAGTGGATAGTTATCTTGCCAGTTTTGAAGACAAAATTTGTAGGATTATTCTGGCTAGGTGGACAAGACATAAACTAAATTCATTGCAAATATGGTTTGACAGTCTGAAAGTATAGCGTATTATCAAAATACTGAACACAAAATAAAGTAGAGCTATCAAAATATACAAGGTCACTGAGATAAAATTTATATAGATGGTGCAAGGTATTCTTGGTCTAAGTGGCTAGCTTATAAGGCATTTCTATTTTTTGGTTTAAGAGTATCAATATAAAATGCCAGTCGGTACATCAGATATTTGGGATAAAATAAATCTCTACTAGTTCTTGGTATTGTGCTTGTGAGTTTAACAGTAATTTCTTTTCCAAATACTTGGAGTATATTTTTATTTTATTTTCTTAAAGATTTTTTATTTATGCATACAGAAATGGGGTTATTATGCATACAGCCAGGGTACAGCAGTGGCGAGAGGATTCACCATAGAGTGGGGAGCAGAACAGGCAGATTGATAAAGTACACTGCTGAGGGGAGCAGTGGGCAAGACAGGAGAGGTCTGCTGAGCCATGTGGGTCAGCTCCTTGCCCTGCAATCAAACTCATGTTGCAGTGGCTTCGGAGAGCTTCATAATGCGATACTTTAACCCGTTGTGCCACCAGGGAGAGCCCACATATTTCTTTGCTTTTTCCTGAGGTAATAAGTTTCACTCTGGACATACTTATTTCCTGTTAGAAAAACTGTCTTCATTTCCTTCTGGCTATATAGGGTTCCCTCTTGACTTCATTTCTATTGTCATTTTGTTGTTTATTTGAGGGATATTTTATATAGTGGAACATGCTTAAATTTTGGGTGGAAATTTGGACAAAATCCATCAGTGAAATCAACATATGAAATATTTCCATTACCCTTCAAGCTTCCTCATGACACTTTTCCATTCTGTTGTTCATTTTTTCATTGCTAAATAGTATTCTTTTATACTATAACATCACACACTTATGCATAAAATTTTTATCCTTTCTCCTATTGATGGGAATGAGGTTTATTTATAACTTCAGGACTATTCTGAAGAGAACAGCAATAAATATTCTTGTTAATTTTTTTGTGTGAACATGTGTTTTCACTGTTCTGAAGTTATTACATAGAAGGGAATTACAGGGCTATAGGGAAAGTACATGTTTAAATTTAATATGGAAACTGTCAGAAAAGTTTCCAAAGTTATTGCACTATTTCAAATTCCCACCAGAAATGTACCTGGGACCAGATTTTCATTCTGCAGAAGATGATACTGCCTTAAGGAACAGGGAAGGTACTGTGCAGGACAAAAGTTAGTTCTGGAATGGAGCAATTCTCTGCCACCTCCACTTTACCTTAGTTGCAGATCATCCGAATGAGATGAACAGTAACATACTAGATGGGTGGAACGAGCTCTGTCTGTCCACTACAAGTCCATATTTTGCAATGAATTTTTAAATGAGATTAGCTAAAATCACATCTGCTTCTTTGACAACATATAGTGTATTCCATAGCAATGTCAGTGAAAAAATACTCCACACCAAAGAGGATGACTAATCTAGGTGTGTGACAGAAATAAATGACTATAGTTTTCAAGCCACTGTAGTTTTTAATACTTATCTATTCTTGGCCTTTTACTCTATGCGAGCTGCATTTAAGTTCTATAGTCTTGGATTCTTACAAACTTCATTTAAAATTATACATCTATTGTGTCAACATTATTACCAATAAATAGTAATCAGTTAAAGTTTAGGGCATAGTAAATATTTGAGTTATGAGTTTAAATTAATCAGATTGTCTTACTATTTTTTGTACATGGAGCCATGAGAATCTGCCTTATGGGGAAATAACACTTTTTTTAGGAATTTAAAATAATAGGATTAGAGATAGAATGATGACTTCAATCCCCTATCTGACATCCTTATTATAGTTTTGTAACTGCTTTATGCAAACCATCTCTCCACCCAATCAAGTACAGTGAAACCAGCCCCAAAGCAAACCTTATCCAAAGCACTTCACTTTCTTAAACAGGATCTGGATGTCTGACTGCATTTAGCACCTTTATTTCAATCCTAGAATTGAACATATCTTCACTCTTGGGTTATAACCTTCGGTTGTACTAAGTACAACTTTCACAGTGTGCATATTTCCAAAGACGAGATTCCCTGTCTTCACTCACCACATGTGAAACAAAACAAGCACATAAATGAAGAAACCAAGTACAAGAGAACATTAATAGTTTTTCTAAATGTTGGTCAACAGAATTGTTTTTAACTTCTAAATTTCAGCATAAAATAAATTGCTCAAGATACCTTATTGTTTTTAAAATGTACAGTAAGTCCTCTTTTAAGTTGTAGAGAGAGGATCTTGGAAATTACAACTTTAAGCACAATGATACATAATGACTCCATTTCCTAAAATGTCAATTGCTGCTGGGGCTGTTTTTCCTTAACAATGTTATAATGAAATAATGTTATTTGAGTATCTTCTTATTTGCATATACTTGTTGTCCAATTTGTCTAGGTGGAGGTCTTTAGGACGACACTTGTACTGAACCAGTTTCATTTGCTACTTGAAAAATGATGATGCAGCTCCATGAACAGTATCAAAAAGTATTTATCAGACTTGAACTTGGTTTAGGTGATTTGGGAGAACATTGATGAATGTGAAGCTTGACTCTAGACAGAATGATGTCATGAAGTGAGGGTATGTTTGGGCGTCTTGATATATCTTATCGAGAGGCAAAGACTGAGCAAAGCTAAGGCAGGTTGATAAAGACACTGTACTCACTGATTTAACCAGGATGGGGTTTCCCACCCTTGCCCAGCCTACTATCTGATGTCTAGAACAGCACATGCAGGGCACTTTCATAAGGGTTATTACACTACTATTGTTGCATATATCATTACAGACTTGCTGGTATAATACAAAATGTCTTCCATTTCTGTAGTTCAGAAATCCAATGTGAGTTAAAGTTGTTACAGGGCAGAGAGAGGCACCCCAGAGCCCCAAACCTGTCACTCTAAAGAAGTTCTGCCATCCACACTATTAAGACAAAACATGGAAGACCTTTCATGGAAAGGAACTTTAATCAGTATACAGCAAAGAAAAGAGAAGCATAAAGTTTCCAAAACAAGTACCCAAAGTTACCCACATCTCATGGGTAAATGGCCAGTCAAACAGGATTGGCCCAAGAAGGCCACTGAGACCTGAAGTCTGCCACAAGTCTTAGTTACCTCCTGGTGGGAACCCACAGAAAATGGGCAGAAGGGAGAAAGGAGGCAGACCATCTGGACAAAAGACACAAAATCAAGATAAACGCTGCTGTTGCAAACCACTGTGTGGGTCTCTCACCAACATCAACCAGTCCAGGACCAAGAAGCAGGCATAATTTCTTTACACTTACCTGCTCTGTGTGGCGCCTCCTGACTCTCCACTCTTTTTTCTTCCTTCTCCAGTCTCCTCTCAAGTTTTGTCTTTTCCCTGCTCTGCACCAGTCCCTCTTGGGTAGGACAGGGAAACTGGAACCTCCCGTTTTCCTGGAGACCACCCTGTTACAGTGTCAGAAGTGGCTGTGTCCCCTTCTAGGGGTGCTAAGGGAGAATCCATTTCCTGACTTTTCCAGTTTCCAGAGGCAAGATGAATTTCTAGACTCATGATCTTCTTACTGTATCTTTAAAGCCAGAAGTCCTTACATCAATCACATCACTCTGACCACCGACCACCTTCTACTTTTGAGGATCCTTGTGATGACATTGCCACTTTTCCTCACCCTCAAGTAATCCAGGATAATCACCTCATGTCATGAACACACCTGCCAAGTTCCTATTGCCCTGTAATTAGCACAGTCATAGTTCTGAGGAGAAGGATGTAGACATCTTTGGAGACTAGACATTCTACCATATCACCTCACACTTGTTGATTATCCAGCTCAAATTTTCTCAAGCAATTAGAAAGACATTTACTGATAAGAAAATCCAAATTTAAAGGGTCCTGGCTTGGTTGAACCTGAAGTTTAACAGTATCAAGGATGTAGACGCCACTCAACTGTCAGTTCTTTGTTCTTTTTCTCCGTGGCCACTCACTGCTAGTGGGGCTTCGAGTAGCAATTCAGACTATATGTTTCACAGTTGTCAACTAAAATGTAATCAATGACTGGCTTCCAATGCAGCCTATATGTGGCAAACTTTCCTAAATTCACAAGAAAATCACTTCTGAGCTCATTAGTTCAAAAGGCCTAGGTATGCCCATTTTGACTCAATCACTGACAAAGGAGATAGCTTCAACCACTTTAGACTCATCATCTGGGATGGAATGGTAATTTACTTCAACTGTTGACATCATTACATGGAGTAGGTCCTTATTTATTAATATTTGGCTCATTAATGAGTAAAAAAGGAACTTTTTTTACTCATTGATACATTATATTATATTGATACTCATATTGATACATTACTGAGTAATGCTTCCATTTATTGAGATTTTATTAGTGTTCCTATTTTGTTGAAGTAATATATTACATAAGTTTCAGGTGATATAAGTTTCAGGTGTTCATCATTGAGGTTCAACATACTATACGTACCTTGCTAAAATCCAAATCGTTGATTTTCATAGAGGAGACTGACTGTGGTTTGGAAAGTCCTGTTTTAGCAAGGTAATTTTTCTGTTGATCTAAAATTATTCCAAAATGAAACATTCATTAGTAAGACAGTTTGGATATTTGGAGCTCAATTTAAGTGTAGGCAGCGACCAATTATGCTGCTCAGACTGTAACTTAGTGAAAATGTCACATTGTCAGAATCGAGGCAGGATAAAATATTTATTAGGTAGGATAAAATAACAGATACCCAAATTCAGTACAAAGGACTTTATGTCTTACAATTCTGAAAAATTTCAGAATTGTAAGACATAAAGAGCAGCAAACAAGCTCAATGATCAGTGGGGAGAGTTACATTGTAATGGACATTAGCCTCCCTCTTTGCCAGCCTGACACTCAGAACTCCTTAATGTATACAGCTGCAATAAAAACAACATATATTTTAAACTTCAAGTACTTAAAGGTTACTACCTGGGATATGAGGGTGAAATTAGTTAGGTGAGATCATCTGTGATCTGTCAGTTGTAGAGCTTATCATGCTAGGGAGAAGGAGTTGGAAATAAGCTGGTTACTGAAGATTTTTTACTTGGGCTATTTTATATTTGCACTTTTTTGCTGAAAGGTAATGACAAATAACATGATAAGGAAACTTTTGGTCTCATGTGGAGGGCTTAGAAATCACCACTATACTAACATCCTAACACATTTCTAAAGGTCCAGTTAACAAAGTTCCATTGATAAAGTATGGCATGCCTATCTTATAGTAAGAATTAATAGGGGCATTAAGAAGCAAAAAGCAAACAAAACAAAACCAAACCACAATTTGAAAAACACAGCTAGTGTCTGTCTGAACTAGACCCTAGATAATGGTACAGAAGCTGGAATGATACTAAGAATTCAAAACACTATGATTATGGTGATCGCACATGGGTGAATTGTTGGTGGAAAGCCCATGGGGATTACAACAGAGTGAAAAAATGTACAAATCAGAGGGTCCTACCAACTCAATTCAGGTTGATGAATGTACTAGCGCAGTTTTCAGAACTCAGGGAAACACTTCTGTTCACCTGTTCATTAGAAGACATGATAAAGGCTCGATGTGAACATCCCCAGGGAAAAGAACAGTGGCTGGAGTGTGGGAAGGAGGCAGCACCTCCTGCCCTTTGGGCACCACCCCCAGCTCCTTTGCCTGGTCTGGAGCCTCTCTGAACCCCACCCTCTGGGGAATGTTCAGGAGGCCTCAGCATGAAGGCATGATTAAGCAATAACTTATTTTCAACCTTTCTCCCTTCTCAAGATGTAGGGATAACAATTCCACACTTCTAATCCTGGCCTGGACTGCACTGTGGCCTCCAGTCCGAATCCAGGAGCCTTTAAGAGTCCATCTGGATTCACCTTGTTAAAACAATAAATATTCCTGTCACTCAGAGAATGGGGGCAGAGACCGGACTTTTTTATGATCTCACACAGTGAAACTAATAATCATCTCTTAGCTCCCCCTGCCCCTATGCCACCCACAGGCACCTACGGCCTTGTATTTATAAGTGTTATATATATAAATGTAGACAGTTCTCTGCTTATATAAAATACCTAGGAACAGCTATTGCAGCTATGTGGCACTGTGAACAGTGAAACTTCCCTCTCTCTACAGGTACATTGTACACTTTCTCTCCTTTTCTCAAAACTTTGCCATCGCCTGCTGCTGTCCACAGATGTCATTTTTCCAACTCTCAGCCAGCAAAACCTCCCAAGTCCAAGCTCATCCCCAGTCTTGACCTCTCTCGTTCCCACTAGCAATCAGTTACCCCAGAGTACCTACAGGCAGTTCTTACAAGATCTTGGTCAACTTTCTCTAGACCAATCTAGAATAGCTGTTCCCGTCTGCAGCCTATCTACTGTGGCTATTAGGTGGTGACTATGAATTATACCTGGATAATGAACAGATCCCAAAGGACTGGGGCAGTGGATGAAAGGAGGGTAAAAAGATACTGCAATAAAAGAAAATTTACTTTTATCGTTACTTATGATCCAAATAGGATTTTCATGCTACACTTTAAGATAAGCAAATGTTGGAAAATTTAATTATATTTATAGGTCTCGGGTCAAAGAGAAAAGTCCTGATACGAGCTACAGGAAATTGAAACAGACAAACCAATTATTGAGTCCAGTTGAAGAAGGAAGCATCACCTGGCCTATGTCTTGGGCTTAGAAGCACTTCAAAGAAAATGCTTTTAGGGCCTTCCCTGGTGGCGCAGTGGGTTAAAGCACAGAACTGAGAAGCTAAAGCCACTTCCACATGAGTTCGATCCCTGCCTGCCCCGGAGGTGACCACAGGGCGGCAGACCTCTCCTGACCCGCCCGCTGCTCCCCTCAGCAGTGCACTTCATCAATCTGCCTGTTCTGCTCCCCACTCTGTCTCTGGTGAAGTCTCTCGCCACCCCTGAGCCTCTGGCCTGTACCCCAGTTCTATATGTACAAATAAATCTTTTTAAAAAAAGAAAATGCTTTTGTCTTCTCAAGTCCAAAGTACCTCAATACCTATTTTGCTTTTTATTTTTTTTCTTGAGCATCCAGCTTTGGTCCCAGCTCTGCCAGAAATCTGTCTTGGGAACTGGGGGCAGAAGCCCTAAAAAAAATGTGATAATTGATTGATACCACATGGCAAGACACATTTTCTTGTCCCTCTTAGGATGATTGTCTTTTCTAAGACTATGAATAGAGATGATACTTCAAGAACATTGTGACTTAAATTAGTTTCTGCAAACCTACATGTTTTTCCCCATAGAGATGATTCTCAAAAGAGACTAAAGATCTCTGGAATACAGAAAATTATGTTCTACTTCCCATAGAAACGAGACATTTAAGAATTTAACCATTTTCCCTACAATATTTTAATATTTCTTGGAAAATATGGAGGTTTCTCTCTCTTTGACTTAAACATTGGTCTTTGAGAACAATTTTTATTTGACTGGCATGGGAGGTTGTATTTAATGTTGCAATCCCAGCCTGTTGGCTATGGAACAAAAATGTTACATATTACCAAGGATCTTCCTCTTGTTTTCCACCAACTAGTCCCCACAAATTTTTAAAAACCCTATTGGTTTCAAGAGAGAAAAATTTTTTGCAGGTTATACCTTAGCAGAAGAACAAGTGGCCTGGACCACATTCTCCACCTGAAAGTGGTGGGAGTCCTGGTTTTAAGGGGTGGGCTGCCAGGATAAGGTGGTAGGGAGCAGCATCATAGGATGTTTTAGGCGGCCTTACGAGATGGATTACAAGCTTCTTCACACATCACATGTCTCATTAACATCTTAAGTCTCCACCTACGGATGTACATTTAGCATGCTAATTAATGAGTCCTTTGGCACTTCTAGTACAGCTCTTTGCTATATTACATCTATGTGACCATCAGGTTTTAACAGGTTCTACAGCACTTGTCTGAAAGTAGGAAGCTCATAGGATTCTGGACCTGTTTCTCCCAGTTGTCTAAATGGCTAATCACATGGGAGCTCAGTAAGAGGAAGACTGGCAAGCGTGGGTTAGGTCCAAGGAATTCTGAAATACATTTATCCTATTTCATCCTTAATATGTCCTACAAGATGTGGTTTCCTTATCTTCATTTTTCATTGGACAATAGGGAGAAACAATGACATTCACTAATTTGTGCTGAATCACCTTCCAAATGGAGGAGGTATAATTTGAGCCCCTTTGGATGTAGTTCCAAATACTGCTACCTTCAAGGCCTGGGAAGGTGTTAGATACCAAAAATCCACCCACCCTATTTTTAAACATCAAATTAATTCTATTCAATGACTTATGAATTAGGCAGCATTCAAACTAGCAAGTAGAATAACACTGCAAAGGAGTTATAGAAAATGGTTGTTTTAGCCAGGAGAACTGTGGAGTGAGGTTATTAGAAAGACAACAGAAAGATTACTTCAAGTCACTCACTAGTGCTGACCAGAAAACTGCAGAGTGATTGGTTTAGATTTCCACTTCTGGGAGAGGCTGAAGGTCCAATGAGGTTGGCTATGAGGAGCCTGGTCATGAACAACTCCATTTTGGATCACTGACTCTTTTAAACAAATGAAATGAGGGCTTTATGTAAAATTAATTTCTAAATTTGAATACAATAACTTCTCATTTAATGGCATTGATAGGTTCTTGAAAACTCTATTTTAACTCAAAGATATATAAAGAAAGCAGGTCCTTACAGTAAGTCATTCAATCATCAGCAGGGATTTGTTGCTTTTTCATCAATTATATGCCAAAACGCTTTTGAACAGGGCCTTCATGGTGGCACAGGGGTTAAAGTCTCAGAGTTCAATCCCCAGCAAAGGAGCTGACCCTCAAGGCACAGCAGTCTTGCCTGCTGCTTTCCTCAGCAGTGTATTTCAGATCTACCTGCTCCCCACTCTGTCTCTGGTGAATCCTCTCACTGCCCCTGCACCTCTGGCCTGTTCTGAGTGAACAAATAAATAAATCTTTAAAAAAAAAAAAAGCAAAAATAAAAACCCCTTGAGCAAAACATGATCTGAGGACCTACTTACTGTGTTTACTGGGTTCACCCACCATCACCAACATACACACTCTTATTTTCAAAGCTTTTTCAAGACTATAATGTTGCTTCAGCTAAATAAAGGGAACAAAAATCTTCTTTCTTAATAAAGATAGTGACTCTTTCTAATCCTTTAATATTTCCACCGTGAACTTGCTGTGTGTATTGTGCAAAATGATTGCCTTTGGGGACGCCAGAGTTCTCCAGTGTGTGTTGATGAGGCTGTAATGGAAATTGTGGAAGTCTCTCCTGTTTTGTAAGCTGGTATTCTTGAGAGTGATCTGTCTCAGAATCCTCAGAAGTCAGGGGAACAGGTACCAAAACAAGGGTGAAAACTCAGTGGGGAGATTGTGGAAAACCATAAACATGGGGCCTTCCTGATTTCAGTTTTCCTTCACAGTTGGTGTCATTTGATTCAGCCCTTCAGATCCCAGAGGACAGAATGTTACACAAACAGCATCAGTGACCACACTGGCTTACAACTCAGAAATAGGAGCAAAAAAAAAACTACGTAAATAATGTAGCAGTGGAACTGGCCAATTTCTGGCCGTTAGGGCCTCTAGAGATTTCTGACATGGACCACATGGGGCTCTGAGGATTGTAAAACAGCAAACCACAACATGGTGCCCTCCTGATGCCTTTCACTATGATGTGGTTGGGTAAAAGCTGTCTAGCCTAAACTTCTGCTCAGCACATTCATTGAAGGCTCTGGAAATGCGAACCCCACTCTCTACTCCAGGGTAGGTGCTGGAGTCCTCCTCACTGATGCCTCCCCAAATCCAGTCAGAGGATGAATGTCCATCAATGTCAAAGTTTTCCTGGGTTGATTGTAAGATGAAAGAGCATACATAAAAGAAAGCGCAATATATTTTCCATAAATTTGCTACAAAAATAAAAGACACAAACTACATTCTGTGTACCTTTTTTAAATTGAAATGTCCTTTTATTTTGGAGTTTGGTGATAATTGAAGATTGGATATATAAGTTGTTTATTATATGTTCTATGCGTAACAAGTGTAGATCACATTCCAAATTAATTCTTTAAATTTCTTGAGCCATTGCATCAAATAGAAAGGGCATTATTGTTTTGAGCTATGCAAAAGGGAGAAAGTGCCTGGAATTTTCTGTTATGCAAGTGAGACGACAATGTTTAAACTTGAAGCTGGGAAACTACTCTATAAGGTTTGAAGATTTGAGTCATTTGCCCAAATTTTGTGCATTAAAACCTTTATCTTTTCTTTTGGATGCAAACTTATGCCATGGTTATTGTTGTTCCTCCAGAGAGTCAAACAGAATGTTCGGTGTGTAAGGCAGACACGCTAAGTGCATCATGGAGCCTAGTTCGGTTTCTTGGTTGTGCATCAGTCTCTACTGTTCACTAGCAATTCAACAGTTTGTCAGTACTGAGAATGAATTATGTATATAGACTTTTAAAAAGCAAGACTTACTTAGAGCCACTCAGATTTAACTTTTTTTACAGGCAAATTTCTCAAGAATATTTTATTTTAATTTGGTTTGTATTGTTTGAGCTAACACTGGTTTAGACTATTATGTGATTCAGGGGAAGAGGCTCACACCTCTTCAGATGTATGTTACCATACCACACCCACTACTGAGAAACCTACAGTTCTCCACTAGAGTCCAGTAAAGTGGGGAGGGAACAAAATAGGCTATCAAATAAAAAGCTCTCTTGATATTCACTGCAGTCGGATATTGCTGGGTACAAACAGGTGATCAATGAAAACCTAGTTGCCCACTACTTAGCACACACTGTCTGCATAACAGTTTTACAAGTATCTTCCTCTCACAAACATTGCAATTTGAAAGGATAAAGAAATGCAGCTTAAAGTACTCCTAAATGATCCAAGTAACAGAGATTTGACATACAATAAATCTGAGCTCAATGGCCTTGCACCACTAATTGAAGTTTTCCTCACTTAGAAAATGAAGCTGATAGTAATAGTGCATGGAGTTATTATTTTTAAAATCCATGGCATAACAGCTTTGAAGTATTCTGTTTAATGCCAGCTGACAGGGGAAAAAAAAAAAAAAACTCAATATTTCACCAGATAACTTTGTTGTTTACGATGCCTTTAAGTGCAGAGCTGAAAGCTCTACTCTCTGACTGATTCTCTGACTCACGATTCGTGATCTTTGCTATACTACAGAATAACTGATTCATTAAACAGCACCTCAGTGGGACAGGCTGTTGTTTCCTCCTCTCACTACCTGAAAATGTCCTATCAAAGCTGTGCCTGGTCCTTTGATGATATCTTAGGGAGATTCCATAATATTAGAGTCACAGATACAAAAATGTACAGAGAATTTCGTCCAAAGAACCCTTTCAGACGATGATCTTCAAAGTTACTTCTATAGTCATGTCACTAAGCATGAAACTTACTTCTGCAAAGAAATTGTAAAATACCCCCCCCCCACCACCCAGCTGATCAAAAGTAGGTCCCAGTGGAGACTTGAACTTGGGCTTCCCCGGTAGCTGATGAGTTAAATCTCAGGGCTGTCACTGCTGAGGCCTGCATTCCAATCCCGGTCAGGGAGCTGACCCATATGGGGCAACAGCCTTCTCATCTCTTTCCCGCTGCTCTAAATACACCTGTTCTGCTCCCCATCTGTTTCAGGTGATTCCTCTCACCCCCACACCTTTAGGCCTACACCCCAGTTCTTCTATGCCAAAACAACAACATGACAAAACATATGAACAATGCCTTAAGAAGGAAGAAGAGGTAGAAGAGGAGCTTGTGGTATAACTACTGTGTTCCTACTGCCTTGGCACATTTCCTAACCTGATACAATTTTTTCTTCTTTGAGAGTAAATAATTAGGCTGCTTTATGATTGTGCAACCAATGACCTCAAAGGTGGAGCTTCATACGAAAGATATTCAATTAGATCTCAGTTTCTGTGGGGCAGGATTCTGGGCCTGGCCTAATTGGACCCTCTGATAGACTCGCAAGGCTGCAGTCAATGTGTCAGCAGGCGCTGAGATTTTATCAGAGGCTTGACTGGGATGGATGTGCTTTTGTGATCAGAATTCAGTTCCGTGTGCTTTACTATGAAGAACTTCTCTGGCCTTTTAGCCAGAGACTGCCCTTCATCTTCAAGAGGGTATCACAGTTCCTAATTACAAGGACTTCCCAATATAGGTGAGCCACAACAAAGCAGCTTAATTTTTTAAAGCAGGAAGGGACTGAGAAACTACTGTAAGATGGGTCACAGAATCTATGGGACACACCACATATATGTAATCTCATGCACCATGCCAACTATGTCTTGCCATATTATTTCCAAGCAAGTGATACAACAGAAGGAAGTCCCACACAAAAGGAGAGAACCAAAAATGGATAGGAAAATCAGAAAGTGGAGTCTATGCAAGGGCCCCCTAGAATCTATAAGCCACAAGGTGGTCTCTTTGAAATAATAAGGATCCATTAATCCTTATAATAAGACTCTCTAGTAAATTGTGAGGGTAAAAGAAATTCAGATTTCCTGTGTCCTCCACAACAACTGCATAGTTTTGAAGACACTAGTAATCAGAAAATAGCAGATAAACTAGTCATAGACAGGTCTACTACATTAAATACTGCCCCTGAATTCAATGAATTACATTGTCTTTATATAGGAGGGTGTATTCTCTTTTTAACTTACTATCCAGAAAATATGTTGAAGTCTGTAATCTACTCCAACAGAAATAGACATGGCTTGGAAAAAAATAGCATGGTATGCTTGAGAAATTGAGTAACAATGGTTGTAAAATTTTGGATTAGTACTAGACATCCATTAATGTTTGATAAGTTTATTTTATTACTCAAAGTGAGTATATGAAAAGGAGTAGAACCAGGGGTGAGGACAGATTTAAAAGCATTATAAAGAGGTACTGACTTCTTAATTAAATTAAATCAGAATCAGAATCCAAGCAGCATATTTTTGTTATGAAATATATACGAACAAGTGGGGGAGTATTCACCATTTGGCAAAGAATAATATTTCCTATATTATGACAGTTTATCTTTGGCTATTTTAATATAGCAGCCACTCACTCCCCTATGCCATCATATGAAATTTTCTGCCTATCTCCCCTCTAATCTTGCATAGGTCTGGGTTTTTTGGGGTCCATTTGCACTACTAAGATTACATACTTTATCTAAGGTTATTTGAATACCTGGCATATATATATATGTAAGTAAGGAAGCAATTCTTTACTTTGGGGTGTTTCTTAGCCTATTTAAAAACCTGCCTTTTTCTAGTAAATATGATCAAGTGAAGAAAAAATATATAGCTTCATTTTGGTTAAAGACTTTTTCAATAAACAAAGCTACAAATCAGAAAAACGTAATTATTTTGGGAGGCTAATACACCAAATCTTGGTTGAAAAAAATATTTTCTCCATATTTTATAATGATTTCTTTACCATGTTTCAAGTTAAATTTTAATTAATTTTCCACTTCTTATTGAACATATATAACCCTGGCTATACATCTTTAAGTCATAAGGTTTAAACTAAAGAAGCAGCTTGTAATACTAAATTTAAATTGTTTTCCTCATCACCAGCTTATAAAAAAAGCATATATATATGTACACATGTACATACACACACACATATATATATAATATTGCACAAATGTTACTAGTTTAATTATATTATTTTTCAGCAAGGAAATCCTTTGAAATACTTGAAATGTTGAAAAAATAATTCTAACAAAACATACGAATTCAGTATGTTAGACTCAAGAAATACTTTTTGAAAAATTATTTTTGTCTGTTGAAAGCAAAAGGTTTGATGTGACATTTTTAATTTGTTTTGCTTCAGATTCTACTTTTAGCATCTCAGTTCTACCTTCTATGTTGCATCCAAATATTTTATCATTCAGTGATAAAAAAAGACTTAGGGAACAGTCACTTGAAAGACCTGAGCTACATGGGCATCTGGTTTAATTTACAGCTCTTGTTCATTACACTCATATGAAAATCTGAGAACATATGTGGCAAAAGCTTCAGAGAAAAAACCTTTAACCCAAAACTGAGTTCAATTTTCTGAACCTATGAACTAAACTTTTTAAAGTGAAGTAACTTTCTGCACAACTACCTTTCAAATTCTACTATGTTGACTTTCTGAATAATTGTCTTTTTAATGTAGTAGAATGCTCTGGACCCTGACTAATAAACTCTAATTATTCAGAAACCTAGAAAAAATATAATCTATTCCTGATTTGGTTTTCATCTAAATTCCTTTTCCCCTAAATTCCATGTTATCCATATAAAGTTTAAAGCACAAATTCAAACACAATTCCCTAATTCTGGTATCAAAAATGTTTGAAAGAAGAATTAAGGCAAGAAAAAAGGTGTCCCTACCCCAAATTCCTAGCTACCTCCCAGCAGGAGAAGAGCAAATTGCCAGTGGTGTGGGTTGTAGGAGAAGCCCATGCAGCTGCTCGGTGGGGCGTATTCTGTTGTATGTTGTTCATCTCAAAGCTATCTGCCTGCTGTATAATGAAGACCTGCTTTCTTACCTCTAAACCCCCAATCTGGCTATCCATCTACACAGAAATAGAACAGATGAATGAATGTGAAGAGATGACAGATATATGATAACTCGCTAGCTAGATACACAGACATAGATAATAGTAAGGACATCACACACATGCTGCATCCATTTGCACACACATGTATGGAAGTGTTTGAGTGTGTGTGTGTGTATTTGTCAGTTGTTGAATGGTGGACTGCTAAAGAGATATAAATATTTTTTTAAGCAACAGAAAAATAAAGACACTAACAGAAAAAAATATTCCTGGGGGCCCTCCCTTGGGGCGCAGTGGGTTGAAGCACAGCACTAAGAAGCTAACTACAGCCACTGCAGCCTGAGTCTGATCACTGGCCAGGGAGGTGACCCTCATGGTGCAGCAGACCTCTCTTGATCCACCCGATGCTCCCCACAGCCTGTTCTGCTACCCACTCTTGTCTCTGGTGAATCCTTTCTCCTCCTGCACTTCTGGCCTGTACCACAGTTCTTGTGTGCATAAATAAATAGATCTTTAAAAATTATTCCTGGTATATTTTAACACTATGCTATAAATTCATCCTGGGCAAGCAGCCATTAATATATATTTTTCTCTCTTTTCTCCCATATTTCCATCTATTTATACATATTTATATACATGTGTATGTCTGTACTAAGATATTTATGTGCTTTTTATAGACCAAATAAAAGAGATTTTACATATTGAGAAGGAAAATACTATTCTATTTAAGTACTGGTACTAGTATTTGGAGGAAAATAATAAATATAATCACACCACATTGCAAATATTATGAGGAAGCTGTGCCCAGTTGAGAGGCTTACTTATAACATTGAGGGTATGGCCACTGCTCGCCTACTTTCCAAAGCAACCACAGCTTTCCAAGTGACTCACCAAAATACAATTACTACAGAAGAGTTAAAATTGACATAGGATCTCACTGCTCTGACTACACCACAACTTTCCGTGACTCACCAAAATGCGATTACTATAGAAGTGTTAAAATTGACATAGGACCTCACTGCTTTGACTACACCACAGCTTTCTGTGACTCACCAAAATGCAATTACTACAAAGTGTTAAAATTGACATAGGAGGCCCTCCCTGGTGGCGCAGCAGATTAAAGTGCTGCACTGAGAAGCTGAAGCCACTTACGCATGAGTTCAATTCCCCTCTACCCTGGAGGTGACCACATGGCGTGACAGACCTCTCCTGACCCGCCCGCTGCTCCCCTCAGCAGCATACTTCGTCGATCTGCCTGTTCTGCTCCCCACTCTGTCTCTGGTGAAGCCTCTTGCCACCCCTGAGCCTCTGGCCTATACCCCAGTTCTGTATGTACAAATAAATAAATCTTTAAAAAAAAAATTGACATAGGATCTCACTGCTCTGATTACACTTTATGCAAGCAAAAATGAGGACAAGACACAGTTGCATCAACCTATGTCCCAACGTTAAAACTTCAAATTCAGTGTCAGCATCAAGTAGACCTTTTTTCCTGCCATCTGAACTAGCTTGTGGTACAGAAAATGAAGCCAATGTAAAAAGAAGAAAATCTGTATTGTTTCAGTGTCCCCATTCCTTAGGCCCAGCTGCAACCCATTCATGTTTAACCATTTCTTAGATTCCAATAGGAAATAATTCCATCCTTTTCAAAACATATTCGAGATGTCTTTCTATTATCCGCAGTAAAGAATCATAAAACATAATGATATTCTTAGATGTTTCTAAGATATTCTCTTAGATACAACTTCTTTGCTGTTTTCCTGGTGTAATTCCAGTTTATCCTTCAAATTTCAGCTACAAACACTGTGCATCTAGGAAATCTTTTCCCAACTTGCTAAGTGTGTGCTAATTTGATTTTGTGTGTGCCAGACCCTGTACAATCTGTTACCACTCAGTATTATAATTGCCTCTTTGTTTTTCTTTATCTCATCTAGATACACTAAAACAGAGACCATATTTATTATACCACTGTTGTTTCTCCACTGCTTAATACACTACAGGGACATAGAAGGCAATAAATAATTGCTGAGAGAAGGAAACAATAAAGAAAACAATAAAAAGATGTTTGAATTCATATTGGTTTCCTCCAATTGTGAGTGTTTTCAATGTGCCATTTAAAGTTTTTACTCAAAGCATAGGCTGCCAAGCAACTGATACATATTACTATATCTAATAAAGTCAATTTTCCAAGTTAGAAGCAAATGGGATGGTACCTTTCTATATGCTTGTTTTAAACACTCACTTTGTTTGTAAATGGTGAAATTAAAAATGTTAGTAATGAAGCTCTAAATATAACTTAGTTTCCACTCTTTAAATCCTCCACGCAACTTGACAAACAATAGTAATACCTGTCTAGCAAGAATGCAAATCCCCTTTGTCTGAAAACCAAACATAATTTGTGCTTCTACATATTGAGGAACTTAAAAAAAAACAAAAACCAAAAAAACAACTTATATGCTTTGTTTTCCAAGATAAACAGCGCGTTTTTTATGAATTGAATGAAGCACACTCAGTTCACATGAGAGTAACAGTTTTTCTCGACACTGGGAGGAACAGTTCTTTCAGTGAACAGTTTGTCTTGATCAGAAGCCAAGGAAAACACTTATATTTAAAAACCTTTGCCTTGAATATTTCATATTTCTACAACCTTTTGGGAGGTCTTTCAATGGTATTTTCAGTATACTACTTGAGTAGTGTTAATGGTGACTCTTGGAAAATACCTTTTTAAACAAAGGGTTGTAAAAATACTTCTCAGTTGTACAATCTAGTAAAGTATAGTCAGTTTTACTATATATTTACATCTTGCTTGCATTTCTACATGAATTTGTATACATAGTGATTTGAGTTTCTTCTTTTGTCACTATTAATTACTAAGTGTAATTTTAGACATTGATGTTGAGGTAAAAAATAGCTTGCTATGATTTCTCAAATGTAATATTCTGCATTAAACAAGTCACGATGAAATATAGTTTCCCTAGATTTACTGACATTGGCCTAAACAGTAAGCCTCTCATGTCAGTTTCCCTGACACAGGTCTTATATAGATACGGACATTATTTCTCTCCTGCCAATTTACCTAGGGATACTATAAAAATGTTAATTCAGTATACAAATCATCTTAATATGTTTAGAAAAATTGAATTGTGTATCCCCGTGTAATGTAGCCCTGTGTGGCCTACTTATGCAGGATGGACTTAAGATACAATGCTAAAACTGTAGCAGTTCATGTGTGTGTGTGTGTATGTGTCTATGTGTACATCTATGTGTGTGTAATCTTTTGTAATTACTCTTTGCAATTGACAAAGGAAAGTTCTTATACCTGAGTCAATCTACCTTTATTTAATACTCCAACAGAGACCACAAGTGTCCTTTAGCAGGAGATGATGGTGAACTCCAGGCCTTTTTCAGTAGTGAATATCTGTCTCTTTCCTTACCTCACTCAAAATCTTTCCATCATCCCTGCCAGAAATCATCAGGATCGCTACCACTCGTTTGTGTCCAAAACTCATCTGTTAGCCCTTACCCATTAGTTTCCAACTCACTTGTGACTATGTTCAACCTCTTTTTCTGTTCCATCTCCCATTTTTCCCCATTCACTGACACTCTGCCTTCTGAAACAAGATCAAATCCCTTGGCAAAACGTCTATACTCAAATTTTTCTAAACAATCCCTTTTCTTTCATATTCTTTTATTTATAAGTCTATCCTCAGTGACCCTCTGCAGTTGTCTTTAAATATCAGTGATTTTTCTCCAATGTTCTTTGTTCTATTGTGCCCAGGGGTGAGTTGAGTGTGCTCCTTTCTACCCTAGGTTTTGAATTTCATGTTATCCGATGGCTCTGTTTACATTCCATTTTCTTATATGATCTACAATACCAACACCACCCTGCCACTCCATTTTTCTTTGAAAATTAAAGATGTTTGACCCATTGTCAGTCATCCCATTGTGGGTCCTTCATAATTCTTAATTATGAATTCAAATTCATGAAAGGGTTTTCAATTTCTGGACCTTTTCCCCTCTAATCTTCTCCATCTTACCATAACCTCCATCAGGATCACATAATAAAGCCTTTGAACCTGTCATAACTAATAACTGGGATATTTTATAATCTCAGTCTTCAATTGTACTTTCACATGCAATCTTGTCAATTCACCTTTACATATGCCATATGCCAACTCCAGCCTTCCTTATACCTTACCAGGACCTTAATTCTTTGAAAATCATCAGCTCTTTGCTACTCTGATCTCCATCATGTCCTCTGCTCCTTCCTAACCTAGCTTAAATTTTGATGGCTAAACATGATAATTATTCCTTTGAATATGTTCTCAATTTCCTTTTCCCTCTTCTATTTTTGGGTACCAGGTGGCTAAACCACAGTCCTGAACTCTCCAAGCCTGAACCCATATTAGTGAATATAGTAATGTAAAACAAAACAAATCTGAGTCATGAATGACTTGTACAAAATAATGCTACTTTGAATACATAGTCACTGACCTCCAATAGTTCTAGGAAATCACAGAATATGTTTCTAGTCCAATCCATCACCTTCTCTGTTAGCTATTCTAGATTTTTCCTCATAAGCTTCCAACAATTCTCCATCCTGATTCTTACTCAGAGACATTATGTATTAGTCTTGTTCTCCACAGAAACACCTCAATAGCATTTGTGTGTGCTTATCTTAAGTCACTGGCTCATGTGATTACAGAAACTGAGAAGTTCCATCAAGTTGGAAACCTGATGGCATAGTGTTAGTCCCATTCTAAAGTCAGGAGAAGATGACTGTCTTAGTTTGATGACAGGAATAGAGACAGTGAATTCTTTCTTACTTGAGCTTTTATTCAAATTAGCCCTTCAGTGGGTTAGATGAGGTCTTCCCACATTAGAGAGGGCAATATTCTTTTTTTTTTTTCTCAGTTTGCTGATTCAAATTTTGATCTCACCCAGAAACACCCTCACAGACTATGCAGAAATAATATTCAATTTCTGGGAAACTCATGGCTTCGTCAAGCTGACACAGAAAATTATCCATCACATTTTTTCCCCTTCATTGAGAAAACAGAAAGAAACAGATGAGAACCTTAGCAAACTTCTGCTACAAACTTCACTCACCAGCTAGCATTTGTGCCAGAATACTCTGCATTTATTCCTGTCACACTTGGAAGCTACATGTGCCATAAGTTAAGGCAAACCCTTGTAATTATACAATGAATCATACCTACTCTTGCCTTCTGAAATTCATTATTTTAAAGATTTTCTCCTTTCTTCCCACAAATATTCTCTCTAAAGAGGACTGTTCTCATCCTCACTTAAGCATACACTTATTTCATTCTCAGTAAGACAAAACTAACACTTTTAACCCCATTTCCACTCCAGTATTTGAGATTAAGTCCCCAGTGGCAAAGTTGTTAACTGTTATCAGTTCTTTCCTCCCATTCTCTTTTAAATCTACTTGACTATGTTTTTGCCACTATTACCATACTGGTCATCCTTTGCAGATCACTCTGTTCTTGAAATACTCGTGCTACTTATCTTCCAGAGTATCCCATCTACATGGTTTTCATTTTGTCTCATTTATGGTTCCTTAAATCAGTTATGGATGCAACTCAAGATTTGATTCATCCTGAAGCAAGTTATTCATCAGCTACAAATTTGTGAAAACAACATGGAACATGCTTTCAGAATATAATGGCAGTTCAGACATGGGTTAGACATTTCCACTCCCAAAGGAGTCAAATACTGCACTACTGTCCTTTGTATTTCACAGTTTTTGTATCTGGATATTCTTTCATACTTTTGGCTCCTTGAGATTATCCTCTCCAAGTCTACCAGCCTAGTTCCCTTATTTCCATTAGATCACTATTCAAAAACTACCTTCTAAACACATCATTCTCTAGTCATCCCATTAACATTAACATTTCAACTCTTTCTCTTCACCTTCCTTCCTCCTCTCCCCACCACATTGGTCTCCCAAGCACTCATCCTTATGTAACAAACACTCACTATTTATTTATGCACTGCCCTTCTTGTTTAACTTCCCATCAGAAATAAAGATTCCTGAAAGGCAGGGATTTGGGGATGTTTGCTTTCCTGGTTTATCTCCATCTTATAGAAGTGCTTAGTGACTGTTTCCCAAAATAACCTGTTTAATGCGAAAGTGAATAACAAAGTTAAGAGAGTACCTACCTGACTTTCATTTGAGGAAGCTACTGAAAAGCAGAGATAAACTTTACTCCATCCAGCCTTCCAGTTACACATCTATGACACTGGGCCCTCCCTGGTGGCGCAGTGGGTTAAAGCCTACCAGGCTATTGGCAGCCACTGCAGCAGAAGTTTGATCTCCAGCCATGGAGGTGACCCTTATGGAGTGGCAGACCTCTCCTGACCCACCTGCTGCTCCTCATAGCAGAGTAGTCAATTTGCCTGTTCTACTTCCCACTCTGTCACTGGGGAACCCTCACACCTCTGGCCTGTACCCCATTTCTATATGCATAAATAAATCTTTTTTTTTTTTAAAGAAATCTATTACTCTAATAACTTAGGAACTTCCTATAATTCTAAAAATCTACAGGTCCATGTTTTTCAAATGTTTATAAGCAAAAGAATCAAGGCTTGTTACAAACTCAGATTTCCTTGCCTTATCCCCAAAAGTTCTGCTTCACTAAGTCTATGAAAGACCCACTAAAATTTGCATTTTTAACAAGCATCCCATTGATTTTAATAAGTTCTTTAAGAAACTGCTGTAGGTTCAGAAGTGATTGAGATCAAGTGACTCATGTAAATGCAGAGTGGAGAGAAAATTCTTCTTTACAGTTAACATGCTGAGTTAAAGAAAATGGGTCTGGTCTAAATTTCTAGTAAGCATTCTTCTCAGGAGAGAGTTTAAACTAGAACAGCAATTTGCAAAACATACTACAAAAACGCAGTTTGTATTCATCCTCAGGGGATATGAAGATTTGGCCTTTAAAAGTAAGATCTATGCCAAATCTTTCATAGAAAAGCAATTGTTTCTTTAAAACTTTTATTTATGAGCACTGTGGAAAACTTCCACTCACTGGCTACAGGAAAGGTTACTTGGTTCCTGGTGACTCTGAAGAACTAACATTAGTCGGATGGGCAATGTGCCTTTGGTAAAGAAAAAAAAAAAAGTCTCCTATCTTGGATGACTAAGAAACTGGACTAATGATAATCTGCATCATAATAGTGACACTGGGCTCTTATTGCTACCTGATTTCCTTTGTACTTCTGCCTCAAGCAAAGATATTTTGTTGTGTGTTTCATTCTGAGTTAATTACCTAGCTCCAAAGGATAGCATTGTAATAGATGTTGTCTCATCAGCATTCAGAACTGTGCTCTGGCTTGAAAAGAAATAGAGTAAAGAAAAGACTTCTTAATTACTCTCTTCATTCCCTCTCATTAATTGACCTTTCTTTCAAATAACCATAAATCAACTAATGTGGTAAACACTGCAGATAAATTAACAAATGTCCATATCGCATCATGTGTCTATCAAGAGAAAAATATCCATTTGTAATTATTTCTGTTTATTGCCAGTATTTGAGAGTCAGAGGCTAATAATTTTTTAAAAAAAGAAAACAGATTCATTCTTCTCCTTGATTCTATTTGAATGTGTTAAACCAAATGAAATCACCTCTTCCTCCATATTTTTTTTTAAGATTTATTAATGTATGCATAGAAGAATTGGGGTACAGGCCAGAGGTGAAAGATTTCATCAAAGACAGAGTGGTGAGCAGAACAGAGAGATGTATTGAAATACACTGCTGAGGGGAGCAGAGGGTGGGTCAGGAGAGGTCTGCTGCACCATGTGGACTGCCTGCTTGGCTGAGGATTAAACTTGTGCTGTGTGGCTGAGGAGAACTTCACAGTACTGTGCTTTAATCCATTGTGCCACCAGGGAGGGCCCTCCTCCATATTTCCAAAGTCAAAATCTATTCCTTAATACCACTTCTCTTTTCTTACTGTAAGAATAAAAGACATTAATGACAGACAAGAACGGGTGGACCTGTCCCTACTTGCTTCCCACTTTTCTAACCTAGAAAGGAGACCTGGAGGGAGCTTTGAAGGAGACATGTGACTGAGAGAAACAGGGTGAGGCTGTCCCTGGCAGTAGGAACAATAGCAGCCATTATTTTGATGTAGTGTCTCCTTCTGGCCCATCTCTCTAGAAATTTCTTTAGCACTTTTATATGGTTTTCTGCCAGAAAGCAACTTAGATTCATGGCAAACTTTCAGATTCTAATGGCCCCATTTTAGGCAACCCTGTTTGGTTGGGCATTTACCCATGAGGGATGGGTTAATTTGGATGATTTTATTAGGAACATAGGAATACTCTTCCTTCTCTTCTTTCTCTATATACACTAATTCTATTAAGATTTTCCCACTAAGAATCTGTTTCCTCTGTCTTTGTGTGATGGATGGCTGAATATTTTGAGAGCATGAACCCTTTAACAATTTGGTGTCCCTAAGTCTCTCTTGGTCACATGCTAACATGGAATCTTCCTCATAATTTAAAGGAAACATCCTATTTCCCTCTCTCAACCAAATCTCACTCCATCATCTGTATTTTGGTGATGGAGTGAAGAATTGACTTCCCTATGATATTCAAAACAGACCTCAAGATGGACAGTTTTGGTATCTTGATTATTTTAAGCTGAGATACTGAAGGCTCACAAGTAACAATTGCCACTCCCTAACTACCTTGAAGAATGCAAATTGAGGGTATTTCCCAGAATTAGGGTATTTACCAGAAAGAATCTATTAAAGAGACTTTTCTATATGTCAAGACACATAGATATATTAGAATATATAGACATATTCTAATTGGAATATCTGGACTTCGCATATGAATCATCCTCCCCTCATTATGGTTGGGCGTCTCCCTTCTCTCTCCTTTCAGTTCCAGACCACTATACATTTCTCTGCTTAGGATACACTCACTTATTTTTCCATAGTAACTTAGTAATCCTCATTTCTATGCAGATTCTCTATGAGCATCTAGTTAAATGTTCTTTTTTTCTCCTCCAAATCTGTCTGATGTCAATTTGATTACTTGACAAGTCCAAGAAAAACCCAGAGGGACAGAAGGAATGTTTTAGCTTCCCTAACAGGAATTTAAAAACTCACTAGATATAATAATTGAAGTTATCTTTCAAAATCCAAACATTAAGTTTGGCTATTTAGTAGCACATTTAATATATTTGGACCAGAACCAATGATAGTATGTTACACAGAGGGTAAGTCACTAAAGCCTTCTGCCTTTTGTAATTGGGAGAAACTTACTTGCAGTGACTTGATAACCTAAATATTCCACAAAATAATATCAACTTTAAAAAAGTATTGAAGTTTTCTTTTTTTCAATAAGCTTTCCTCAAAATGTTCTAGAAATTATGAAACAAATATTCATAAAGAAGGAAAATGACTTTCACTATGTCCAGAGTAACTTCTAACTCTTTGACTGTCCATTTCTCTGAAAAATTTTCCCAGTGAACTCTATCCTAAGTTTTAATGTGAAAATAATTTTCCGATAAACAAATTGTTTTTCAATATTCTAGATGCTAAATCTAATGCAAGTCTTCAAAATAGTATCACAAATCATTTTAAAAGCAAATAGATAGGCAGATTTAAAATTTCCATTTACCTATTCATATCCATGCAAATATATCCTGCTCATTAAGTACTTATACTTTTACCCATTTAATCTTCCTATTTCTATAAATAATTGAGGCTGTAACTGGGAAATGAAATAATTTTTATTCCTAATGGGGGTTACTGTACATTTCTACATATTCTGTCCATCATATATTACTATAATTGATTATAATGGTGCTGCTTACAATTAAGATTTTGCCACCACTTCGATGCTTCAAGAGGTTTATACATGAACTCTAGACATCTGCTCTGCATTGAACTACATGCTGAGGATGTCAATCTTTGAGACTTTTTGCACGTTCTATGAAGCTGAGAAAAGAACAATTATACTGAATGTTTTTATTATAGCTTCACAAAGTAAATATTACATTTGTATAAAACATTTTTAATTGCATGACTAATATTTAAGCAAGCCTTGGCTGTGGCAGTTCAACATTAGAAAGCATGATGTCAATATAAAAATTTCTTTCTTCTTATGTTCTGTTTAAATCTGTCTACTATTGTGATGTTATATTGAATAAAAGCATTCCTCATTTCATTGTGCACAGATTTATGGTTCCTTAGAGATACTGCTTTCTACAAATAGAAATTCTGTGGCAGCGCTACATGGAGCAAGCCTGGTACCATTGCCTTAACTGCATGTACTTACTTCAGATCTCTGTGTCATATTTAATTAAGGGGTGCACATTTCTTTAAACAAAGTACCATAACTTACTTAAAAAACTACAATATTTGTAAACATAACTTTCATATGTACTAAGAAGCCAAAATGTCATGCAAATCACTTTATTGCCATAGTCTCTTGATGCAGTGGTTTGCAAGAAACATGTAATCTCTTTCAGGTTTGTCTATATGTTGGCATATATAATTTAAAGGCACAGTATCCCCAAAGTCACTTGATGCTTTTTACCTTTGCTAAATTAACTATGTAGTGTTATATGTTTGGAATAGCTAATGCTATCTAATTTGCTAATATATATATATATATATATATATATATATATATATATATTAAAGCTCTATATAGCTTTGACATCAGTGGTAAAAATTAAGTACAACACAATATTGTTTGTTGGAAGATATGATAAATGAACTACTTATAGAATAACCATTTTCTATTAGATACCTAAACCTATAGATACCTAAGTAAATACATACATAAGATAGCACAGTAGCCCACATTTGTGTAAATACATACATAAGATAGCACAGTAGCCCACATTTGTGTACATGCATACATATTATATATATATATATATATATATACATATATATATATATAAGATATGTTTAACATGGTAGTCCATAGTTGTAACTGTGTTTGTATACACACATACATCTAACACATATATACATGCATATATAGTACATACACATTCTCTTACTGAAATAACATTGAACTATGATATACGAGTAATTGTTATGGTCTCACTTTTTGGGCACAGGAGAAAATTCCTCTACCCTATCTGAGTTTTTCCAATCCTGGACAAATGAATAAATTGATATCAAATACTATTATATTAGTGTTACAGGGCAACCTAATATGAAATAGGTTGGCCTGACAGTGGGTCCTCATATGTGCACTGAACAGGGATGCATAATGAGACACAACAGCAGGCACACATGAAAAGGCTAGGAAACGTTTACTACAAAGAAGGCAAATGAAGAAAGAGATGATGTGGGGAAAGAGAGAGATAGATTGGTGAAATGCATCCTACCAGTTCCACTGAGCTGGAACCCCAATAGCACACTGGAAGCCTGTGAAAAGCCAAGGATCCCCAAACCCACATGTTTGATTATATACCAAGCCCAGATGCTTAACTCCACTGTCAGGTCCCAGTAGTCCTTTTTTCTGTGGTGTTGATATTATGGGATTTGTAGTCCTTGGTGTCTTAGATGTCTTTGGTCTGGAGTGAGGGTGGGGTCCATAAAACCTATTTGTGGAGTTTGTACAGGACCTCCTTTCCCCCACATTAGTAGGAAAATAAATCGAAATTTATTAACATGGATGGAGAAGTTATATGATTGTAAATTCTAAAGACTAATGTAGTAGGCTAGGGAAATTCACCCTGTGTAACCCGAGATGTCAAGAACAGAGAAAGGAGGAGATTCCCAGCAAGAGTATTACTTCATCTTGACTCTTAGGCTACAGCTGAGGCTCTCAGATAGGAAGGACATAATCCTGGATAAACACATCCCAGTATGATGCCACCAAACTATTTGTAAACAAGAAGAGCAGCAATTGCTTCCTTGATTAAGAAAAGGTCAGATTATCCAGAAAGGGACATAAGCTTTCCTTAGTCTCGTGGGCCTTAATTTTTAATCATCTGCATTTTTTAAGTAATGTTAACAGATTTCTTCAGGATCATAAGACCACTATTGACATTTAATTCCCTATATCAAGATGACCCTTAGGAAATAGCCTACTCAGAGCAGATTGAGAACAGCCAATCTGCCTTTGTGTGGAGTTGATCTTTTAGGGGTGTCAATCCCACACATTCAAATATCTATATTATACCGATTACTCCCATAAAATTGTTTCCTCTCCACCTAGTGAAGGGTACAGCTGTGTGCCAAGGAACAGCTAAGAAGCCTTGGAAGAGTCTTGAAGGTGATTTGTGGACCTTTTGAGTCTCAGTGACTCCACCTGAGTCAACGGTATTTGCTGGACATATGTCCACAAGAAGGTATATACTGTTTGGTGTTTTATTGTTAAAATATCATCCTTTCTTCTCTCTCTTTCTAAATACTATCCTGTTAAAGATTTTACACACTAAGAGTATGCTTTATCTTTATATGGCAGATGCCAGAACCTATTTGTGCAGGTTTGGGGCAGTAGTTTCACAAATAAAGACAGAATCAATCTATCCTATCTATAACTGTATCACACTTCTGTGAAGCTGACCCCTTTATTTTGGTACCTAAATCTATGTTACCACCTAGTGGCAAAATTTTCAAACTACAGACACAATTAACTAAGTCCTATAAATGAGTTAGTTATTGAGTTCAGAAAATACAAGTCATACACAATTATGAACAATGTCACAGTATAAACTACAATTTCACTTAGGATCCTACTGTATCCAGACAGATTCTCAGATGCACAGATAGAACACCTGACCAAAGGAAGGTTTGTAAAAGCATTTATGAAGTTAAGCCTCATCAAGGTATTGAGTAATGCTACCTTGAAAGCTGGGTGAAATGTTGTTCATTATTTTTTCTAAAATTACACTCAATCATTTAAAAATATCTCATCTGAAACAGCAATAGAAAACCCCCAAATCTAAGAAATGTTGATACCCAGGAAACAGAGCAGGTAGGACAAATAGAATAATGGGCTGTAACTTGGATGCAAACTCAGGGGTGGTTTACTGTTGTGGAGAGTAGATCACAGTAAATATGATAGATTCAGTTGTTTCCCTGGTGTTTCTTCATGACCTGATGCTAACTCCACATCTAGATGCCTTAGTTAATATAATCCACATCTAAATACTTTAATATAATCATGGGTACAATGATAAAAGGCAAAATGTTAGTAATCCAGTTGACGCACATAACCCAATAAATATGGGTGCTTTGAGGCTTAGAGGAAATAGAAGGGACTAAGATAGGGCTCATGTTCACCACCTGTCCACCTTGCACACCCTCACCAAGCATCTGTCATGCACTAGTCTTTCTGCTAGTTGAGAAAAGTCTAATGGGGAAGAATGAACAGATAATGACCATCCAAAATAAATAATACAACAGAGATGCACACAAAGCCTTTGCCAATGAGGAGTAAGAATAAATGACCATGGGTATGAGGAGAGGCTTCATGAATGAGGTCTGAATTGAAACTGGCATTCAATTTTATGAGTCAGCGCTGAAAAGATGCTTAAAAGGCATATCAGATACCATTTTTTAAGTGGACTCAAAATGGAATCATGCATGCCAAACCACATGACTTAATACCTAACTTAATTGCAGTTCCAAGCTCTCCCCAAAGTAGAAATATAAACTAATCAATCTGAAATTTCCTGGTCAGCACTAGCGATGTAATCTGCATGATGACCTCTTTCTTCCCCTAAGAGACAGCAGCCTGCTTGAAATAATCTTCTCCTTTTCTAATAACATTGTCTCACCTTCCTTCTGATGATAAAACCCTTCCATTATGTACAATTTCTTTCAGCACCTTTCTATTTGCCAGCTGGGTGGTGCCTGATACTTGAATTATTTAATAAAGCCAATTATATCTTCAAAATTAACTTGCTGAATTTTTGACACTGAAAGTATCAAAAACTCCCATACAGAAAAAAAGTATTCTGAAAAAAAGCAAATTCATGGGTAGTGTTGCATTTAAGGGTCTGAATACCCAAAAAGAGGTTTCTAATGGGTAACAGTTGGAATCATGGAGCTCCCTAACAGAAAATATAATCAGGAATCCAATTTACACAGAAGCCATTCACTGACCAGATGCCTTATTTCTCTGTCTGTCTGTCTGTCTGTCTCTCTTCCTGTGTTTGTGTGTCTGTGAGTCAGTTAAAGAAACAACCACTGGAAGTTATGCTTCATGAACATATTTTGTATAGTCATGTCATGGCTGAATTCTGCCAATCATTAGAAAACCAAATGCCAAATAGCAGGTAAATAAAAATGTAAATATTTGTAAATTGATTCTTAAAGGCATTCAATAGATATTGAACTCTTGTGTGCCTTCACTGAGATAATATATGTTAGGCATGCTGTCTTTTTGTACAAGAATCAGGAGATATGTACAAGTTATATATATAACTATAACTAGTGGGAAATAAGCTTGCTCAAATAACTAAGAAATCTATTGAAAAAGCATTATTCAATATATCGGCCACTAAACAATGTCTTTAGAGCAGTTAAAATGTGTTTAATCTAACTTGAGATGTCCTATAACTATCACACTCCAGACTCAAAAATTGAATACAAATAAAAATGAATTCCAAGAACACTCAGTGCATGCTAGGATAATATTTTAAGTGTATTTGTATAAATAATTTGTATAATTTCTGTTGATTTGTTTCCTTTTAAGGCCTATTGAAATAACATTGAAAAATGTAAAATTACTTATATAGTTCACTTTACAATTCTATTTCTCTGCTAAAAGTTAAAAAAGATAACTATTATATCCAATGCATGAGTTAAAAAAATATCTCTTTACATTCGTCAGATTACATAAAGTACTAAGACTAGGGACAAATTTGATAAATAGTTTAAATGAGTTATAAAATGAAGAAAGAAAGACTATACCCAATTCTAAGAAATAGCATGATTCAATGTTTGATGATTCAATGTTTGATGATTCATGTACAGATATAGAGAAGCAATCTTGATTCTCCACAAAGCTTAGGACCCCTTGCTGAGTAAAAGTGAGGTAGGAAACCTGCAATAGCTTCGCTGGTAGGCATTTATATTTGACCAACTGCTGCCAACTTATACATGAAAGCAATTTTTGCGTGTGGAGTCCCTCTTCCTAAATTCAGTGATATACTGCAGTCTCTGAAAATGAAAGAATTGGGCAGTTTCGTCTATGCTACTAGTCAAAGAAGTCTGAGGCCTCCCTGTCAGTGCTGTATGATCATGTCCCCATATGTATTCTGCACTAGAAATACTTCCCCCGCAGCTAACTCAGCTGCTGGAAATTCTCAGGATGCTGCTGGAGGTATGTGTTCTTGTTGGAAATAGTATTGTGAAAAATTATGTGTATATGGGACAAGAAACTGGGATATTGGGGTGAGACTAATAGGAGAAGGGAGGGGAGAGGTGAAGAAGGGAGGCAAGGTCTAGAAAGAATGGTAACAGAGTGTCTTGACTTTTAGGTTTCGTTCCCACACCCAACCTGATGAGGGTAGATCTTGCCTTGGCACCAGACTACTCTGTCTCTGTACTCTTTCACCTGAGTGTTGCCCAGAACTTTGGTTCTTTCAAGTATTAGGAAAGTAAGGGGATAATATTCACCACTGCAGTAGGCACATAAGCCATCAGATTATGAAAGTTCAAGATGCATATATATCTGCCATCCAAACTTCCATTCTGTGACTGCTACCCATGGGGTTGATATTGTTTATCTCTTGCTATCACTGGATATCTGAAAAATAGTTGATGTGATGTGTTGATCCTAGATATAATTCACATACATCCAGCTATCCCATCTTTCTTGTCTTCACTGATCCCATAATAGATTTCATAGATAATCAAATTAGACGATATTGATATTATGGCCTTACCTGGAACTTGATGCCGTAAGTTAGTCACTCCTATACACTAAAAGTATTTCCAGAACTCTTTCTCCTTGTGATATGATAATTGCCATGGTTCAAGGTGGTGGCTGCTCTATGAGGTTTGGTCTCTGTAACTGAAGAGTTCTTTGATGAATCAATGGTAAAAGCAAAGATCTCAAACCTGAATTACTTGTCTGGATGATAGTCTAGGTTAAGCTATGGAGTAGCTATGTCACTAAAGGAAAATTTGTCCTCTGAATTATAGTTTCCACATCTTAAAAAAAAAGGCTAGGGCCTCCCTGGTGGCTCAAGGGGTTAAGTCTCAGCACTGTGAGCTTTTGCTGGCCAGCACTGTAACACAAGTTCAATCCTTGGCCAGGGAGCTTACCCACGGAGCACAGCACACCTCTCCTGTCTTGTCCACTGCTCCCCTCAGCAGTGCATGTCAGCCAATCTGCTTGTCCTGCTCCCCCGTCTCTGGTGAAACCTCTCACTCCCCACCCACCTATGTCTCTGACCTACACCCAGCTATCGTATGCATAAATAAATAATCCTTTTTTTTTAATGCCAACCAACTTAAGTTTAAGAATAAATGAGAAAAATCTATTCTACATTAATGGTAATTTATGCCACCAGAAATAGTAAAATTAATATTTTCTATTGAAATGTTTCTAAATTATCTTTTAATGTAAAACATCTAGTGACTAATAGCAGTTGCAAAGAGGTACAGTGAAGGCATAGGCCATGATGGTGCTTAACTTTTCAATGTAGATAGTGTTGCCATGGAAGTAAAAAGAGATGTGTAAGGTTTGTGTACTGCTGTGGTCTGAGAAAAAAAGAGTGACTTGCATGACTAATTAAGTGACATGTGGGTTTATTTTTTTCGAAACTCCTCTGGACAGACTTTGGAAATGAGATTTCTTACTTGCACATTAGGAATTAGGCTCAGTATCCTGTCCTCCCCCAATACATTGAAGCCCATATTAACTTCATGAACATGTGAATCTAGTGGAAAACTCTCATTGTCTCGGATCAATCCTTACTGTAGAATTCATTAGTATCAGCCAACACTCTTCCACATTGTGGCTACCCATTAGAGTTTAATTCCCAGAAACTACTGCATTCTTCCTGATATTTTTGTATCTGTCCCAAGGGCAGATATCTGCTTGATTTCTCATGTTTTCTCTTCATACTACAAGAAGCCTATTTTCATATTTATTCTAGATGTCACAACTTCACAAATTGAGTTAGTAATTACTTTGTATCTATTGATACTAGTTCATCGGATTGTCCTCTTCCTTTAACTCTCACAGTGTAATGGCTATCATTTTATGTACCTTGAAGTTTGAGCAATGTAGTCTATAGCCTAGTAATAGTTTAATGAAGCAACTATATTTAGTATATACTTAATAGTTACTTAGCAAAGGTATTTTGTCAAAAGAAAAAAAAAAAGATGTTCAACCAATTTTATATGGGTTTGTTCATCCAATCATCTAACAATTATTTACTTATTAAAAACCCAAGACTTAGGAAACATCTGAGAGAAAACATATCAAGCTGCCTCTCAATATATTTATATTCCATTGAAGAAAACATCAACTGTATAGTGTTGTTTTCTAAAATATTTCATTTTTTTGCTTTTGTCTACATATAAATGGATTAGGTAACTATCTACAGGGTCATAGACTGTTATTAAAAAGTTCTCTCTTAGCTTCTTCTATTCAACAGGTATACAAATATTTGAAGAAATTCACAAAAAAAAACAATTCTATTTACTAATTCTGTTCCTAGCCAAAATTACTTTAGTTCTCAATTTAAATAGTCCTATGGAAGTCTTCCTTTTATTGTCTTTATACCCACATACATACACCATGTACATCCACACATTTTAATTTAGTCCAACAGGAAACTATTCACCAAAAGCTTTGTTTGATTTCCATACTTTTAAAAACCTTCTCAGATCTATTTCCCTGCTGTCCTATTTTCTTTCCATTCTATCCTGAAGAAAGCTTCTCTCTGTGATTTGAAACATTTCCCAGTGTCTATTGCTGTGGCTAATTTTTCATCTTATTAATACCAATAATATGATGCTTTCGGGCACTCTGCAGTGTTTTGATAAGATTCCATAGGGGTCTAGCCTTTTCCAGCTATATAAAAATGTTCAAAAAATAAAGCATCAGGGCAACAATATGTGCCCTGCTGACCATTTGTGCTAAGAAGATTAGAACACACGGTGGAAGCCTGTTCTATAGAAGTGTTTTCTGAAGACAGGAGCATGTGGAGGGCTTCATTAACTTCCAAACACTTCAAAATGAAAAATGGGAGGTAAGTATCTTGGAAAGACTGGACAACAAGACATCATACTAAGAACATACCAATTATGATAAGTAAAGGAGGGTGTCTGACTCAGAGAGTACTGATTTCAACTGCTCTGGCAATGAAAGGGGTGGGTGGGTGGGTGAGAGAATGGTAGCTTCAAGAAGGGAACACCAGGTATTATACTTTTATCAGACATTGGCCATTTAAGCTGCTTATTGTCACCTCCCACCCCTCTAGTCTCAGCACCAAAAAGAGAACCACTGGTTTCATGGGATAGTGAATAATGGAATAAAATGATAAATATAATTGATTCTAAATATCAGGGGATAAATAGTAACCATGTAAGCATGCCACTTTTTTTTAGGTGTGAGCATATGGGAAATAATGGTTAGTGAACATTAGAATACCTAAGGTTTCCAGGTACTCAATTTTTTGTCTACCTTAAAAATATAATAAACAGTTTAACAATTCTAAGTGCTAAATCTCTAATTCACTCTTGAGCAATCACACTGTAAGTTACTTAAAGGCAAAATTATATATATTAGGTATTATCTGATTAAATAATAATAGGATAGAGAAAGTATTAAGTATAAGATTGGAGATGCTAAATTTGAGATGGCTGGAAGACTAAAAGCAGATGTGAAATGGTCATTAGAAAAAAAAGTCTGGAGCTCATGGGAAATTTGGATTGAATTAGATGATCGTAATGAACTTTGGCCAAAACCAAACATTTTGGAAGATAATGTATTAAGAAAAGTAAATTTGGGTTGGACCCCCACATCTTCTATCAAATAGTCATGTGTTTTCAGGCAAACCATGTTATCACTTTAGTACTTTGTTTTGTCAGTTGTAAATCCATGTGTGATTTTATATTTGTCAAGCTTACAGTATATATTGTCTCTAGATAATTTTTAGTCAAACAGTTCTGTGACTTGGATAAAATAACTACTCTGAGCCCGAATTCCCTTCTGTGAAAAATGAGCAGTGAGTGCTGTTTGAAATCTGAGATCCCTCCTAGTTTCAAAATTCCAAACCTATGATTGAAAAATAGTATATAATCAGAAATTCACTGAATATATTTTTAAAAAAACACTTAAAAATGAAAAGATTTTTTTCCTGTTAAAATTCAGCATTTAATTTAGGTTTTATAGTGTTTAATATACTGTGCATGTATTGTCAAGTATTTTAATGTAATGATCATTTTATGGAAAAAATATCAGGACTGAAGTAAATATAACCCACAGGAGCTTGATTATATTTTATGCAAACTATATATTCAGCACTAGCAGCTATCTACTTTCAAGAATTCCTACTATCTTCATGCCCACAATAATACACAATCAGAGTATATTTAATAAGTTCTGCAAAAGAAGGTACATGAAAAGAAATCATCCATTTTTTCATTTTACATCAGGCCGAAAGAATCCAACCCTTCTATTTAAAAGCGAAAATTATTGTATTGACCTAAATGATCCAAATTGGCTATTTTTTCTTTAGCATTTACCTTTGTTGCATTCTTTATCAAACCCAGTCTTGATTAGCCCTATTATGATTATAGAGTTAATGTGCCTTTTACCAAAATTAACCTTATTGTAAAATAGACAATCATCTTAACAATATTTGCATAACTGTTTAGTATGAAAAGTTGTGAGTTGAAATGTTCATGACTTTTCAAAAAGCAACAAATTCATTATCCAAGCATTATAATTCACATTGTAATATATAAACAGCAGCAACTGCTTAAGCTATTAAGCAAATACTCTGATTTGAATTTAATTTCTCTTTGTTTTCTTCTTCACAATGGTTCATTTTCCACAATAGTTCTTATGTATGTAGAATTTTTTTCATCGGCAATTAAAATGTAGTTATTTTTAGAGAGATGATTATAAAATCTCCACAGTGGAATTCTGTACTCCTCAATGAGCTTTCAGCCAGCTTTTTTTTGTTTGTTTGTTTGTAGTTTCTGAATGACAAACAAGATACAAAACCTGCAAATCATCTCTTTTTTGTCATTTTCTTTCCCCTTACCATAGTTGTTTGTTTCACATTTTGCTACAGTGCTAAAAAGGAATAAATAAGCTGAAATGGTTTGCCTCTGAGCACAACAACCATAAAAACATTAACCATAAATTGAAGAATGAGGAGACACTGGAAGGCCACCTATGTTGGTTCCTTACCTTCAATGCTTTGTGCCATCCTCTAACTCTTAGAAGAGGTGTTGATATCCATTATTCTTAGGCAAATAACCTCTGACAAAAAGAAAACACATTTATCTCATACTTTTGTCACATTTTAATTAGAATGTTAAAAACAGAAAGGTTATCTTCAAAGTGTGAGACCAAAAAAAAAAGAGCTTCTAATTCTTTAGCATGTTTGAGAATGTTATGGAGTATCTGTCCTTGACTACATCTCTCCCCTAAACAGGGGATAAGAATGCAAAATGTTCAATGACATCTTATGGACAGAGAAGTGCAGACTTTCTTCACTGTACTGAAATTCTGTATAAAAAATGGTGAAACCTCCCTCTCCATGAAAATGGCTTCTTTGAGATACCTATCTAGCACTTGGGCATATACATTAGAGGAGCAGACTGATGAGGAGGTGTTTGAATGTTCCTATGAACCATGAGCCTCTAGCTCATGTTTGTACAATTGAGTACAAATTTTCAACTTTCACTGGCTGTTCTGCCCAGTTTTAAATCCTATGATTCATTGTTCCCTCATAGTTAGAGCTATCAATCAATAAAATGAATTTTCACCTTCAATTTTTTTATTAGAGCTCTTCCTGAAGCTGGGAGCTGCTTCTGGCATCCTTCCTAGGATGATCCTTCAAACACTTTGTCATCACAATTTCTCAACTTCTGCAACTGGAGTTTTGATTACATGGACTTCTTGCATCCAAGCATTGTATCTGCAATTTGACTCTGATATTATTTCAAATTTCTCCTCCAAAATCTTCAACCAAAAATTTTACTATCATCTCTGATATCTCCAGTACTGCCATACTTCACTGCTATGGATTTCATTTTATTATATTAGTTATGATGGAGGAAGGAATGCAGAGGAAGCATCACAAGACTGAGTAACACCAAGAGGACAGATAGAAGGGGTTCTATCTAGAACCCCTGAAGCAACTGACACAGCTATAACATCAAGGTCAACCGTGTCAGGGATGCCCAGGATCCCTGAATATCTGCAGGAGGTCCCAGCAGATAACAGACTGTTGGGGACTTATCTGAAGCTCAAATCCAAAAGGTGAAAGATAAGGACATGGAAATGAAAGTAATCAGAAATCTCTTCAAATTCTATTCAAAGTCAACCAACTTAGGCTCACAGGGATGAGCCCCTCCCAGGGAGAGGCTGTCTATATTAGGGCAGTCTTTCCACCAGGTTGAGAAAGCCACTCCTCTGCCCACCTGTGACTATGCAGGTGCTTTTTTTTCACCCACTCTACCTCTGTGGGGCAGCAGCATCCTGTCTGCCCATGACCTGTACCATGTCGGGACTTTTCCACATTGACTTCCCTCAGTGGAGGCCGCTCTAAGACTGCCCGCCTGCAACCATGCAGTTCACTTTCCTTGCAAAACTGTCCCTTTAGGGGCAGCAATTTCTGCCCACTTCTGTCTTTTCTCTCCTGCCTCTTTCTCATAAACCTCCCCTCTAAATATAACTGAGTCTGTCTCGTGAAGAATCTCACCTTGTGCCACTGAAAGGGGAGCTCTGGTGAAACCTTTCCCAGAGTGAACCCAAGAACCCCGAACTCAAAGAATGACATCAGTTATTATCAAGAGCTTATTTTCAAAGCCAATATAGTCTACCAGACTTTATGAACTGGTCCTCTCTAATTTCTTTCCCCTTCATTTAATAGCAAATCCTGAAATATTGGTATCGTTTGCTCTAAATAATTTAATTACATTAGTACCTTTTGATGGTTAGCTATTGTATATTATTGTATATTATATTTCAATATGAAAGCTTAGTGTTTAGCATTTTCACCACCCCCAATTTAGGTACAAAATCTCCCCCAAAATAGCTCTAAAAATTGATTAGATTATCAGTCAACATTTAAAATCATTTCTGTTAGGAATATTTCTACCTGATACACAAAAAATGTATTTTTCCTCCTTGCTCAACTGTTTGTTTTCTCTGGTTATGTTCTTTTAAGTATTTGCATTGTTTTTAATGAAATCCCAATGTTTACCATGTTGAGCGCATTTTCTCTTAATACCTTCAAATGCATTTGTTTCTCTGTCATCTTTAATTCCCCAGAGTTCTCGCCCAGAGCTTTTTACCCTGTTTCAAATTAAAAGGATAACTTCTAAGGAAATACTACATGACTGTTGTCTTGGGATTCCTCTCTACTCTCCTCCTGGGAGGTGGGGGGGGGGGGCTGCACTTTACCTGTGTGAAATATCCTTTTTGTTAGATTGTTGCTCTATGTTTACTCCCTCATATGGAAGAAGGAAGTCCTCTAGTAGTTTTCCCAGAAGGGATTCATTTAAGTCAGATTTTATGAGAAATTGTGTATCTGAATTTTTTTCTGTCCTCAGTTGTTGCTTAACTGGTTATTGATTCGGATTTGGTAATTTTTCATCAGAATTTTGGAGCAATGTTCCCCTGTCTTTTGACTTCTAGTTTTGATTCTATTGAGGAAATTGACAGCACCCTGATTGTTGAATCATCTAAAACTTTTTTTCCCCTAATTTGTACACTCAAATTGTGATACTTTCCTCCTCTCCTTTTCTTGGGTCTCCCTTTCTGAAACTCGTTATTCAGTTATTCGGTCAGCGAGGCCAACCTTTAAAATTTATTTCTCTTTGAGTTTCTTAGTCTGGGTTTTTTGTTTCTCAGTTTTGGGGAGGTTTCCTTAACTTTGTATTTCATCTCTTCTGGAAGACTATTCATCTATTTGCTCCCATGCTTTTAGTTGCCAAAAGTAATTACTTCTTGTTTAAATGTATCAATGAGAGCTTCCTTTTCTTAAATTTCTTTTGCATAGTTTTTCTTTACTTGAGCTGTTTATTCTTCTTACTTTTTGACAGATTTCATAGATTCTCTCCTTAATTGTCTGATATTCTTTAACTTCCTGATGCTATTTTAAAGTTGCAATGTTTGGAACCTTTTTGTGTGTTGGTGAAAAGTTTCTGTGCTCAGTTCTTCATTGTGAAGTAAACTTGCTACCATTGCTGTGCAGAACCTTTGATTTTAATTTATTTGTCGTCACTACTCTGGGCCAGAGGTGCAAGAATGGGGAAGTGGGGAGGCGATTCACCAGAGGCAGAGGGACCTACTAAAACACATTGCTGAGGGCAGCAGTGGGGGAGATAGGAGAAGTTCTGCTGTGTCATGTGGGTTAGCTTCTTGGCTGGGGATCGAACTTGGGCTGCAGCGGTGATAGTACTGAAGTACTGAGACATAAACCCCAGCACCAACAGGGAGGCCCTTTGTCGCTGTTTGAGTGAAGAAGGCCTGAAAGCCAAAACACTCATTTTATAAATTTTCAACTTAAACCCTTCTTTTTAGTGAAGTGTCTCTTCACTGTAGTTTGCCTGTGTGAAGAGAATGTATTAGAGCTCTAGTATTCTGCTTACTTGAAGCCACTCAGTTACAGGAAAGTAGAAGAAGGATTTGCTGGTCTGAGAGCCTCTTGGTGTCCTTCTGGCACTGAGATTAGACAAATTGAACAAATTTGTTCTAGCAGTTTGAAATGGCCAATGTAAATTGCGTTTTGACTTTCTTGACAGCTGATTAGGGTTCTGATTTCTCAAACTTCTCTATTATTTACCAATCACCCAACTAACCACTTTCTGGTTTGAATGTGTTTCTGGTGTTTTCTTGTATTACAATTGTGTTATAGGTTTGGGTCTTTAAACTATTTTTATTATCGTTTTAATGAAATTTTGGAATGGGAAAAATTAAAAAGGAATTTCAATTTTGTACTAGTATAAAACATTCAAACTCACATTTATCTTCTTGACCTTATTTCACTCCTCCAAACCCCAGTGTTTTAGTTACTATCCTTAAACCTCTAGCTACTACTAGTAATTTCAGTGAGACTCAAATTGACTAATCATGGACATCATTAACTCTTTACAGATCGTCCATTCCATAAGATAAATGCTATATCCTCCCTCGAGTTCCCTGTCCAAATCTATTTTCCTATTGTCACAAAGTGTTGTGAGAAAAAGTAATGAAACCCTATAATTGGATATTATTTCAAATCTGTAATTATAATTGGGCTTCTTTACTTTAAGTTTCATCTTGTCTATATAAATGAAATGCTAAAGCAGCACCTAAGTTTTCCTAGCTTTTTAATACTTAAAAACTATGACCATCGGGGCCCTCCCTGGTGGCGCAGCGGGTTAAAGCACAGCACTGAGAAGCTTAAGCCAGTTCCGCATGAGCTTAAGCCAGTTCCGCATGAGCTTAAGCCAGTTCCGCCTGAGTTCGATTCCCGCCTGCCCCGGAGGTGACCACATGGCGTGGCAGACCTCTCCTGGCCCGCCCACTGCTCCCCTCAGCAGTATACTTCATCCACCTGCCTGTTCTGCTCCCCGCTCTGTCTCTGGTGAATCCTTTCCCCGCCCCTGAGCCTCTGGCCTGTACCCCAGTTCTGTATGCACAAATAAATAAATCTTTAAAAAAAACAAAAAACAAAAAACTATGACCATCAGAACATTTCTGTGTCTAAGGAGAAGACGGCAACAAAATACCCATCTTTCTTCTCTCCACTGCAATATTTCTTCTCCAAGCATCATGTCTTCTAAATGGTTACCTTCAATGACAACAGAATTTTGTTCTTCATACTTTTTTGTGTGTCAAAGATTCAACTTTATGCCTCCTTTTCCCTTTCTATGCTAATTATATAATTATTACTATCTTTTTGATGTTTACAATAGTTTTTCTTGACATATTTAGCTGTATCTTATACTAAAAACAGAACAACTATAGAACCTATAGAACAACTATTCCTAATTTCTTATGATAACTCATTCCTTTGCATCAATTTGACATTTTGTATAAGAGTGTTCTATAGGATTCATTAAATATCCTATCCTTATATTTTTCTAAATCATTACATTCTTACTTGGTTTTCAAAGGTAAGCAAGAAGTGATCATAGTGATTTATTTTTCTTTCTTCATCTTTTACTATGATCTTCAAGGAAAATTACAATAGTTAAAATTTCCTTCTTTAAGTTCTTTCTTTCTTTGGCTTCCATACAACTGCACATTCTTTGCTTCCTTCCGATATATTTGTATTCTCTTTGTTTGCTACTTTGAATCCTGATCATGTAAGCACTTTAAAATTATATGTACATATATGTAATGTCCTATATATATAGCTGACTAATGAAATCTAAACTTTTTCTGGTGAATCCTCTCACTCCCTACACCTCTGGCCTATACCCAGTTCTTGGATGCATAAATAAAAAATACATAATAGATAACTCAGACCATAACATTATTACATACAAGCAGCTAAAGCCATAGTGCATTTCACTCTCTAGCTCATCTTCAAATTACAAGGTTTACAAAATAAAAACAAAAAAACTAAAACTTTTTTGTTGACTTTGCTTAATTTGCTCTTGAAATTTTTATTTTAGTTATTGCTATATTTGATAATTTTCAATTTGCTTTGCATCTGCACACATTGGGTGAAATTTTACATAAGCATATCACAGTCAAATCATGACTCTGAAATAGAACTAGAAATGCAGTTGGAACTGAAGTTAGCCTATGAAATCCCCTCAATAATCATATATATATATATTTTTTAATTTTCCCCCAAATATTTATTTATTTATGCATACAAAACTGGGGTACAGGCCAGAGGTGCAGAGGCCGACTGACGAAGTACACTGCTGAGGGGAGCAGCCGGCAAGTCAGGTGAGGTCTGCTGCATCATGTGGATCACTCTGGGAGAGGATGGTGGGAAGGCTGGGGATCGAACTCGCACTGAAGCAGCTGCATCCTAACCTGTTGTGCCATCAGGGAGGTCCTTGAAGGACATATTTTTAAAAGGATAACAGTGTAAATGTAGCACATTTCTGTGGTTTCACATGATTTACTCTTTATCTAATTGGCATTTGAAAATGCAGTTACAAACATAGGTCATTGGAGATTGTAATTTTGAACATATATTGCAAAATATAACCCTTAATTATCTTCCTTGCTAAAAAGGCAATACAAGATATGCTAACATATTTTTCACAGTAAATAAAAGCCTAGAAAGTAATATTATAATATTGATCTAAAAGTAGTGTGTCCATGAGGTCAGAAAATTATTAATTTTTTTCAAAGATTTGTTCAGGAAACAGAGAAGAAATTAAATTTAAAACTCTTTTTAAATGGTTCATGGGATGGCATTAATAGCTAGTCCAAAGGACTTATGCTAATCTACTTTCCTGGCTACAACTAAGTATTTAATCAAAGTGATTTCTATAATGTGTGGATAAAATAGAATTTTTTCCTGCAAAGTTTTGGCACTGAATTAGGAAATAATGTTATAAAGTAACACTACATAATATTCTATCTGGTCTTTTAGTTAATATTTTCAAAACAGAAGGTAAGAAACAAACTTATTTGCATATCAAGTCATAAAGAATTCATTTTTTACCTGAGGAAAAAAAATACTGCAGGCAGAAGTGTAGGGTTTGTCTGTGTGTCCTCTTCTTTACCAACATTGGAATTACAAGACCAAGGTATTCCACATCTAGCTGGAAAAATACAGCATAATGTTAAACAACTGAAACAAACATTCCTGTTCACATCTGCTTCCATTCAGTAACCAGATGGGAAGCCATTTTGATTCTTCTGAATGCTGGTCTTACACAGGTGACGTTCATTCCTCTTGGTCCTGCCTCTTCTTTACACTAGGATTGCAGCGCAAGTTGTTCCCTCTGCATGATTCCCTTTACCAATTCTTTACATTGTTGATTTGCTTTTATATCACCACGTCTCAGATTTGAGGTTTCTCGTTAATTTAGACTACACTACCTACATGAGTTACTCTCATGTCGTTGGCTCTGTCATCAAGTATTTAACTTTCCCTGATAACTCAAGATACTTGGTACAGATTTTTTTTTTAATGGCTGTGTTACTGTGTACTAATCACCATATTTTGCTGAAGACCAGCTTTGGCTGAGGTAGTGAGGGTCTCCCACAGGAAAGGACGGTGTCGGTGAAGATGAGAAGGAAAAAAGGAGAAAAGGTGAGGGGAAAAAAGGGAGAGAGGTAGGAAGATGAGGAGACACAGACACTTGTCAGGGTGAAAGTATCTTCTGCCAATTGTTCTAGCAGGTCTTTATACATTACAAGCAAGTGGTGGGATTACATCAATGTGTGTGTGCATAAAGCAGAAAAATAACAATCATCGCATTTTTCTTAAAGACAGCTCGGGACTTTTTGATCTCTTACTGAGACTGTGATAGTCATCATTCATTGATAAAAAGCACAGTTGATTCCTATAGTGACCAGTCATTAATAAACAAATATGCCTATGGCAATCAGTCAACAAACAAAATATTCCTATACTGATCAGTTATCAATAAACAAAATGTTTCTGTGGTGATCAGTTAGCTATTACAGCTGAAGCAATCATTTTGTTAATTTTTCAATGAACATACATTTTAAAGTTACAGGATCTAATGTTAAGGAACTAGGAGTCAGAAAAACACCAAACCTGAGTGCACTGACATTTCCCTGCCCCTAAGGAAAAACCCCTTTTTTGATCTACAAACAGGAGCTTCTATTAATCACTATTCCTGTCATTATTGTGTCAATCTAGTCTCTATATCTAACATAAGGATTAGGGAGAAATTTCTTTCTTTATATGGTCACTGATTATTATCCCATTAATCTTCTCTAAAAAACCTTTCTATGTGAAAAGAGGTCGGAGTGAAAGTTAAAGAAAAGAGCAGGAAAACATTATTACTTATAACTCTATTACTTAAAATAAAACTATGTTACTTAGCACTATAGATCTTTTATTGGGAACTGGACAGTAAATTATTACAGCCTTAGGTTCCCAGAATTCCATGACTGCCTCTCATTATTGTGGGACCTAGATTTGTGCCTGTCCTCTCAAGCAGAGGAATATTATTTTACAACATACTATGCTTTTCTGTGTACAATGCTATTGCTATTAAACCAATTAATCCAATCAAGTAATTACTGATTTTATATTGAATGTATTGAACAATTGCTATGCTTCTTGGGAACAGCCAAAAACAAACCATACTTCTTGGAAATGACCATAAACAAACAAAAAGAATCCAGCAGGAACCAGCTGTGGAATATCCTGACTTTTCAGGATTTTTTCCCCCATGTCACAACCCTGTCATACACATGCATAGTGTGGCTCTCGCCAGTATTTCCTTCCTAAATACCCAGGACTAGTACTATATTTAATGTATGGTTGGTGACTGACAGATGTTTGTGCATTTCAAGACCTTGCTTGCTTAAAGTCTGATTGTGTTGTTGCAATACCTTCACATGCTTTATGAATACCTCTTTCTACAAGCAATATTGATCTTCCCTGTTGTGATGAGTAGTTGGTGTCAGTAAATATTTCCTGAATGACTACAATGTAGACTTTAGAATGGAAAATAAGGAAATACATTTTAAATTGTAGAATTTAGACTGGGAAATAAGGAAATACATTTTAGAAAATTTCTAACCAAAAGAGTCAAAAGAAAAATGTGTTTCCAGATTAAAAAAAAAAAAATCAATGAAAAATACATTTTACTATTTCAGTCTCAAAATACATTGCAAATAAAGGTCATATTATACTTTTTGATGATGCCTTAGTTATGGTGGTTGTAAATAAAGTGCATGTAAGCAGATAATGTGATACAATGTCACAGGAAAAATGTTTCTTCTGTAGTTTGGTGAAAAATGTATGTCAAGTCCAATTAAATTCAGTTTAAAATCCAGTTCTGGCCCAAGTCAGTCCCTGGGCAAGTTACTTAGAGCCTCAAAGCCAGAATTAACTTATATTCAAAATGGGAAAATCTGTTGTATCTGATTATCTAGAAATAGCTTCAAAATCCCAATAACTCCTGGATGGTTCCCTAGAATATTAAGGGTACTGACATATGGGAAAGCTGTCATGACTTACACGTTAAAGGAATATGGCAGTTTAATGAGAGAATTAATGGATGACAATTTTATGACATTCTTCATGTAAACCAATAAATAACTGCATATTGCAATGATTTCTGAAGTTCTGGTACCATATTTACAACATTCCTAAAAAATAAAAGATAGATAGGCTATTTATGTATATAATAATCACTCAAATGATGGTAAAGACTGTAATAAAAGACTTCAACACCTACAATATCTTTGCCACTGGCCCCTATAACTAATTCCCTAATGTTTCCACGAAAATCCATTGGAGTTCTATTTTCAAATACAAATTAACAAGCACTAACACTGAGCCATATGGAACTGCTCTTCTATGTCAATTGAATAAATATAGGGCATTTAATGTCATACAACTTTTATATTTAATCAGTCCTTAACGTTTTACATGAAGTCATTTATCATATAATCTATCTGCCAGGAAATGAAGGAAAGGCATAACAGCATGGGGATTAGAGAGAAGAGAGGAGTGCAGAAAATTTCAGACTAGGGTCATGGGACGACCTTATGATGACACCAAAATGCAATCACTAAAGGCACAGGAAAAAATGAACTAACTTGTTTTTTGGTGAATTGCAAGAAGGAACAGAACAAGATAAGGTATTTTCAAGAAAATATAGTTCTCTACAAACTTGCTGCGATTAAACCTTAGTTACAGGTGACATTCATGTTTGTGGTTCCACTTCCCTCACACTGATGAAATTATCTTTGAAGAAGTATGGGATAAAACATGACAAGAAAAATGGTAAGACTTTTTAATCACTAGATTATATAAGTATATACGTTAGAACGTTATCTACACACACTGATAACTTGGCCCAAAAAGAAATGGTAATTTTTGAGCATGAAGGATTTACTAAAATTAGCAAATTCCAGATAAAAATCAACGATTCATATTTTCATGGAAAGGAACAATAAATTTAAGTGCGTTAAAATTTCTTTTTCCATTTAATTTCCCAGGGCTTCCCCATTCTGGCTATTGAAAGCCAAATGGAATGTTCTTTATATTTGAAATAGAGCTATAAGGGGGTAATAGAGGCTCAGAAGGGCAGAGAACAGGTCACTGCCTATAGGTTCTAACCCACCCACACAACTGCAAGGCCACTCAGGTTCAGAGAATAAAGCTAATAATGGGCTTTATTCCACAAACAGTAGAAACAAAGTTTCTAAGGATACAATGGTTAGCAATCTCACCCTAGATAGTGTCCAGAAGTCCCAAACAAAACTCGTTCAAGATGGCGCCGTCCCATGTATGAGGGCCTGCAAGCAGTGGGCCAGTCTGAGTGCCTGCAGCTGGAGGTGCTCACAGGCAGGGCCCCTGACATAACCCCATGCAGCAACAGTCTGAAGGTCGGGTCGGACAGCCCTGGACACTGGATCCGATAGCAGTGGCAGCAGCAATACCAGGACACGGATGATCAGGAGCAGGAAGAGCTCTTAGGTGGCCTGGCCACAGAGCGCCAGTCACCCGTCAACAGTGCTGAACAGCACTGCCGGTCCCCAGCAGCAAGAATCGCCATCTTGACAGCTTTGTGAGTCGTTGGCCCACACCAACAACAAACAGCTCCGTGGGACAACAGGCCTGCAAACCTTGGTGCTCTTTTCAGGCGGTGTCAGAGGCAGGCTGGAGGCAGGTGCCGCCAGCCCGCCCTCTGGGAAACCCTTGAATCTGTCGGCGTTAGGAGACCCCGCCTGGTGCCTGCCCTTATGTCCTCTTTCAGGGTTCCCGCCCCCGGCTGGTCTGATTGGACCAGTTTCGATCTTGTGGCAGATTGGTCTGTGCTAATAGGTGCAGCGCTTGTACCTGATGGTCCTTTCCGTGCTCTAGGTACTAAATCCACTGGCCTCTCCACTGCTTGCAGTGGTGGTGCTCACAGCCTGGAGATGGGGGCCGGGGTGGGGGGTGGTTGGGGAGAGGAGGTAGGTAGTGTCATGCTCCTCCCTGCAGCGCTGAACAGGGACTTAGTGTGCCCTGTTGCCATGTGGGGTGGGGCCGCTGCCACCTGCCGTCACTGCTGGCCTGGCCTGCAGCCTGAGCCTCAGCGCCGCCGCTGTGAGTGGTGAAATGCCCGTCACCTGTTGCCACTTGCACTGTCCCAACCAGCTTCTGGGGCCAGGTGGAAAACTGCCACTGCTTCTCCAGCAGCTCCCATTCTGGTTTCATATACATTATTATTTTTTAAAGATTTATTTATTTACTCATACAGAACTGGGGTACAAGCCAGAGATGCGGTGGGTGAGAGGATTCACCAGAGACAGAGCGGGGAGCAGAACAGGCAGATCGACGAAGTACACTGCTGAGGGGAGCAACGGGAGGGTCAGGAGAGGTCTGCTGTGCCATGTGGATCTTCTCCGGGGCAGGCGGGGATCGAACTCATGCGGAAATGGCTTACGCTTCTTAGTGGGGTGCTTTAACCCGCTGCACCACCAGGGAGGGCCCTCATATACATTATTTTTAAAGTGGGCGAAAGCACTGCTGGTGAAACGAACACCAAAATTAGAGGAAACCAATTTTGAATATCTTTCCTCAATTTAGTAAATTTTTTTTTGTTCTATCAGGCCAATACATCATCTGCTAAGTTGAATTACAAATTAAAAAACAAAACCCCAAAATGCCTGTTTTCATTTTTCCTGCCAGGTTATGGGTATGAACCCCTTTCCATCCAAGCACGCATCCTTCTGTCCTGCTACTGCCAAATTCAAGGCTCAGGATATACACATCTGTTCTGAGAAAACATAATCACCATTCCCTTCAAAATCCTGACCCAACAAGGAAACAGAACGAAAGGAAAAAAAGAGAGAGAGAGGGAGAAGTCAAGGATATTAAATTTCCCTTAGTCCCACACCTGATTCTCATTCGACCCCCTGTCTGCATCTTATTAAGCCCACCCTGAGCTTTTCATTCACGTAACGTTTTTACAAGTTATGTATATGGTATCCTAAGGCCTTGTGCTTTTCCATGTTACTGAACAGTTCTAACAGGGCAAGAAAATATTTCCGAAGTAATTTTCCTTCTTCTTCTTCTTCTTCTTCTTTTTTTTTTTTTCTTTTTCCTTTAGATCATTTGGTTCTTCTGCAGAGAGGCCACCAACCCTGGCAGTGAGAACACCTGTCCACCAGAACGAGCCTGAGATTCCCAATCCATTTCACACGGGTCACTAAACTGATATCAAATAGCAGTAGCTCTTGTTTACTACCAGCTTAGATCATATTCAAACTGGAAGCTCAAAGCTAAAAGGCTTAACCTCCAGCCCCTTCACCCTGGGTCACTCCCAATCTGTCTCTGGGGCACTTTTAATTAATGGCAGAGTGAAGAGGATTATAAATTCCAGAATTCCCATATACCATCCCATACAGATGCCCAACTCATTGACAGCTAAGAAGGTTTTCCATTAACACATATTTGTTCTTATGATTGTATCTGCACAAAACAAATTAAGTAAAGACATGAGGAGGCAATTATCTTGAAAATTCAGGCTCAAATAGACATACTTCACTGAGGTTTGGGAATTTACTTTTTTGAGATTGGAAAAATCTGCCAGATGATGTCCTTGCATTAAATTTAACTTTGTATGTGCTGGTACCAAAGGGCAAAGAAAAGTGGAAAGTGATTACCTAAACCATTAAAACCCACTCATCTGTACTTAGAAAAGCAAAAAAGAGAGAGGAGGAGAGAAGTCTAAGCAATCAGGCTGATATCATTAGTACTGAGAGAAAACTTAGTGTTGCCTGAGAATAAACAGTGCGTGCTATATTGAGTTGGAAGACAGAATTTCAAGACAGTAACTTTGCAAGTTTTTATTTATTTTTTTAAAGATTTATTTATTTATGCATACAGAACTGGGGTACAGGCCAGAGGTGTAGAGGCAGTGAGAAGATCCACCAGAGACAGAGTGGGAAGCAGAACAGACAGACTGACAAAGTACACTGCTGAGGGGAGCAGCAGACGCCTCAGGAGAGATCTGCTGCACCATGTGGATCACCTCTGGGGCAGGCAGGAATCCAACTCATGCTGAAGTGGCTTTAGCTTCTTAGTGCTGTGCTTTAGCCTGCTGTGCCACCAGGGAGGGCCCCTGTATTTGTTTTCTAATGGAATACCCCCCAAAATGGAATACAATAAAAAAGTTATAAGACAACCAAATATTCTGAGTCATGTATATGTTTTGGCTATTTCTAAGATGTTTTCAGTTTTCTTTTTCCACTGGTGGATCTAGTACTTAGATAGTTGTAGAGAACATAATGAAATAATTTTCTGCAGTTATTTCAGGAAAGTAGTTTCATGTACCCACCACAGAGCTAAGCCTGCTCGTTGCTAAGTTCTTTCACGTGATAATAAATTTCATCTTCACAGAAATCTTATAAGGACAGTATTATTGTATGGAGTACTATCATGTAAGGAAACTGAAGTTCATTCATAAGATTAATTATTTGATATATAGAGAGCATATTTATGTACACATATCTGCTTGGAATGCACACACACAAACACATGCGCACCTAACCATTATCTGTTATGGGTTAAATTGACTCCCATTCCCCCACTTCCCCCACCTTCCCTTCACTTCCCCCTCCTCCCCCCCAAAAAAAGTATTTTAAAGCTCTAAACCTCAGTAGCTGTGAATGAGACTTTATTTGAAATTAGGGTCTTTGGAGGTTTTACAAACTTAAGATGATACCACTGGTGTCATTTAATTCAATAAAACTGAACTGCGGGCCCTCCCTGTTGGGGCAGCAGGTTAAAGCACAGCACTAAGAAGCTAAAGCCTCTTCCACAGGAGTTTGATTCCCGCCTGCCCCAGGGGTGATCCACATGGAGTGGCAGACCTCTCCTGACCAGCCTGCTGCTCCCCTCAGCAGTGTACTTTGTCAGTGGGCCTGTTCTGCTCCCCACTCTGTTTCTGGTGAAACAGGCCAGCCCTGTATCTCTGGCCTGTACCCCAATTCTATATGCACACACAAAAAAATAAATCTTAATAAAAAAAAAAAAACTGAACTGCATCTAAGGACAGAGAAAATGGGATGTAGATACATTGTCCAGGAGAAGCTATTGGAGAGGGAAGCAGATCTTGGAATGAGGCATGTACAAGCCAAGAACATCTCCCTGAAACTAGGGAGACATAGGGTGGATTCTCTCAGAAGGAGCAAACCCTGCCAGAACCTCAATTTTGGAGTTCTAGGCTCCACACTGTGAATGAATTAATTTCTATTGTTTTAAGTGACCGAATGTGTGGTACTTTGCTTTCAAAGCCCTAGAAAACTAATGATACATCACCCAAGAGAAGTAAGAGAGAATAACAGGGTGCAGACGTTAATTTTCCATGGTAAGCAAATTAAGATGAGGTTAATACACACCTAGAAAAGGTGTGTTTCTGAATTAGCCATGAGCTTTCTACAAGTTCTATGTTATATTCTGAAAATTAGACCATGTAGTTTATTACAATTATAAAACAAAAAGCCCTCAAAATAAGAGACTCATTACCTGTAGGATCAATTCCAAACTTCTCACCCTGGCAGTGACTCTTTAAAGCTGTCGAATAATTAAACATATGCATCGTCATTCTCTTCTGGGTTTACTCTTTCTTCCATGAAACCACTGATATGTCAGTTAGAAGGAATTCCTGGATATTCGCCCAAATGGCCCTTCTATTCTCCTACTTTCTTTCCTCTATGCATGTTCCCTCTTCTTTGATGTCAACATTTTAAAATCCTCCTAGGCATTAAGATTGTTTGGTGAAATATCCCCAGTGTTAATCCTTCATTGATTGCAATGACTTGGAGTTAAGTATTTCCTTCTTAGTGATAATGTCCGATTCTCCTGTGGATTTTCTAGTTTCGTCATTTCCCATATAGTATCGTGACTGTTTATTTTATCTCCATTATTGTTTCAAAAATCTCCTGGATCAGGTGATTTACATTTTAGGACCCATGCCTACCGCCAGTAAAGAATACTAGACCTTACACAGGCGTGGTCCTCTCTATATATTTGCTGAATTGATTTTAAGTTTGAGTTAAGCAGCCCAAGATCTCTTGGGTTGAAGAATAGCACTGCAGATGGCATGCTTGCATTACTCTAATACGGCTGCACCATTAGAGTAAGGCATCTGTGGCAAATTCTTCATCTAAATGGTAGGAGCTATGGAGGGGAAGATTTTTCATAAAAGGTTATCTACATTCAAAAGCAACAAGAGAAACAGGCAACTGCCATAGGATATTTTTTTTTCCCAATTCATTCTTTCCATCCAGTGGCAAACCATTTGTCTGGTTAGCATATCTGCTAGATTCCAGGGTAAGATTTGAAATAAAGCTAATTTGCATTGGCATAGTGACTTAACTCACTGGTGTATTATTACTATGTAAGCAGGTGTACATGCGACTACAAATAAATGCTTGCTGATGGAATCCCAGCAGGGCTTCTGATGAGTTTTCATTTTGTTGAACCTTACCCAGGAAATTACTGTGTAAAAAGCTTTGCTATTAGTTCTTTGCCTGAAATATCGTTTAGCTACACCTGGCCAAATTCATGGCAATTATACTAACTGTACAAAGAGGACATTCCAAAATTCTCATCAGCCTTTTATATTTGTTTTCTTATATTTATTACTGAATAAGAGAAATATGTGAACATGTACATAGTCAAATTCCAAAGTCACATATTAAAAATCTTTGTATTCAGAGCAAAAGAAAAAAAAAACCTCTAAAAAGAGGAAAAACTGAAGTTAATCCTTCTTAAAATAGAATCCAGCAACTCTAAACTTCAAACTACTGTTTACTAAACATATGTACAACATATACCTTATATATCTTAATAGTAGTCTTAAACAAACTCAACAGACTACTATACAAACACTTTCACTGCATTCTGTGATACATTAAAAATCTGACAATGCACACTGGAATTCAGTGTCACAGCATATGACTATACATATCAACTTGCTAACCATAACAAGGTATGTGACATAACCAAATCCAGCCCATCTTCACAGTGGCATAGCAGTGGATTGTTTTATGAATATATAATTGCCTCCATAGATTTGGGTTTCAAAATAATTTTATTTTTGGAGACCAGGGGGATTTTCCTTGCTTCTTAATATGGGCCTCTATTTCAATTACCTTCCCCTTTACAGTTACTTTCGCTGCATCCCATAGATTATAGTAATGTGCCGTGATTTTCTTTCTTACTGAGCTATTTTCAAATATCTGCTTTAGTGTCATTCTCATTCCAATTATTATGAAGCAGCATATGCTAAATCTCCATGTACTCAGTTTTTCCTATTCTTTTTTTCTTATAGTTCATTTCTAATTTTATGGCATTTTGGTCAGCGAATATACTAGATACAATTTCAATCTTTGTAGGTTTATTCAAAATTGACTTGTATTCCAAGGCATGGACTTTTCTTGAAAGGTTCCACATGCACTTGAAAAAAAAATATATGTATGTGGTGGTTTCAAAGTGGGATGTCCTGTTAGACCTATTTAGATTAGCTCCTCATTCAAAGCTATTGTTTCTTTATGCTTTATCTTACTGTCTGTTGTTATAAGTGGGCTACTAAAGTCCCCTCATTTTATTGTTATCAATACCTCTCCTAAGTTCTGTTATTATTTGCCTGTGTTCTGAATCATTCAGCGCAAATAAGAGTGTTATTTCTATTTATCCACCTATCATCACTTAATTTCCACAGCTTTACTATTATAGATGTAGCTGCATTTAGTACTGGGGTTGGGGGCACATATATCCTTTGAATTAGTGTTTTCATTTTCTTTGAGTAAATGCCCAGATGTGGAATTGTGGAATCATATGGTAGTTCTATTTTTTAGCTTTTTGAAGAAACTCCATGCTTTTCCCCCTGGTGACTGCACCAACTTACATTCCCACCAGCAGTATACAAAGGTTCCTTTTTACTATTTTTAAATAACTTTCAAAATTTTCTGAAATGGAAATGAAAATGTGTTGTTGCTTTCTAGTTAAATATGTGACTATTCTCCTCATGTTTTTTTACTCATTTAATAAAATAATAATAAAAATAGCAATGAAAACTGTAATACGTGTGTCAAGCAGTATACTAAACATTGCATGTTTTATTCTATTCAGTTATGAAATAGTCGTGAATTACTTTAATCAGTAAAAAAGAAATAGTTAGTTAAAAGCCACTTAACCCTGAAAAATGACATTATCAATTCACAATTTTATGACACGTGGCATAACCTTTTGACTGTACCACATGAGAAACATTTACATCTTAATGTGATTGATATGATGGACATTCGGTAATACACTAAAGAACAGCATTTGAAGTGAAGCTTGAAGAAGAACAATCAATCCTCAACAAAGGGAGAATAAAGTCAAGTATACCATGAGCAAAAATCAATATTAAAGAAAATTATTCAAAAACTTTCTGGTAGCAGTTAGAAATATTTGTAAAATATTAATTTAATGTTGTAGCTAATAGAAATCCTAAAAACTCAATGAACAAATAGCAAGTAAGAGATGATTTCAAAATTTAAAGCGTACTTTCAAGGCAGAAACTCTGATCCAATATCAATTACTTACTCCTTGGCTCTGAAAAGACTGTTGCAACTTCACAGCCATTTTCTTCCTTTCTGGTTGCCTGCCCATCTTCAGACGAGGAGGTATTTTCTCACGATTTGGAGCTATTACTTGGTTTCTCCATTTCCTTTGTGATCACCACCAAACCCAGAAGACCCATTTCAATTCTCCTGTTGGTTCCAGCCTTTAATTTAAATGGTTGACCTTAATCAAGTGAAACACATTGTATAGGAAGTGTGATAACCAATAAATCATTTCACTTGTCAAGTAGGACTCACCTCAAATATATAACAATATAACTATAAAGAGAAGTCCCTCTACACTTTAAGGCCAACAGCATAATAATGCCATTGCCACACAATTGTCACAATACTAAGCAAATTACATGCATCGGCAATAACAGGAAAATAATATTTCCCATGCTCACTAGAGGATAAAAATAGGGGGAAAAATTACTGAGACATTTTATATTAGAGGTAGTGAAATCTGAGGAAGATTTAGAATTTGTAAAAGTAATTAATGATATTGTTTGACATATTTTGCAAGCCATTTAATACAATGGCACAAATAAGTGAGAAAATCATAGACCAAATAAAGACACATATAGGGTGCTCCCTGGTGGCGCAGCGGGTTAAAGCATAGCACTAAGAAGCTAAAGCTACTTCCGCATGAGTTCGATTCCCGCCTGCCCCGGAGGTGATCCACATGGCACATCAGACCTCTTCAGACTCGCCCGCTGCTCCCCTCAGCAATGTACTTCCATCAGTCGTCCTATTCTGCTCCCCACTCTGTCTCTTTGAATCCTCTCACTGCCCCCACCTCTGTCCTGTACCCCAATTTTATATGCATAAATAAAGACATATAATTACACATTTACTGAATTGTTACTGTATAGAATAATCTTAGAATTTATTAAAAAAAAAAGCAGACCTATTTTTGATAGAAATTTAGCTCTTTATTTTCCATGGAGAATTTTTACACTATTGCATTTTATGTATGACAACAAAACTCTAGAGATACAAAACTTGGAGTCAGGTGGACGTAGGCATCACAGGGATGGAAAAGATGCCTACTATAATCTGGCATTAAGAAGTGATGTCATTTCTCACTTGCATCAGAGGCTTTGATTGTCTCAATTTGTATGCAATCGTATATATATATATGTATGTATGTATGTATGTATGTATGTATGTATGTATGTATATTTTAAAAAGATATATTTATCTATCTACCAGAGATATTGTGTGGGGGGTGGAGTGGGAAATGGGCTCAAAAACGGTGGGGGGAGGGAAATGCACTGGACTATGGTGATGGCACAAGGGTGATTTGGTAATGGAAAGCCCAAGGGGATTACAACTGAGATGGAAGAATGCAAAAATGATGTAAAAATGAGCTATTGTATTATTTAAAAAAATAAAGAACTGGGGTACAGGCCAGAGGTGCAGGGGCAGTGAGAGGCTTCACCAGAGACAGAGTGTGGAGCAGAACAGACAGATTGACAAAGTACACTGTTAAGGGGAACAGCGGGCAGGTCAGGAGAGGTCTGCCACGCCATGTGGGTCATCTCTGGGTGGAGATCGAACTCATGCTGAGGTGGCTTTAGCTTCTTAGTGCTGTTCCTTAACTCACTGCGCCACCAGAGAGAGCATGCAAATTTTATTTTAAATTGAACAGTAGTGATAAAACACTACAGGGGGCTGCTAGTAACTAGGGTGTAATGTCTTGAAAGCCTGAATCTAGTGGCTAGAGTTACGCTTTTTTATCTCCAATGAGCACACTGATGATGTTATAGCATTGTCATAGATTGACATAGAAATTTTGGTAATTCTTGATTACTTATATAGCCTGATTATATGTATATATCATTTAAATTTACATATATACATATATAATTGCTTAAAATATATAAAGTGGAAAGAAAAACAAACAAACAAAAAAACAAGAGGTATAAAAATCTCCCTGGTAGGATTATAAAGGACCAGGGGAGAAAATAACAATAATAAGGAACAACTATATACCAGAGACATTTTATGGGGGTGGAGTGGGAATGGAATCAAAAAAGGTGAGGGGAGGGAAGTGCACTGGACTATGGTGATGACACATGGGTCATTTGGTGATGAGAAGCCCACGGGGATTACAACTAAGATGGAAAAAGTCACACAATTATATAAATAAACTATTGTATTATTTTTTAAAAAATCCCTGCTAGGTAGGGCTATTGTTTTAAAAATTCAATCTTTAGGGATTAAATTTCAAAAGACTCACTGAAATTTCATAAGATCCTTTAGTCAAAATCAGTTCAGGAAACAAACAGCTACTATATACATATGATATATTTTATATTGAAGAAGAAACAGTGTGTAGTGTATGATATATAGTACACAGTATCCAAAATACATATGGTCATCAAATATTCAGGTCTGCAGATTTATTTACAGAATAAATGAGTATGAATAGTATGCTACTGAGCAATTGATAGCAACGTTTTACATTGTTATTTTCTTTCTAGTGTCAATATTGGACATGTACCGACTTTGTTATGTGTTTTACTGCAGACAAATTATAAATATATCATTTGAGGGTATACAGTGAGAAGGGAAACCAGTTATTACCTGGCTTGGAAGTACTAGAGGAAAATGAAAACACTGATAGACTAGGTATGTTTCAAAGAGAAAAGTAAACATAGACACATTTACAGAGCAGATAATCAGTATCTACTATGCTGTCAGTATTTACAGTAACAGATTATATATCAAAGTTTCAAGATGGAAAGGTGGTACAAGGTAATTTTGTTTATCCTTTCTCCAACATGAGAAAAACTTGAGATGGAGATAAATTAGGAAATTCTTTCAAAATTTGTAACTCTACTGACTCTAGTCTACAACGCTTATGTGAATTCTAAGGTTCTGTCTGAATTACAGAAGTGGTCATAGCAGATATATCATGGGCATGAAGTATCTTATACATAGTGACATTTATGTGCATTACATGTATACATTAAATAATTAATTTTCTGGGAACTCTTCACACACTGAAAGAAAAAAAATCATCATTTACTGAAAATAGTAGCATTTTAAAGATACAATTTTAAAGTAAATTTCAAACACCAAATCAAAATTGGTCTTTCTATTCATTCTCTTCCAGTATTCATGGTCTCATAACTAGTCTTTTCTTTAAGCTGAAGCACTTATTTTTTTATAATTCTTGTCTCCTTTTTTCCCTTTCACTCAATTAAAAAAAAAAAACAAGAGATACTTCACATACTGAAGGTGAGCATTGTTTCATTTTCCTTTGTTCTAAACCACTTATAGTGACACCTTTCAGAGTGTATTCCTCTTATTTAAGATTCCCTTGTGTGAGTTCTTTGTCTTTTATGAGGAAATTTCCTGAGATTTGCTCTGTGCTGTGAAACAATACCTAGGCAGCTGTATGGATGCCCCAGCAATGCCAAACAGTCAGGCATTTGTTCCTCTCCTTGCCGGCTCTTGTTTGTTTGTATTGAAATGACCAGAAGGGACCTACCAGGAGTCCACCTGCAATGCCTGAGCCCTCAACTTCATTCTCCACATGAATACAAAAAAATCCAAGCTAGGCACACTTTACTGTAGACAGCCTACACAAGTCCCATTAGTTCCTACTGTGCTCTCGGAACAATTTTAAATATTCCTGTCGCGTTGCATTTTACACAACACTACCATGATACATGGAATACATTTAGACATTTCTGAAGTGGAGGAAATGGATGTGATGAGGAATTAGAAACAGGAGCACTAGCTGTTTGGAAGAACTACCCTTAGAGAGATCTGAAATCTAAAAAAAATCAATTAATAACTCAGTCAGTCAGTCTTCCATGCAGATCCTTGTAAAGAAAATGAGGCTAGTTTGTCAAAATAATAATCATGTTTTCTAAGGGCTGTCCTGCTAAAAATATAGCTTCTCCAGAGAAGCAGCTACAAGCTCTCTTTAAATAGCTCCATTTGGCTTGCATCGCTGCTTGTCCTTATCTTAACTGAATAAGAACTGTCTAATATCCTTCTAAATGGAAGTAATTTTTGGACTCAGTCACATTGCACATTTGACAATCCCTCCAGATGTGATTATGTAGAACTGGCAAAGGGGGGCTGGGATTGTTACATAGAAAATCATTTTTTCTGACCCTTCTGGGTTGAAATAGGAGGGTGGTCCATATGACATTGAGTATAGGTGATTCACATGCTGAGCTTTGAAAAGAGAAGTATTCTCCTGGGTTCTGAATAGGAGTTCTGCATTCCCCTTTGAGGCTAACTGATACCCTGTGATGAAAACCACTGTATAAATGCAATATGCCTTTGTTCACATCAACGGCAGGTGTTGTTAATGCCGTCTGTCCTAGCTCTGACAATGTTCCAGAAACTTGACCTGCCATAACCCTGTTATTTCCACAATAGGAAAGCCCCACACAGAATAGTTAATTGTACCAGATTGTGCAATTCTATCTTGATACTTAACAGGCAAGGACAACAGATTCTTATGGTTTGATTTTACAGATAATCAGAGTATGTAAGTGGATGTGCCTGGGCATATGTATGTATATATATTCTATCTCCACATACACCTAGCCCATATAATAATCTGTCTAAGAAAGCTGGGCTCCAACTTGTAAGTGCAGTGACTTTTGGGATATCATGCTATTGAGTAAAATTTGCTGAGGATGTCCTGACGAAATCCTGATTGTGAGGTACCCAACTTATCTAAATCCAAGTCCACTCAATTTTTAATTGTTACTAGTATTCACAGCTATTTTGCTACAATGGAATAAACCATATCAACACATGTATATTCAATCATTTCCCCTTCATTATAACCATGCTAGGAATTAAGGTCAAACAATTCATTAACATAGTAGAAAATGCCTCCTGCAAAAATGTAGGTCATATGATACACATTTTGCAGGGGAAATGGGGCAAATAGACAATCACCTGGAAAAATAAGGCCAGTCAAGACTTACCAAACAAAAAAGCAAATAAAAACAACAATATAGGGATTTAGTTGTTATCATCTATAAAATTGCTTTACTAGCCTCCCAGACTAGAGTACATCTCTTGAGCATTGCAATTTAAATGCATAAAAATGTTTGCAAAGTTTGTATATCACAGATTACCTAGCCTATAGTTTTAGAACCAGAAAGACCTGAATTCAAATTATTATTCCATTATTTAGTTCAAGTTTAAATAATAATCTAGATCAATGGCTTATAATTGTAAGGATTGAAAACTGAGACAGGGCTCTGAGTGGTTTTAGCTGTAGCTCCTTTGGGTTGATCTCACTCATGTGGCAGGCATAAGTTGCAAGTTTTTGTGGGGGACAGGCTGGTGGTGGTCATCTTGAGAGCTTAAAAATCTTTTTAACCCCTAGCAGGCTAGACATGGCCTGTTTACCTAGCGGCTGTACAAGGCCTATTGAGAACCAGTCTCGGCCCTCCCTGGTGGCACAGCGGGTTAAAGCACTGCACTGAGAAGCTAAAGCCACTTCCGCATGAGTTCGAATCCCGCCTGCCCTGGAGAAGACCACATGGCGTGGCAGACCTCTCCTGACCTACCCGCTGCTCCCCTCAGCAGTGTGCTTTGTTGATCTGCCTGTTCTGCTCCCCAGTCTGTCTCTGGTGAAGCCTCTCACAGCCCTGAGCCTCTGCCCTGTACCCCAGTTCCGTATGTACAAATAAATAAATCTTTAAAAAAAAAAAAAAAAGAGAACCAGTCTCATAAACTGTACCATGTTACTTCTGCTATATTCCACTAACCCAAAGAAAGTCACAAGCCCAGCACTGATTTATAAAGTGATGAAATACATCTTGATGGGAGATGTAGGTAAGGTAAGAAAGAATTTATTAACATTTTTATAATGTACAACAGAGGTTAATGAAATTGGGAGTATTATTCATAAATTTACTATAATATAAATAGGCATTGGCATCCTTATCATGAAATATGCAATGTCAATTTGTGACAGATATACTTATTTAAGAATCTACAAACGTTAGCTACCTAACATTTGTCACACATAGTTATATACTTGCATGACATTTAAACTTCACTCAAACCATGTGTTAGGAGGTAGTTGATTTCTGTTTCAGTGATTGTGAATTCTACAGTTGGCTGGGGAAGGAAAGGAAAGCATCATTATCTATGTACAAAACAAAAGAGATAAACTTTACAAAAGATTGATAAGAGGCTTGGTCTGGGTATCAGAATAACTGAGTTCAAGTTCAAGCTTGGATTCACAATTTTAGTGATTTTCATAAATGATTCACAGTATTGAGCTCCCTTTTCTTTGTGTGATTTTTAAAGACTGGATTAAATTAAATCTAATATCTCTTCCCATTTTGACTGGTGTTTATGAGACTCTGAGTATGATAAAAAGATATTTGTTCTTTCAAGTAACTGGAAGACTATGAATACATGAGTGAAAAAGAAATATAAATGATTAGAATACTCAATGCCAAAACAACAAGCTATTTATAAACATCTAAACTTATCTAAATCCTGTATATAAGAACCAAAGATAAAAAAATAAATCTGTTTGCAAGTTGACTATGGAGCTCTTTCTTCTTTAGAAGAGAGATATTATTTAAAAAGAAAAATTGTTGATTTGTGAATGAGAAACAATCACACAATAAAATTGAAATGTGAGTACTTGTCAAGCATATAATATAAAATCTTAAGTGACTGTTATACAGTAAAAACATAATAATTGAGCTCTAAACATGACCTTATGTTTTATATTTGAAGGTTATATTGTCTGGATACCAAGGAAATCATCCTATATCCCTGTGGGGTTCTTCTTGGGTTAGATAGGCAATGAAAGCAATATCAGATGGGTTAGCAAAGGGAAAACAATCTAATAGCATACATATGGAGAATTCCATGGTTTTAAATTCTAAAGAATGGGATGAACCTGGACATTTATTCCATGTTTAGGGCCTTGGGAAATCAGGAAGAGAGCAGTAGAGATTTCACAGGACAGAAAAGGAAGAGGTTTACCTCATACTTACTCTGAAAATAAAAATGCCATTCTGAGATAGACAGATCATGTACTTGATAAAACTACAGCTGGATGAAACATTCCAAACTACTTCTTCTAGATGGCTCTTTAATTAGGGAAGAAAATCAGACTTAGGCAAGGATGGGCAATTCTCCTTCTTTTCAGGATTCTCATTGCTCTTAACCCTCCCCCCCCAACTGTCTGCATTTTTAAAGTTAGGATTTTTCGTGTAATAACATTTGGAGACTCAGAGGACCTCAATGACCTTTAGTTCCCATACCCAGGTTACATACTCTAGATATTGCAAAAGGCCTATTTTTCCTTTTGGGATGACTGACTCTGAAATATAAAAAGCAAGGATGAAAACTCCCTTTTTCCTCCATGCCATGTGGTACTGAAAATCAAACACTAATTCATGGGTTTTTTTTCATCATAAACAGACACTAAGGTGAAAGTAATTTCTTCTTTTTCAACTATATTACTTTTATTGATTTATGCATACAAGAACTGGGTGTAGCCCAGAGCTATAGCGGGTGGGGTAAGAGTACTCTCTGGACATTCATTTTGCTTGGCATAATCCTGTCTAGTTCCATCAACATTGTTGCAATGGCAAGAGTGTCTTTATTCATAGCTGAGTAGTATTCCATTGTGCATACAGACCACATCTTCTTAATCTACTCAACTGTATTTAGGCATTTAGGTTGTTCCCCAAATTTGGCTACTTGTAAATAGGGCTGCAAAGAACATATCCACTTGAATTAGTGCTTTTTCATTATGCAAGTGGTCACTTAGGAGTGGAATTGCTGGATAAAATAAGAAATCTATTTTCAATATTTTTGAGGAAACTTCATACTATATTTCATTGGGGCTGAACCAGTCTACATTACTAATAGTATAGGGTTCCTTTTCCTCTATGTCCTTGCAAACATTTGGTGTTTCTCTTTTTTGATGTTCTCACAGGTGTGGAGTAATATATTATTGTGGTTTTGATTTGCATTTCCCAGCTAATAGTGATGATGAGCAATTTTTAATGTGTCTGTAGGCCATCTGTATGTCTCTGTTGGAGAAGTAACTATTTAACACTTTACCAATTTTTTTAATTGGGTTATTTATTTTTAATTGATTTTGTCAATTCTTTGTAGATCTTGGATATCAGCCCTTGTGTGACATATTATGTGTAAAAATTTTTACCTATTTAGAAGGGTGTTTTATCATTTTAATGATGCTTTATTTTGTTGTAAAGAAGCTTTTACTATTTATTGGTTTACTTTTGCTTTTGTTTCCCTACTGTTAGGACAGAGATTTCTTAATTCAATGAGAAGTTTTATATAGTTTACAAAGAGGACGACAACACAGCAATAATGTTGGCATAGGGCTTACTAAACATATACTTATATCTAATGTCTACATAGCTAGCTACACATTAAGCAAAAATATCTCAGATATTTGAAGAATTATATATATTGATCACCTCAATGGTTATCACAGGGTCATTGTAGGATCAAGACAACAGCATAGGGATTGCCTAGGAAGTTGTTTGAAATGATTATTTTCCAACTAAAACTCAAACACAATGAAACAGAAAAACTTTGACAGGATCATTGTATCTTAGTAAGTCCTACAAGTGTTGATAATTTATACTAAGATTTTAAAACTGCCGGACTAAATCAACATTACTTAGCAAATTAGTTGGCTAGTAAATTTGGAAATATATAGATAAAGTAAACTCACCCTGTCAGTTAGTTATTACCCTTTTCTGCTTTAAATAGATCGAGTTCTGTTTTTTGTTTTTTTTTTCCTTTTAAATATTTATGCATACAAGAGCGAGGGTGAACGGATTAACCATAGACAGAGAGGGGGCCAGAACAGGCAGATCTACTGAAATACATTGCTGAAATATATTGTTCATGTGACTTCACAGTAGGAGAAGGACCTAGGCATATGCTTGGTAGAAAGAGGAACCCAGTAAACAGTTATTGGCTTAATGTACTATAGCTTGTACTATAGCTTCATAGAAGACACAAAGGGAATTATTTATAACATGTTTTAAGAAGATAATTATTTATTGCAAAGAAAAAGGGGCTGCAAAGTTATGTCATTTTTCAGTAAAGAGAATCATTTTATCTGTCAGCTACTTTTTATTTACAAAAAAAAAAAAAAATGGTGTCATAGTTCCCAAGGAATCAGGTGACTTTTTCCATTGGAAGAACTTTTTAGTGACAAAATCCAAATGAGAATCTAACTCGTGGTCTAGTATTCTTTTGTACTCATGAAGATAAGTTACAGATCTAGAGAAATATTCTATTGTTTGACAATGGAACTCCATGTGCAAGAACTGACAGCATCTATGACAAAATAATAAGACAAAAATCAAGTAAAAAGTAGAACTCCATGTGCAAGAACAATAACAGAAGATGCAATTAGTCATTGCAATATGAAAAAAATAAAAATTTAGATTATCCACAAAAGACATATTTCTTCATTCTCTTTTGACAAAGTATCAACTTTTTTATTTTAAATCTTAAATAAGACATGGGCACTCTGGAATGCAGAGGCTTTAACTAGAAGCTATTTTTTTTTTATTTCTTAAAAATCCTTTAAGCATTAAGAAATCACATTCCTTACCTAGAAAACCTCTTCGTATAATATCAAAAAGAGATGAAACTACAAAAGAGGAAAAAATGACTGTCTAAGGCAATTGTCATAGCAACCAGAAATGAAGAAATTTAGCATAGAAAGCAACTTGATCACATCTAATTTTTAAACGAAATTACATATTATGTTTGGAAGCAAAACAATTACAAAAAACTGTCAAAGAATTTCAAAGTATATTGCATGCACATCAATGCTTATTAAGTCTCTCAGTACTTAAGTAGATATAATTATCAGCTAATATAGGGATAATTTGTTCTTCAGGTAATGTCTAGCCTCATTGCTTCACTCTACTCTGTACATTAAAAAAATCAGCAAACATTGATTATTCTTTTCCAATAATATTTTCCAAATGATTTTATTGTTTATGTACCCATCAAAACTCAAATTATTCATACTGCTTTTTAATTTGATATTTTTTTTACAATATTCTTTGTCTTCAGTTAGTTTCTTATGGACAATTGATAATGAATTACATAGCTTTCATAAATGTTCATTTTTACTTGATTTCTTGCTGTAGTCTTTTATTTTTAGTGAACCCTTTGTCATTTGGCATGGAACAGAAATCTAGATGATATGCACCAGGTCAGTGCACTTTCTCCCCTTTTCCTGCAGTTTCTCGTGACTAAGGGAGTAAGTTGATGAAATGTAAGTGCGGAAAAGGATAACCTCAGCAAAATAGGTTCAGCAAATTTCCATGAAGCCAGGGCATGTCAACCATATTCCTTGGGTTACTAGATCATTGTTGCCCTCTTCAACTTCAATAAATTGTGGATGATATAGGTTAGCCTAAAGGCTCTGGATAAGTAATAACAAATTCTTTGTAATACAATGTTCCTATTGCAAGACACAACACTATTTGTCTAATAAAAAATAAAATGGGGTAATCATGCACAAGATCACTTGTAACTTTGCAAAATGAATTGCTATGAGGACAAACCTTTGAACCCTCTCTATCTGATAACTATCAATACAATCTATTGTCCAAGCAAAGTAAAAAGAAACCTACCAATTTAGCTCAATGCACAATTTTAAACTACTGCAGCCAATGGAATGTAGCTTTCTCAAAGCAGGGACAGGAAATGACAAAGACAGACCTAAAAAGAGCACTAATTATCCTACTTCACTGCATATCCACATATACCTTTGTATGAAAGGTAACTATGCAAAATAAACGTGTGTTAACATAGTGTGGATCAATCAGGTGGATGTTTGTAAATTTTACATATTGGACTCAAAATCAAGAATCTATAATCTTTACTGGAAAGAATATTTGGGGATTTAAGTGAAAAGGAAAATCGATTACATAAAAAAATCTGAAAACTTAGCAGATTATCTTAGGTCAGATTTCATAGAAGTAGATAGATCCTAGTTTGGAGAATCTTAGGGAAATTATTTATTGACGACTTCAACACACTTCTTTCATTAGCTCATTTAACTCAGAAAAAAGATGATATAAATCAGGGGATAATATAAATAATGATATAAAATTGGGGATAAGATTATGGAAAGACATAAAAGGTTTCTCAAAAGTGTTGTTTGCTCCATTGATCAATATATTTGGTGGTTCATTTCAGTTTCTAATAATACAAATATGTTAATTATCCTCTTATATGTAGGACTCATCTCTCAAAAATAAAAAATAAAAATTATTGAAAATAATGGTGTTAATGTACATAACAAAAAGAAGAACAAAGGAGTAATGGGGTAAAAAGAAATAAAGCTATATGCATTATCCAATATATTGTAAATCTATTATTTAGTAAAATCATTTTAATGTGTGTTTAAAATGTCTAAAAATTATTATTTAAACATCACTGGATAACCACCAGTAAAACAGTAAAGGGACTGGTTGTATGCTAAGAAAGTGTTTTCTGTTGGAATGCCTAGAAATAGAGACTGACATTAGGATTATGTAAACATGATTTATGGAAGAAGTGCCTGCAGGTAACCCTGAACAATGAGGAAGGTAGTGCAGGGAAGAGGTGCGAGCAAAGTGAAAATGTAGTCTGGGGAATATTATAGTCTCACCTTGATCCTGTAGTGAATTTTTAGGCATTTAATATAATAGTGTTTTCTCATCCTTAAACAAAGGGTCCAATTTTTATGACTTGTTTATAATTAGTCATCTGTGGCTAGTGTTCTAGAGGCATTAGATAATGTTCTAGAAATTTCAGCATGTAGATGCACACTGAGAGTGGCAAATCTTTCTTAATACGACATTTATTGTTCTTATTGGTGATAGTGTTGAGCATCTCTCCCCCCCCCAACCACTCTCTCTAATTTTTATTTATTGAGGTAACATTGTTTTACAATTCTTATGATTTAGAATAGGTTCAGGTTTTCTCAGATGTATGTTACCACTGCCTATAGTTAACATCAAAATGCCTATAGTTCCTTACCCAAAATGCCTATAGTTCCTTACCCTCGGCCATTGGGCTTCCTCCCTTTTTGTCTTTTTGTTCTGATCCCTTCTTTGTGAGAAATTTACAGCTCTTTGCAATTAGAAAATTGTATGCACTGAAAATAAGAATTTGATATACCAGTAAAGAAGAACTGGTTGGGACATTAACAGTATTGAATATAAATGAATAAAATCAAATAATGAAACTTTTTTTTTTTAAGATTTATTTATTTGTGCATACAGAGCTGGGGTACAGGCCAGAAGCTCAAGGGCGGTAAGAGGCTTCACCAGAGACAGAGTGGGGAGCAGAACAGGCAGATCGACAAGGTACACTGCTGAGAGGAGCAGAGGGCGGGTCAGGAGAGGTCTGCCACACCATGTGGTCGCCTCCAGGGCAGACGGGGATAGAACTCATGCGGAAGTGGCTTTAGTTTCTCAGTGCTATGCTTTAACCCTCTGTGCCACCAGGGAGGGCCCAATAATGAAACATTTTAATTAACCCAAAAGGAAGACAATATAAGGGGGGAAATCCCACAAAGAATGTGAGAAAAAATAAGACTTAAGTCTAATTGATTGGCAATTACATTATACTAAATATAAGCAGATTTTTTCCAATTAAAATAAAAATAATATTAGCCTAGATTAAAAATATGTAAACTGGGCCCTTCACAGTGGGACAATGGGTTAGGGCACAGCACTGCAAGCTGGCTGCTGCAGTTCTATCTTCATAGTTCTACCCCGGGCCCCGGAGGTAATCCACATGTCATGGTAGACCTCTCTTGACCCACCTGCTGCTCCTCTCAGTAGTGTACTCCGTCAACCTGCCTGCTTCGCTCCCACTCTGTGTCTGGTGAATCCTCTCACTGCCCCTGCACCTTTGACTTCTACCCCAGTTCTGTATGCATAAATAAATACATATTTAAAAAAAGAAAGTGAGATAGTATTTAAGCTGAATGATAAAACATAATCAAATAAAAAAATTTTAGAATATAATTAAAATTATGAAGATATGAAGAATTAGCTCAAATTTGAATTAAAGACTTAAGTTCATAGGAAAGAAAGAATGGATAAAAAAATCAATATTTTAAATATGTACTCCAAGTTAGAAATAAATAAAAGCAAAATTTAAATATTAAGATGTGCAATTGAAAATATAAAGAATATTTAGATGAATTATTTGAAGTACAAATTACATTAATTAATAAGACTAAGGAAATAAAGACACACACATATATAGAGAAAGAAATACCAATGTCAAAAAAAAAGATATAGTGGACATATGCATTTTAAGATATTCAAAATATCTTAGCCAATACACTTATAAACTGATGTGAAATTGATAAATTCTTTTTTTACTCTATTATACTAAATGTGAAAAAATTGAACACTACTTTATTAAAAAGTAAATGTTCTAGTTAAAAATATTTATGCAGAAATCTGCAGATCTAGTTATCACTGTGAATGTACCAAGTATTTTGCACAAAAAAGCACAAATCTTATATATCATTGCAGCAACTCTTTGTTATGTCATGAGAATCTTTATCCAGAAGCCTGAAAATAACATGACAGAAAAAAAAAAAAACTTACCAGAAATATTTATCATAAATAATATGCTAAAACCATAGTAAGAAATTGACAAACCCTATGAGTGTGATGAAGAAGATTGTATTAAAGTTCTATTTAGTTTACTCAAAGATTGTAGTTACTTTAATATTCAAACTTTCACAAATCTATCAATGTGATTTACTATGCTAAGAGAATGAAAAACAAGACATAGTCAACTCAAAAACCATAGAAGGATTAGTTATATACAACTCAGGCTCCATTCTCAGATTTAACCAAAAAATCTCTTAGGAAACATCATGAATCTGGTAAGGGGTAATAACAAAAAGAACCAAGAGCAAGCAGTCTTAATAATATATTATTAAAAATTTACCCTTGGATATTGTCAACAAGACAAGAATGCTTCCTATTTATTATAGTTGTGTACCTTTCATGAGAAAGCTTAACTTATGTAATAATGCAAAGAACAATAAGTAAAATAATTAAAAATGTAAATGAAATAATTTGTAAGCATTTGCAAAATATATGCTGAACACAGAAAATTAAAAAGACATTAAACTTCACATTAATACGTATTTTTATCCATGTTGCTAGACATAAAGTCATTACTTTAAAGCAATAACAAATTATAAAATTAATACCATATTAATGGTTCCAAAATCCATGGAATATTTAGAAATAATTACAACAAAAATATGAAGGATTTCTACCCAGAAAACATCATATGTTTTCAATACATCTTATGTATTTAAGAAATTAAAACTCAGTTAAATGGTATTAAATATGAGTAAATAAAAAGGTAAGTTGTTTATTACTCATGTTTTAGAAAAGTGAGTAATTGATAAATGACAATTTTCCCAAATGGACTATATATTCAATGCAGTGAAAAATTGCAGCAAGGATTTTAAAACTCAACCAGAAAACTAAACATCTGGATTATATCTTGGTTCTACCTTGATTTATAAAAGATAGACATTTAATCATCAGATATTTTTCATATTGTTCTGACTACTGTGCTTTTGTTATTGCTTGATATGCAACTTATTAAACAATATGCCTTTCGTCTTCAACCAATATTGCTCTAAATAACTAAATGTATGTAATTAATGAAAATAGAATAAAAATTTTTCAAGACATTCAAATACTCATAATTTTTTTTCTTAAAAAATATCCTAAACAGGGCCCTCCCTGGTGGCACAGCGGGTTAAAGCACAGCATTGAGAATCTAAAGCCGCTTCCGCATGAGTTCGATTCCCGCCTGCCCCGGAGGTGACTACATGGTGTGGCAGACCTCTCCTGACCCGCCCGCTGCTCCCCTCAGCAGTGTACTTCGTCTGTCTGCCTGTTCTGTACCCCACTCTGTCTCTGGTGAAGCCTCTCACTGCTCCTGAGCCTCTGGCCTGTACCCCAGTTCTGTATGCACAAATAAATAAATCTTTAAAAATATATATATATCCTAAACATAATTATACTCACTACCAAATATATTTCTCACATTTAAAATAGTAGATATAGGTTCACTAAGTCAGTTCTTTTTTGTTTTTTGTTTTTTTCATAACTAACAAATGGTGATAGATTTAAGTATCTCTTTATGACCTACTGTGAATCTAAATAGTTTCTATTCTCTACTATAAATGTTCTCAATTATAATTGAAGTAGGAATATTTACCTGTGTAATTGAAATAACATATGGGAGGACCATGGAAAATTTATTTATAACAAGCAAATATTTACCTCCAGAATCTAAAAATACATACATCAATGTTGTAATAACTACAAAAGAGGTATTTTACAAAATATTTTGAACATTTGGTTGACTTATTTGGAAATTGAGAGGGTGCACACAATATTGGTTTAAAGTTTTCAAAATCTCAGGGACTAGAAAGTTTCTATTATCAAGAAATAATTCAAGAGTGTTAAAGAGGGAAGTTTAATTTGAGATTCTAGTGAAATACGTATTAGATAACCAACAAGCAGTGCCCAATCTAGCACTCTATTAAAATATGAGGATGAAATATACAAAACCATGTTATAGAATCTGCTCTTTATTATTTTTTAAAAATGTATAGCAACTTTATTGGGATATAATTCAATAACATGTATTTCATCCACTTAAAGTATGCAATTCCATGGTTTTCAGTGTATTCACAAAATTATACAACCATCTCCATGGTCAAATTTAAGATACTTTCATTACTGAAAAGAAACCCGATGCCCACTAACTGTCATTTCCTATTTCTCTCCAACACCAGATATAGATAAACACTAATCTATAGTCTGTCTCTATAAATTTGCCTATTCTGAACAGAAGATCCTGTGATGGCAATATTTGTGGAGGAAGAGGACTATGAAGAATGCCTTCAGGAAATACAAAGGGATTTTAATACATTCCGTAGTTGAGAGAGTGAACTCTCTTTGGAAATCTAAAGGACAAGGGACTGTTTTGGATGAAACCAGAAACATGCAATTAGGTTGAGATCATTCTGTTCTCCCAAAGCCATTAGAACAAGGGACACATAAATGTTTCCCATGAACCAGATGTTTCTTATGAGTGAGGGAGCTTGATCAAGGACATCTTTCTCTAATAGGACACCTAAAGGGAAGATGGACCCACAACCACAAGATTTTGGAACCAAGAAAGCATTTACAAGTAACCAACAAATACTTATCCACTCATCTTATGGAACCAAAGAAGAAAAATACCAGCAAAAATCCTACAAAGAATCCTTAAATTACCTTTCTAAGAAAGCAATCAAGTTTAAATATAAGCCAGTCTCGAAGTACATGAAACCAACTTACTACAATATTCTTTTAATTAAGAATTTTCATGACCCTTTAATCTGCATCACCTGGATGGAAAAAATGAGGAATAGAAAATAATACCAAATACTCTTTCTACTACCAACTGCTCAATCTATGAAATCTTCTAGACTAAACCAGCTCCAAGCTTAAGAGGAAAGATTTATTTCAAAGCAATCCCAAAATTTTGACATTTACACGAACATTATAACTTTAGATTTGAAAATGTTTGCAATCTTTGAAAATTTATTTATTTATTCATACAGAACCAGAGGTGCAGAGGTGGTGAGAGGACTCACCAGAGACAGAGTAGGGAGCAGAACAGGCAGACTAATAAGTACACTGCTGAGGGAACAGCGGGCAGGGCAGGTCAGGTGTGCCATATGGATCACCTCTGGGGCCAGGGATCAAACACACACTGAAGCGATTGTGGCCAGGTTGTAGTGTTGAGCTTTAGCCCACTGCGCCACCAGGGAGGGCTAATGTTTGTGATTTTAAGTGAGAGTAGACTCTCAGTCAACCATTTCTTTAAAATGGGAAGATAAGGATTCAACCAGAATTTTCTATTAGCATCAAGGGAATATCATCCTCACTGAATCAAGTTTAAAGGATTGGTGAGAACAAAAAAAAAATTATGGATTTGTTGTTGTTGTTGTTGTTACACTAATAGTTTTTGTCCAAAGGTATTCAACAAAATATTATATCACAATTATAATAATGTTAAGGACTATTATGTAATAGCATGGGAAAATATGCAAGGCCTGTTCTTAATTATAAAAAAAGTGAGTTGAATGTTAGAATATGCAAGTGAAAAATATGGCTCTTTGGCAAATGGATTCTTTTGAGCTAAACACAATTGAGAACCAACTGACACAGGAAAGGCTCTTTGTCTCCCCCCATAGTATAGAAATGAATTATAAATTTTCTCCTTTTGTAAAGAAACTTTCATTTACAAAGAAAATTTCCACTTGTGAAGATGGACTTTCTGTGCATAATACATTATTCTTTATTTACTATATATTTACTCCTCTAATCTTCTTTAAATTTGATTATTCCATGTAGAAGCCCAAAGCCCACTTTCCTTTGCTTAGCCTAAGTTAGAATGTAAGCCTTAATCATTTGGCTATCTCAAATCTTCTTTGAAAACTCTTGTTCGTATACATGCAATTGTTTGTTTTCTACTCTTAAATTGTCTTTTATTTGATTCACAGGCCCTAAGAAAAACTTACCACCTCAGAAAGGAAAATATGATTTGGCCTTTGCTACATAAATACCACATATTTATAATAGATAACACTGCTTTATTCATTTTGTTCACATGCATATTTGAAATTGTCTGCATTAAACTTTTGTAACCATAAAAATGTATGATTTTTAAAGTATGTGCACTTCAAAAATGGATCCAGTCATTACCAACTGTTTTGAATTATTTTCCCATTTCTACAATTTTTTTTGTGATACACAGTGTTTGTTTTTTTTTTAATTTTTTGTATATAGTAAAGAATTTTTATTGGGTCTTCCCCAGTTGCACAATGGGTTAAAGCACAGCACTGTAGACTTATCCATGGCCACTGCAGCACAAATTCGATTAAATAGATATTTAAATCATACCAAAAAAAGAATTTATATTTTGTGATTTATTATTTTAGTTTATAGGAAAAAAATCACAGAAAAGTCCAGTTTTCTGTTGAGCTACTCATCATTTGGTTTCTTTCACATGCAAATAAAGCATAATTTAATAAATTTCTGTTACTCTTATTAATTTATCTTTTGTTAATCTAATTTATAGTATCTAGGTCAGTGAAACTAAGATGTTAAAAAAAGAGAGAGAGGGCCCTCCCTGGTGGCGCAGCGGGTTAAAGCACAGCACTGAGAATCTAAAGCCGCTTCCACATGAGTTCGATCCCCGCCTGCCCTGGAGGTGCCCACATGGCGCGGCAGACCTCTCCTGACCCGCCCGCTGCTCCCCTCAGCAGTGTACTTCGTGGTTCTGCCTGTTCTGCTCCCCACTCTGTCTCTGGTGAATCCTCTCACCCTCCACATCTCTGACCTGTACCCCAGTACTGTACAAATAATAAATAAATCTTTAAAAAAAAAAAAAGATAGAGAGCGAGAGGATATTTCTTCTCTATTTTGTTCAGCTTAGCTATCCAAAGTTTTGTTTATTCATGGTTAAACCCTTGCTGTGCATAATTTATGAATTAAATCTTATAGGTATGTACATTGAAAAAAAAATCATTTCTCTTAGGGTTTGATTCTACATGTAGATTTTTAAAAAGATTTAGTTATTGATGCATACAAGAGCTAGGGTGTAGGACAGAGGTGCAAGGAAGTGAGAGAATTCACCAGAGATAGTTTGGGGGAGAAGAACAGGCAGATTGACTAAAATACAGTGCTGAGGGGAGCAGTGGGCGAGACAGGAGAGGTCTGCTGTGCCATGCAGGTCAGTTCCCTGACCAGGGATTGAACTCATGTTACAGTGGCTGCTGATTGCTTCACAAGGGAGACCCCCTATAGGGAGATTTAGTCATATATAGGGATCTGAGAACATGTCCTCCCACAGAAAAGGGAGATTATTGAAATGATTTTCAAAGATACAATGTTATTCTTCCCTAAACACGTCCCCAGAAGTTACACAGTTCACAGAATCCCTTTGAGTGTGTTACTTTCCTTATCTTTTAAATGGTGATATAGAGCAACCATTTCTTTAGTAACTCTAAGATAAATGCTATGGGAGCTAAAAACAGTCATTTCAATCAGACCACTGCAGAAGGAATCTTGGCTCCATCTTTTGCAGCTTACCTTCCCTTGGGTCAGTTATTGTACCTTGTTCCATCTCTTTGTCTTCATTCATAAAGTAATGGTAGTAATAAAGCATTTCTTATAGAGTCATGGCAGGATAAATGAGCTAGTACAGGAAGAGCTTCAGTGCTGCTAACCAGTGTTCGAGAGCTAAGTATTCATAGTAGCTACTGGCAGGACAGCTGCTCCTTCAGCCTGGCTCCACAACTTACAGTGAAAAGCTCGGAAGTGACAAATTCTTCTGCTCATGTGTAACTAGTGCCCTCTTGGGATCAAAGAAAAGAATCAAAGTTGATTTTGAAAATTAGTGAAGGAATTGAGAAAGGAAAAGATGTGAAAAAGGAAACGCTGTCCACTCCCCGAGAGTTGTTTCTCACGGACTCATTGTGGGTACAGAATGCTTTGTGTGTCAGTAAGCCAGTCGTGTTCAACTGAAAGCTCTTTTTTGGTCTAAGAAAATAAATCATCTGAATAAAGTCTCAGTGTGGTTTTCATGTGGCTGAGCAAAGTTGATCTGGTTTGACTAAGAAAAAGAAAAATATTTACAGCCTCAAAAAAGGGTAAAAATATCCAAAACTTGGAGAAAGGAAACTGAAAATTATGTAAATAGTTCATAATTCAGTTTCACTTGCATTATTAAAGACAGAAGGATCTGACTGAGATAAAGTTTGTTTACTTTATTTCTTCTTTTTCTGTTCCTCTCAATTTTAGATGTCAGGTTCAGATTAATTTTGTTCTCCTTGGAGAGTTTTATTTAATCAATTACTATCAGACTTGATGGTAAAA
>NW_004567104.1:58823678-58828350 GCF_000260355.1 Condylura cristata | reverse complement strand
AACAACAACAAAAAAAATGATTCTAAGCTTAGGCAGTGTCGTTGTAGGAATATAACATGACAGGCTGAAGCTGTTCTTAAAACCCTTTTCTTTAATCTGTTTCTGACATCAGATAGACAAAATAAGATAGACAGCTGAGAAGTAAAAGCACATGTATATGATGAACTGTCATTAGAAAAGAGTGCCAAGAATACTCAATGGGAAGAGGGAAGTCTCTTTAACAAATGGTGCTGAGAAAACTGTACATCCACATGCAAAAAATGAAATTAGATCCTTATCTTACACCATACTTAAAAACTGGTTCAAAATGCATTAAAGATTTACATGCAAGGTCTAAGTCGATAGAACTCTTAGACAAAAACGCAGGGGATGAGCTTCTTGACATTCCTTTGGCAAGGATTTCTTGCATATAACACCAAAAGCAGAGGCAGCAAAAACAAAAACAGACAATTGGAACTATATCAAAATGAAAAGCTTCTGCACAACAAGAATAACCATCTACAGAATGAAAAGGCAGCCACAGGATGTAAGAAAACATTTGTAAACCATTTATATGATAATTGACTAATATTCAAATGTATAAGGAGCCCTCCCAATTCAATAGCAAAAAATAAAAATAAATAAATAAACATGGACCTTCGCTGGTGGTTCAGCTGGTTAAAGCACAGCACTGCAAACTAGCACGGTAGCTTCAGTGTGAGCTTGATCCTGGCCAGAGAGGTGACCCATATGGAGCGGCAGACCTCTCCTGACCCCCTCCCCCATTCCCCCTGCTCCCTTCAGCAGTCTACTTGGTCCATCTGCCTGTTCTGCTCCCCACTCTGTCTCTGATAAAGCCTCTCCTTGGACCTGTACCCCAGTTCTGTATGCATAAATAAATAAATCTTTAAAAATTTGTTCATTATAAAATGGGCAAAACACATAAAGACATTTCTTCAAAGAAGACATCAAAATGACAGAGGTATATGAAAAGATGCTCGACATCACTACTTTCAAATAAATTCAAATCAGAACTATAACGTTTTTTTAAAAAAACAAAAGGTGGAAAATTAGTACTTATTCATGCCAAGTCCCAATGACCTCTTTCCCACTCCTTCTAGGAACTTCCTTCCCCACAGGCAACAGTCTTCCCCCATATTGCAGGCAGAGCATTTGGTATCCTGTTACTTGTCTTTTTCTTCCCCTCTACACTGATTTTAAAAAAGAATTCTACCTAAAGCTAACTGAAAATAAAATCTCAATGATAGTAAGACCAAGAGTTTATATACAATCAAAATGAAAAGTCAAAACCAGGAAGCAGTCTCACCGATTTCACTCTGTAGGAGCTATTTTGGTAGGTTTAATTTTGGTTGATAAGGTAAGAATATTGGCATTAAGAATGCAATTAGTCATGAAGTGAGGAGCTTCTAGTTCTATGTTATCCTAACCTAAAGATAGCTAGCGAAAAGCCATGTGGTATTTAATCCCTTCCACTCTAAAGAATTCACTGCATAAATCCAACGTTGGGTACCCATTGTTAAATCTTCCTTATCTGGTTCCTCGGACATTCATGAGGATGAAAAGTCTGGCTTTACCCTCACACAGCATGCTCTGTGTACATTACAGAATGGAGTTTGTATTTTAAAGTCTCTGAAGATGACTTTGCTCTCTTGCTTACTAGACCAGTGTGTGTGTGGAGGGGAGGGATATAGACAAAGTGAGGGGGTTGGGGGACATTCTGAAACCAACAGAGACCTGTGTACTGCAAGCAGATGTAGAGACAAAAACCATCTCTTGGCATGGTGGGACTGTGGTATAGCCACATGACCATACCACCTGGCCATCTGCTTCACGAGACTTCTGTTCTAGGAACTTCTGGCCAAAACAGAATAGCACGCAATACATAGATGGATATTTAGCAATTTAAAGAAATTGGCAAAATTTATTATATGGGTAGACTGAGAATTCCTTGATGGTGAAGACAGTGGTGATTTATTTCTCTTTAATGGTAGAATTTAATGATTAAGAGCAGAGGTTCTGGCTGTGATATGCAAAGGCAGCTCATAGTAGTTGCAAGAGCCAATTGTTAAATATTAAGGAATTTTATGAGCCAGTTGTTAAACTGCCATCTATTGCATGACATCTGCTAGAGTGAAACTAGCTATATGACAGAAATTGCCAAACACTACACTTTTCTTAGAAAGCTCTTTCAGCAGGTGTTGGATCATTTAAGAATTGATCCAGATAAAATGGGGGAAATTAGATAATTGTGGGAAAATTATTGACATAATAGGAGCCTCAGTTTCTTCACCTGCAAAATAATAGATATGGTGATAGTAATAATAATGAATTAAAAGTGTATTCTTGGGAAAATACATAAACTCAATGAACCATCATTTCTTTCTTGGAACCCTTCACTGACACAGATATTTTTCTAAGCTTCTGTAATTCCTTCAAAATATTTATATTTTTCTAATGTAGCTTTTGGCTTATTGGTTACATTGCTAATATTGACAACATTTCAAATTGAACATTTTGAGCAGTTCGTTATGCATTCCTACTAACTCTCAAATCAGAATACATAATTATCTATTTGTTATAGGGCATACTTGAATAGAGGCATGCTGCAATTGAAAAAGCTAATATGGCATTTAATTAGATAAAAATACCTTCAAATTTTTTGTATTGAACACTAAGTTCCCATAATATACATACTTTTATTTTAAATGAAAATATAGAAGGAAGTCTGAGTCCTGCATCCACGAAGATTAGGCAGGTAGAAATCTGGTAACCTAAAAATCTGTTAACCCAAAAAACCCTAGTTTTGGTCTCTACTTGTGATTTACCACATACATAATGTAGATAAATCATTTACTCATTAACTTTGATCAAATAACTGAGGACTGCAAAAAAAAAAAATTCTGTTGTGTTTACCTAGCTTTACTTGGAAGACTGAATTTTCTATTATGAAGCTTGCTACCAGTAATATGCGTATCTTTTTTCTAAATTAAATATCCTAAGATATCTGTAGTTATTTGTTTAGATAGTTCTTTGACTGAAAGGGCAGGGAAAATAAAATGACCTTTAGAATTTTTCTTGGTTTAAAAATTGTAAGACTTTAAAATATCTGTTATTTGAATTGCAAATTGACAGAATGTCAAAGGGAAGAGTATCAATTTATCAAAAGCTTGAGCTGATTTAAATAATTTGAGATTTCAAAGTAAATCACACAGTGTGTCCAATGAATTAAGAACAATTAACTTCTTTGATTTTTTTTTAACCAATCAACATGCTCAAAATCCCAGTGGAAAGGTGTCTATGTCCTAAGGGAACATCTTAATTGGTGATGGTTAGTAGCTCTAATTAAATGTGAAATTCATTTTAGTCCACTGGCCAAGACACCCACAGAGATAATACAGGTACATGCACAGCCATAGCATAGGGAAAACCCACAATTAGTATACTTATATAAACATTCTTAAAAAGAAAACTGCTTTCCTTCTGGACAGCAAATGTCCTTCTGGATATTACCCAAAACGGACAGATACCTACTGATTGGGAAAAATTCTTTGTATTCTATACAATGGATAACAACGGACTAATCACAAAGATACACACACACACACACACACACAAAAAAAAAAAACTTGCATGACTTAAAAAAACAAAATAAATTATCCAGTCAAGAAATGGGCAGAAGAACTTAAAAGACACTTCTCCAAAGAGGTACTGCAAATGACAACAATATGAAAAAATGTCCAACATCCCTTATAGTCAGGGAAATGCAGATAAAAGCCACAAGATACCACCTTATACCTATAAGTATGGCACATATCAAAAAAGTAGCAATAATAAAGGTTAGTGAAGATGTGGTGAAAAAGGACCTGTCCTACATTGCTGGTGGGAATGCAAAGTTGTACAACCATTGTGGAAAAACTGTCTGGAAGTTTCCCAGACTACTACTACCATATAACCCAGCAATTCCACTCCTAGGGATCTACCCAAACATTAATTCAAACATTAATTCAAAACATTATTACTTCAAAAGGACATCTGTACCCCTATTTATTGCAGCACTATTTATAATAGGTAAAACCTGATAACAACTCAAATGCCCCAAAAGAGGTGACTGGATCAAGATGTGGCAAATATACATAATGGAATGCTACTCAGCAATCAGATAAGATAAACTCATGCTATTCACAGCAACATGAATGGAGCTGGAAGGGATCATGCTCAGTGGAATAAGTCAGAAGGAAAAAGCAAAATATCGGGTGGTTTCACTTATAGGATGAATACAGGGAAGCCAAATAAGACATTATCGGGTGGTTTCACTTATAGGATGAATACAGGGAAGCCAAATAAGACATAGGGCAAAAATTAGTAACAACACAAAACACAACACAACAAAACCAGATGATTTTAAAACAGAGATATCCTGCAGGGGATGGGGAGGAAGAGGGACCAGGATGAGGGAGGGAGCGGGGCAGGGGACTGTTGTGAGGGTGCAGGGGTGAACTGGGGGAGAAAATTCATGGGGTCTACACTTGAGGGGTGGGGGTGGAAAGTAAGCATCCCTTACATTGTTTAACAATGAGCAATTTTAATGTAAAAATATATAAATAATATATTTAAAAAGAGAGAAAACTGCTCTCTTAATCTTCTGGTAGTTTTTTGATGATAATATTTTTTT
>NW_004567104.1:58813659-58822986 GCF_000260355.1 Condylura cristata | reverse complement strand
TCAGTGTTTTTATGTCTTTTGGGTAGATACCTAGGAGTGGGATTGCTGGGTAGTAGGGAAGCTCCATGTTAAGGATGATAATATTTTATAATGGTTAATAGCATGTTGTCACAGAATTTGGAGCCAGATCAGGCAGGTTCTTGTCCTATTTCAGCTATTTGGTAGCTGTGTAACCTTGGAAAACCTGCCTTATATCTCCTCAAGTTCTTTACCTACAGGATGAAAATAACAATAATAAGACTTTTTGCAGAGGGCTATGAGTTCCTTTGCAAACACTTAGAAAATGCACTGCATATATTGTTATCTCTTGTTATAACTTGATGCAAAAGCGACCTCATCATCTGTATTTTCTAAGCTTGTTCCTCATGTCACCAAAAAAACATATACTCAGAGACTCAAGTTCAACATTTACCATTCTTTAGTTCTTTTTCTTTAATCCAAAGAAAAGGCTTAACTCCTTATAACAGTTTGCCTATTAAACACTCTAGTAGCAGTTGACAATTATGGCTCAATTTTTAAAAATACCTGTAATGTAGGCATATTATTGCCTGTGTCTCAAAAAGAAGAAAAGAAAGCACAAAGGTTCTGAGGAATTTGTTTATGGTCACATGGGTACTATGTGTGAAGCTGAAAGCTAAACCCAGACTCGACAAATCTTTGCTCAAAGCTCTGATGATGAAATCAGAACAGGGTGTCTTACAAGAAGTAGAAGGCAAAGGTCGGTTGGAAAGTGTAAAATAAAAATTTACAGAAATGAGAATGAAGAGAAGGGAATACAGTTTCTTTTCTTTCTTTTTTTTTTTAAGATTTATTTATATATATAAGAACTGGGGGTATAGATCAGAAGTGTGGAGGGTAGAGTCTTCACGAGAGACAGGGTGGGGAGCAGAACAGGCTGACTGACTGAAATACAGTGCTGAGGGGAGCAGCCTGCAAGAAAGGAGAGGTCTGCTGAGCCATGTGGGCAGCTCCCTGGCTGAGGCTCATACCAGTGCTATAGTGTCTATGGAAAGCTTCCTGGTGCTGTGCTTTAACCCCTTGTGCACCCATGGCAGGCCTCTTCCTGAGGTTTTTTTTTTTTTTTAAAGATTTATCTATTTGTGCATACAGAACTGGGGTAGAGGCCAGAGGCTCAGGGGCGGTGAGAGGCTTCACCAGAGACAGAGTGGGGAGCAGAACAGGCAGATCAACTGAAGTACACTGCTGAGGGGAGCAGCGGGCGGGTCAGGAGAGGTCTGCTACGCCATGTGGTCTCCTCCAGGGCAGGCGGGAATCGAACTCATGCGGAAGCGGATTTAGATTCTCAATGCTGTGCTTTAACCCGCTGCACCACCAGGGAGGGCCGTCTCTTCCTGAGTTTTTAACTAAGACTCATAGTAAAAGAATTTCAAGAGAAAGCAGAAATTTATTAGCATATACTCTTAATATACATGGGAGATAGCCAGGGAAAAAACGAGTAACTTAGGGCTTAGAATTCAGGTTTACTTACATCTTAACAAGGAATAACAAAGTATATCTCTTAAGGGACAGTAAAATGATAAAAATGATTAGCCCCTTGGAAGAATAGGTGAAAAGTATAATAGTTTGGAACAAAGTTTTTCATAATACGGTATCAACTTCTAGTTCCCATGGGTAGTAAAGGTCAGTTGATGAAACTCCAAGGAAAGATTTTATCACAACTGAGTTTCTTGGAGGGGAGTGGGGGTGTATCTTTAATCAGATAAGGGGAGTTTAGTGAAAATTTCTGTTTGTCGAGTATTGCTTGTCATATTAATCAAGTCCTCTCCTCAAGTACTAGTCATATTTTGGTGGCATTTTATGCTACTTTAAAATGAATATGTTCTGAACTTTGATTAGGTTTAAGGTTTCATGGCATATATATTTCTCATAAGGTTGTCAAACTATACAATGAGATCTTGGCCTATTTATTAAGCTGTGTATTGAAAATCTGTTCATAGTATTTTTGTCAGTATACCCTTTCAAAACTGAATCTTCTTTGAGCTACTTTATTTTCTTTCTTCAAGAAAACATATTAGTAATCCTAACTAGTTGTTCTCTCAGTGATTTGTTACTATAGTTGCACTGATTTTAACAAGTCATATTTACTTACACTCAGGAGTTTTTAATATTTATAGATCATTCTTCCAAAATGGATTTCCCAAACTTATAGACATATGTTGAATTGACTGTCTTTCTCCTCCATGACTAGTTACACATAAACTCATAGAGACAGATAATATATAAAGGAGAAGAAAAAGCAATTTACATTTTGACTTGACTCTATTTAGTTTTATCTATTTTTAATTGATGCATAAAGTATTTATGGGAAATTAACTTATGTTCATAAAACTAATATTATTAATTTGTGGGTAAAAGTAATTTGAAATATTTGTGAGGAACATTTCATTTTCTTCCCTCCTGTGATTTTAAATGAAAATGCAAAGCTTACCTAAATACACACACACACACATTCACAGACATGCCCACATGCAGCAAGGGTTCCCTCAGTAGGAGAATTCCAATTCCTTACATTGTCATCCATTTACTTATGAAATAAAAAAGTGAGAAAGCCCTGCCTCTGACTGTGACTTTGCTTAGGTACACAGCAAGTGGCCATTTTTAAAGCCTTGGCTTAGCTTTCAAACCAAAGGACAGTCACCAGAATCAGAGGGTCCTGTTCTTGAAGATAAAGTGCCCTGTCAGGCTTTATTCTCTATGAAACTATAGATTTTTATGCATGCTTTAGAGGGGAGGATAACAAAACAAAGGCAGGAAGGTGTCTGCAACGCTCCCTTTATAAAATATATGAAGCTTTATCCTACTTATAGGATGATATTGAAGATTATATTATATTTAGGGGAATGATTATGTTTAATCTATATCTATATTTTACAATCTCTGGAGATTTAATGTTTGTTTTAGAGAGCAGTAGGTTGTGTGTAAGTGTATCTCAAGTGACAAGAAAGATAAAAATGGACTATACAATTCTTACATACTTTGGAATAAATTAATGGGGACGGTAATTAGAATGATAGATTTAATCTTAGACTATATGATTAAAAAAAAAAACACATCCTGATCCATATATTCTATAATTAGTAACTTAGACTTTGGGTTTTCTACTGTTGATTTTAGTCAGAGATCAAGTAGTGTAAGAAGTAATGAATTTATAGTGTACATAAACTCCTTGCATTATATTACAGGTATGAGATACCATTTATAAGATAGAGATTTGAGGTTAAAACACTCTCATATATAGATGAAACCTGATAAGGCTAGGATCTAGAATATGTGCCTTTGGAACAATAATTTCCAAGTGATTTAAATGGTCTATCTTGTCTTTGAAAGCAGACTCAGTGATAAATTGCCTTATCTTTCATATTGTCATTCCATTCAACAGCTCTCAATTCTTCAATCAAGGCTCATGTATCAGTGATATATACAATTAAGGGATGAGACAGTGAATGAAAATGGGTTACCCCACTTATACGCATTCATTAGGTAAATTTAGATTAAATTTCATAACTTACTACCAGCATGGATGGTAGCTATAGTTGAAACTGAAGCTGGAAATACCTGAATACAATAGTTGCTATATACCAAGTAAGATATGGGTAATCAAAAGGACCTTCCTCACTACATATACTGAGGGAAGAATTCCTTTGGAGGAGATGGGAAATGTAAAGGTAGATTAAATGATATATATGTCAAAAGTACAGTTTATTTTTTTGACATTGTGCTTTTTAGAAAATTCTCAAATATTGTACAATACTTTGCTCTCTACATGATAGAATCAAAGATTGTATCCTTTTTAAGGAGCCATAACAAAAAATTGTAAAATAGTTGTATATGTAGGATATTCAAGCAGAATTTGGGCTCATTCTCTTGGGCTTATTCAAAATATAAAGTGTCAGCACTACCACCATTTTATTTTTATGACATGTCATCTGACAAGAAAATCACATCCTTTCATTCCCTGATGAATGAGCATTTGAGCCATGCAAATATATTTTCCACTTGAACTTTATGTTTATGTTTCAAGTGACTTTGGTTTTGCTGTTCTCAACATAGGTTTTATATAGGGGAAAGGAAAAAAGATGTATATATTCGTTGTCCATTCGAACCTTAAAAAAACAATAAGGCTTTACAACCCTATATTCTTCATAAAGAAATCAACAAACTTTTTTGCACTGAGTATTAAATATTTACTCTAAATTTGTTTATAATGTAGTTAGGGAAGCAAGGAAAGACAACAAAATAAATAATGGAACAAGCAGCATGCGATAAATAAATTGATTAAATTTACAATTTTTGAATAAATTAAATTATCTTCTGTAGTGTATAAAGCTGCAAGCATATTGCAGAAAATTAAAAGATTTTTTTTAACAAGTCATGCTCCTTCCTTTTAAGGAATGCTTAGTCTAATGAATATGAGACAAGGTGGTTCTGAAAGGAAGCAATGGAGACGAACAAAGGCTAATTTAGGAAAGAAAAAATAGGAGTATTAGCTTGTGACCCTTGGATTTTAAAAGTAAACTGGGGTGTCCCTGGTGGCCTAGGGGTTAAGTCACTTCACTATCACTGCTAAGGCTCACAGGGAAGGCCTAAGTTTGACCCTGTCCAGGGAGGTGACCCACATGTTACAGCAGACCTCTCCTGTCCACCCGCTGCTCCCCTCAGTCAATCTGCCTCTTCTGCTCCCCACTCTGTTTCTGGTGAATCCTCTTAGACCTCCATACTCTGTATACATCCCAGCACTGATATGAAAATAAATAAATAAATGAAAATCTTTAAAAGTAGAAACCTGAATTTGTTGTGCCTCCTTGAAAATCCTTACCAAAGTTCATGTCAGGAAATCCTTCAAATATATCTTGACACAAAAAAAAAACAAGTCAAATGAATAAGAACAAAGACAGTCCATATTTCCTGAGCACTATCGACATGCCAAGCAATGTATTAGCACTTTCACTGCCTCTTTAAGCTGAAAATTCCATGTGGAAACTCCAGAAAAATCTTAATTGCTTTGGAGACAAAAAAAAAAAATCTGGAAGAACAGGAGCACATTTCTTTATCAAAGAATCTAAAAACTGGTGCAAGGTTAAGAAAGGTAGATGAAAAACTGAATTAAATGTTTTTGTCCTAAGTCCTTTCTGATATCATGGAGCTCTACGTATAGAGGGATCTACCCTAGGGTGAGCACAGGCTTTGGTGAGAAGACAGCATAGGAGTTGGGTTCTGACGACGGAGAATACTGGACACATCAAGGAATTCTTTCAAAAAGAGAAATTTCACAGACTGAGTGCTGGAAAAAGAAATTTCAAGACTGTTTAGCCATTCTGATAAAATTTGAAGTCAGTCTCACTCTGAACCTGAAATGTGCCTTCTGTTTTTTTACACATAATTTTGATTGCTTCATTTTCAAAATGGAAAAATACTGATACCATGATCTTTTCTCAAATTAAGTGAAACATTGCATCTAAGCATCTGTCATACACAAGGATGTTTTTTAAAAAGTAAATAGGTAGGGCCCTCCCTGGTGGCGCAGCGGGTTAAAGCACTGCACTAAGAAGCTAAAGCCACTTCCGCATGAGTTCGATTCCCACCTGCCCCGGAGGTGACCACATGGCGTGGCAGACCTCTCCTGACCCGCCCGCTGCTCCCCCCAGCAGTGTACTTCATCGATCTGCCTGTTCTGTTCCCCACTCTGTCTCTGGTGAAGCCTCTCACCACCCCTCAGCCTCTGGCCTGTACCCCAGCTCTATATGTACAAATAAATAAATCTTAAAAAAAAAAAAGTAAATAGGTAAATGAGTTGACTTCTAATAAGCACGTTGTGCTAGGAGAATGTTTGTGGGCATAACAAATGGGATAAATTGATGTGCTTAACTTCCTAGAGTCTGTACATTTGTTTATATTATAAGTGTTTGTACTGTTTTTACAAAAATGCTACATTGGGATCTTAGGGCAACTTGGACCAATACTTGTCAATTTGGGGCAGATTAAATCATGTATAACATTCTCAGATGATCAATAATTGTTATTCTACTTCTTTTGGAGAACAATGCATTATCTCCTTTATTAGAGTATGAGGTCCCAACATAGAAGGGAGCTGTAGAAAGTAAATCTGAAGCACATTAAAAAATAAATTTAAAGAATTCATGCACCAAAGTGATATATTTTTCTCAATCATCTTCTTGCTGACTAATCTGGGTCAAAAAATGTTTTCATTTCAGTAGCCACCCCTACTATGAAATCCTAATTCTTTAAGCAAAATTGATCTGCTCCATTCTGAGAAAATGGCTGAACTCTACAACTTTAGTCATAGAAAATGATTCATTTAATTTTATTTCATTTATGTTTTTCCTCTCTACATCTTGTTTGGTGAATTCTGTATAAAAGCTATCTATTGTTCATATTTTAACTTCTTATACTTATGTGAGATGTTACACAATGTATTCTCAATAAAGCTTCCAAAATTTTAGTTCTATTATTCAAACTATTTTGCTGTTAGCAAACAGCTGTTTGCTGGGCCACCTTGATATTTTCCACAAGTCTCAAAATTACCTAGGCAGTTTGGCTCTATGTTGATTATTCATGCATATATATACATACACACACATGTATGCTTTTCCATGTGAGTTCTATAAAAATATATAAGGGCAAAAAAATTTGTAAATGTCATTATATCAAAAAAGATTAGAGGGTTTCAGGTCTTAATGGATGAAAGATTTCAAAAATTTCTAAGAGGTCAAACACAGATATGAAAGTTGTGATGATGTTTAGGTAGAGAGAGCTAGAGCAGATGAAGGAAACCGGAACCCAGATAATAAACCTAGAACAAAAGCTCTAAAACAATCTGAGTATGCAGATGTGGGGAGAACAATCGAAAACATGTGGTTGTTAAAGGTATCCAGGGGACTCATTTCCTCTAACTTCCATCCTTTCCCATTTTCCAGATAATATCTGGCACCATAGTAACTCATCTAAAAGTAATTTTAAAAAGGTTGTAGCAAACCCAATCAACTTTTCCACTGACTTCATTCAGAAATATAAACAAACAACAAAAGAAAACCAGGCTTTATACATTCAACATGCTTCTGGAGTAAACAGCCATATTTCACTCACAGAGAAACAAATGTCAGACTGCCCTCTGATTTCAAACTTCCAAGATACAATACCTTCAGAAACCATGAAGTAATATCTTCAAAGTTAGGAAAGAAAAATGTGTAATTTTTTCCCCTGCCTAATTGCAATATATGGTCAAGTTGTCAGTAAAGAATAAGCATTTTCAGATATCCAGGTCTCGGAAAATGTACTACTTTGCTTACACAGTTAAATAACAGTACTTAGGCAAATTAAGGTAGTGAAAAAAAGGGGGGGGGAATATATGGGAAAAAAAAACAACAGAAGCATAATGAAGGAAAATCCTTCCACTTTGCCTTTACTCTCCCTGTCTGCTTTCAATTCTTCCTGACTAATTTCTGCTGGGCTACAGCCACCCTCATCCCTGTGTTGAGGCAGAAGCGATGCCTGCCATAGATTTCTGGCTGTGTTTGCATTCTGACTACATTCACAGCTGCACATCTTGGTTTCCTAAATTTCCATGCAAGCTCCTACATTTCTACTCAAGCCAAACTTTCAGGGAGGCTGTGACAAAACTTTTCTATGATCATTTTACTTCTTCCTTAGAAGTTTTATTTTCCAGGCTCTTCCACAATGCGCATATTCTAATTTCTATTATATTATGAATCTTTATTCAATCATACTCATTGGATTCATACAGAATTGTTGGGAAGAAGATGTAGTGCTACCACAAGACTTGGCTCAACAATAAACATTACAGTCATAATATAATGAATTTTGGTTATTGGTTTTCAAATTTTAATATATACTAGTATAAAAATCAGAGGAGATTTAACTATTCTACCATGCTAAAAGGCACCGTGGAAATATTAGGGTAGTTATTTATAAATTCCATCAACAACTATCAAAAATGACCCTTCTTTGTATACAGTCATAGTTTACTTTTTTTTTTTTTGGTCTCTTTTCTCTCTATCTCAATGTACTTAAGGTAAATTTTTGTGGCTATTCTAATCTTTCTCAGAATGACATCTCAAAGGTCCTTGAGTCCCGGAATAATACCAGGTTTTTCTAGCATTTTGTATAGATTGTAATGGTCTTCATGTTATAGAAACTCACAACTAAGTGAGAACCTGAAGAAGACCGAAGAAAAAGAGAATTTCATTATTAACAACAACAACAAAAAAATTACCAAGGATATAATCTCATCTTCCTATCTCCTCTCCATTTTCCAAAGAAAGAACATACACAAAACCCAATATACTTCTTGCTTAGGGAGCTATATTTATAGAGTCAGCACAGGAGAGTATGTCCTTAAGATTATCTAGAGGGAAATAATAACAATGCTAAAGTACAGAATCCAAAATCAATCTTTCGACATTCAGCTAATACAAATCAACAATCAAGAGAGAGTTAAAGCAGAGAAATAGGATCAATGCTGCTAAAATTCAAAATGAAATCAGCAATAAACTTTAGGGTCTAGTTAGGCCCTTAAACAAATCTGATGTTCATTTGGTTCCTGGTCAGATGACTCTGGGAGAAGACGGAAGGGTCTCTGAGCCTTGACAAGGGGCAGAGCAAGATTAAAGGTCAGCACCTTTTAAGCCTAGGGGAATTGCTCAGTTCTATTTGATGTCCTATTTATAATGTAGAAATGTCAACTCCATGTTTTTAGGCTAAGCTGAATGCATTTATTGTATTTGCATTCAAGGAATACTGACACCACGGTCTAGGCTGATGTTGGTATCTATTCATTTTAATTCTAAATTCAGAGAAGTCGAAGATGAATGCATAGTTTATAAAGGGGAAGCTTTATTTTAAATTTAAATATTTATGGTGTTTGTCAGTTCAGTGTGCAGTGAAGACATTGATCTAACTTCAAAAGTCTCACACAGAAACTGAACTGACTACTGAGAACATATTTATCCCGAACACAACACAGAAAATAATATTATGCTGTCATCACTTGGTAGCTACCACTTGTGTTAATTTTACTTCTTTTCATGTCAAAATAATTATTGTAGTTTCAAACTATGTGAATCAAATATTAGAAGCCTTTTTTTTAGCTTATATTTAATAGCTATTTATTGAGATAGGTGCTACTATAAGCTGTAGGGAAAGTAACTATTACTCATTAAAAGTTCAAAAGCTGGGCCCTCCCTGGTGGCGCAGCGGGTTAAAGCACAGCACTGAGAATCTGAAGCCACTTCCGCATGAGTTCAATTCCCGCCTGCCCCGGAGGAGACC
>NW_004567104.1:58769616-58813559 GCF_000260355.1 Condylura cristata | reverse complement strand
ATCTGCCTGTTCTGCTCCCCACTCTGTCTCTGGTGAAGCCTCTCACCGCCCCTGAACCTCTGGCCTGTACCCCAGTTCTGTATGAATAAATAAATAAATCTTAAAAAAAAAAAAAAGTTCAAAAGCTGAAGAAGGAAGACTTTCATACATTAATTGGAAAATTGAATGATAACACTAACAACACTGCAAGTTAATTTTCTCTGATTCTATTACCACATCATGTTTGCCTTTCCTCTAATTGAAGAGGAACTCAGAGATACTATATCAGAAATAGAAAGAATAATTAGGAAATTTTAGCTTCTTTTTCTCCAAATACACAACTCAGTGGATAACCTTCTAGACCAAGTTTGAAGATAAAACAAGTGTTTTTTCTTTATAATTCTGAAAGAAAATTATGTTCCTCTCCCTTTCTGTCTGTCTCTCTCTTATTGGTAATTAAGCATCTACGAACTCAACTCAACATATCAAAACTCAGAGCATCCTGAGTTCAATATAGTAAAACACTTCTCAACTAAAAATCTGTGTTCTCAGTTGCCCATGTCTCTCAATTTTCTAAAAACACTTGGCATTGAATAAGCTAACATAATGACATTTGTCCCCAAACAGGCAGGTCTCTGGGCTTCCTAAGACACATCACTGGGTGACTTCACTGCCCTGCAGATAGTGACATTCGCCACAAGCCCCAGGCCACTGCAGCTACCTACAAGGATCCAGTGTTTTCATAATCTGGAAAGAAAGAGCATCTTACCCTCCTGGGGCCAAGGTTATTAAATATTCAGGTTTGCTTGTTAATTTATATGTCAATAATCAGTTAATGTTCTTTGTAGTCAAAGGTGATTGCAATGGAGGTGCTTCCACCATAAGTAATGATGTAGGTTAAAGATTTGTTTTCTCACTTGACCTTTAGGACGTTTGACTTGATAGCTGGCTATCTGACTATCAGTCCAGAGTCATCTTTTGTTTTAAAGTTTTTGATTTCAGGTATTCACTGCCTTTTTCTAAGATCTTTGTCCATCTAAATAGTTTCAGTAATTTTTATAATTAACACAGCTAGGATATTGATCCTATTTAATTGAAAAACTATTGTGTTCCTATGCCAATGTACAACCTTTTAAACACACACACTTCACTTCCCAGGAGTTTCTCAAGCAGCAGACTTGAGTCACTACAGATTTTTCTGAGCAAAACCTCTCATTTGTCTTTCATTTGACTAACTGGGTACTCAAGAGTTCTATAAAGCTAAAATAAGATTAATTTAATTATAATTAGAAAGTTATAGATATTGAATTGGTGTTTGATATTTAATCTTAAAAGAATTGACCAATTATAAATACCTCAAGCATCTGGTAAATAAACAGAATTTTAAATTCCCTGGTAGAAAGAACAAAGTCCATCAACTATCTTCAGTGTTCAATTCTCTTTCTAAGGAGTGAACTTAATTGAAGATAATCATTTAAATTTCCCAGTTACGAACCTAATTATTTCTGGAAATTCGTTCATATTGTTTTTTTTTTTTTTAATTGTACCAATCTCTCTCTCTTTCTCTCCCTCTTTTTTTAAAGATTTATTTATTTATGCATACAGAGTTGGGGTACAGGCCAGATGCAGGGGCAATGAGAGGATTCACCAGAGACAGAGTGGGGACCAGAACAGGCCAACTGACCAAGTACACTGCTGAGGGGAGCAGCAGGCAGGTCAGGAGAGGTCTGTCTTGCCATGTGGATCTGCTACATATTCTTTCCTATTTCTTTCATTGAGACGTGGGGCCTAAATCTACTTCCCTTCAATTCAGGCTGGCCTTAGTTGCCTGACCAACAGAAGTGTTTTTCTGAAATTTCCAAGGCAGCTTCTGAGGAACCTTCTGCCAATTCCTCTTGAAATGCTTATTGTGGGGGAAACCAACTGTCTGTTAAAAGGTCCAACGTCCTTGAGCTGGCGTGCTTTGACAAAGCCTAAGTCAGCCATGTAGAAGGCAGCATGAAAAGTGAAAGATGATCTTATGTCCCAGCTTTCAGGCACCCCCAGCCAGGCATGAGACATGCACATGGAAACGGCAGTTCTAAGAGATGAGCCTCTTACATACAGCTCTCTCTTTTTAAAGAAACTGTTGTGTCAGGGGCTGATTTTCAATAGCTCACAGCAATGGAGCTGCAACCCACCAATTTATGTTCTGTGTTGGGGAAGGAGAGGCTGGCTGCCCTGCCGAGAGGAGTGGTTTTCTGTTTTGCACCAGGCCCTGGTGTTCTGTCTCTCATGACCTGCTTGTAGCTCTTCGCCAGAGTTGCATCAACAGTCACATTTAAAGATTTATCATCCTGCCATAAATATGTCATTTAAATTCACAGAGTATTAGCTTCATGCAGCTGATACAACAGATTGTCATGAACTCAGTTGCTTAAAACAACAGAAATGTATTCTCCTATAGTTCTGGAGTCTACAGATATAAAGTGATATTACTCCCTCCTTTGCTAAAATGCCCTCCTTCTTCCTTAAAATTCTTTGAATCATCAGATCAAATCACCCACTAATCTTCATTTTCCATGGTATCTGACAATTTTTCCTCATATCTGCAGTACAGCTAGTCTAAAATCTTGGCAGTGTCGACATATACATATTTGGTCTCTCCAATATCATGCAATTGAAATTGACATCTCATTTGTATACATTTCATTCCTTTAAATGACCTTGTCTTTTACTTTATATCAAGCAACACTATATAGTCATATTTTAACCTTGGCTTTACAAATAATTGAAAGCTTTCTATAATTTCAATTTAATAAATTCTGTTATTTCAACCTCATTCTTTGTATTCCAACTCTTTCTTTCAAAAACCACAATACCGAGAACCTTTTAACCATAAAAATACCTCCAAGTAGTTGACTCAAACTTTTCATTGTCACTTAACCTTGATAATGATCTTATCTCTCCAACCAGCTGAAACTCTATGGTCTCTCTCTTACATATACTTTCCATTTATCTGATTATTTTCCTCTTTTTCATTTCTATCTATCCAGACTAAAATTATAGCCATTTCAAACAAGTGTGAATGTGATTATAGAAAAATTGACAATCATTTGACTGGTATTTTTATAAATTGATGATGATGAAAAAGAAGGGTGTGGAGGACAAAGAAGAGGAGGAAGAGAAAAAGGAAAAAGGAAATAGGAAGAGGAAAAAGAAAGAGGAGAATAATAAGAAGAATTAGCAATAAATACTGATAAGTAATAGGACATAAAATAAATTATCCCTTTCCCCAATGGGCTATCCTTGAGCTGGACAAGTTATATTAACAGCATTATATGGGTTAGCAAAGGCAAAACAGTCAACTTAATAGCATACATATGGAGAATAAATATGATTGTAAATTCTGAAAAAAAAAATGGAACAGGCCAGGAATATTTATTACTCTGAAAATTTACCTATTTTTTTATCTCCAAATTCTCTATTCTCCTAAATTCACATTAGTCATATATTCAGCTCTATCACCCAAACCGTGCCAACTGCATTAACAGCAGAGGTGAGCTGCATATTGCAAATTCAGGGTTGACTTCTCAATCCTCTTCTTACTCGTTCCATCAGCAGCATAATTGAGTGTACATTGAGGAATCCTGGTTTACACTTTTCTCCAATGTAGTCAATATTTTGGAAATTCAGTTTGAAACCGTTCTGACGCGGATGTTAGTTTGATAGTCGCGCCTCACAACTCTAATGATTGGCAATATTCTATAGAGTTCATTGATGTTTTCATTTTCCAAACATTTTCTTGAGTTGACTTGACTTCCATTCTGTTTTTCTTATTTACTAGTTACTCTTTCTCAGTCTCGTTTACTGCTCTCTTTTCAAGGTCCCAGTAGAGGAGTCTTGATCTTAGTACTTGAATTTCTTTTCTTCTAGTAGAACTTAGTCTTTGAGTCAGCCATGTGGAAAGCAGCATGAAAAGGGAAAGTTGATCATCTGTCTCTAGCTTTCAGGCACCCCCAAGCCAGGAGTAAGACATGCACATGGAGATGCTTTAGGTTAGTATATAACCAGTAGGTTAGTACATATATAACATAACTGTACAGAAAAATAAGATGATTAAATGTTTCAGAGAGTGATTTATCACTTAAGTGAATCATAGTGATTTTCACTTTATAAATGAGACTGAAATGGGCATTTTAAAAATATTTCAAAGACTTGCAAAAATAACAAGAACCCCTCATGCTTCATTTTTATTTTCTGTATTCCCTCTGGTTCATCTTATAACTCCTCATAAAAATAAAATATTTCCAATTTGATTGTTGTCTTAAAAAGTCCCAGTGTTCAATCAAATAAAAATATAAGATCAAGTTCTAATTTTATCAGTCCCCTGAGAGTGTAATTACTGATACAAAATTCAACTGCAAGTTTTCTTTGTGGAGTAATGGAAGAGGAAAAATCTTAAGGGGGAAAAAAGGAATTATAAACCTATGTAAAATGAAGATTGGTGCTTCAAAAATTATGTATCATCTTCAAACTCATTTGCTGTACCCTGTGCATTTCATAAAATGAGAAGATACCTGGGAGAGTTGATTGCTCAATTCTAAAGCAAGTACTTTTCCCCTTTTGTTTATTTTGTTAGTGGAAGAGCAAAGAAGCATGTAAGAGAGACATGTTAGAAAGCAACCCTCAAATAAAAATGTAAACTACAACATTCTCACAAATTGCAACATAGCATTATCTTGCCCATTCTTTAAAGAAAGAAAAACAAAGCTAATCATCATCTAGTTACATATTGCAATAGACTATTTTTTTTAAATCAGACCGTTAGGTTCACACATTTATGAAACAAAATGTTTAAACCCCAAGAATTCATTTCTGACTTTTTGTATGCCCTAATGTGAAGGTTGTTATTCATATTGGACAACTACATTGTCAATAGGTTGCTCTTTGTCTATATCTTGTGTTCTGCTGTTTTTCTGTATTTGCATAGTAAAAGTATTGCTTCTTTTACTGACTTGAGTCAATTTTTTTCTATTCAAATGCCAATTCTAAAGACAGAAGTTCAATATTCATTTCTTCCATAAATATTCCCATCCCAGAACAGATTATCATATGGATTAGATACTTCTTAATTCACAAATGGTTCATTAGCACCAGGACTGAAATCTCTATATACATTAAATCTTTTACCTTCAGTAGTATGTGATGTTAGCTGATCTGTCAAAGTATTTCTTTTATCACATTCTTGCTTTTTTTTTTTGTACAAGACCTCATTGCTGAACTGCTTTTTAGTGATGCAAAGAAATCTTACATGTAATTTCCATCCCATTAACTGTTTGAAAGCAATACTACACATTATAATTGAGCTGAAAAGTAAAAGTAAACCACAGCCAGTTCTGAACTATCACTGGATTTTTTTTCAACCGTCTTTTGACCCTTTCTACATTTCAGCCATTTTTTACCTCAGAACTTTTACTTTTGCCTAAAGAGATACAAGTTGTAACTTGTTTGAATAGAGAGGTTGCTACTCCTCAAAGTAATTTTTATATGAAAAAAAAAAGGATGACTCAAATATTTTGAGTGGGAAATATCTGAGCTTGTCATCAAACCTTTAAGACTTTATAGGTATCATTAAAAAATGAAATCTGTTGTTCGATAAAATTTAAGTGTTGCTTTAGATATCAAAGCCTTAGGTTTATAATTCAGCACCTTAAACTTATATATGAGTAACTTTGGGCATCACAAATGTCAACTAAGTGTCTTAGCTCCTTTACCTACCAACTAAAGCCTACATCCTAGAGTAAAAGTAGTTAAACATGTAGTTCTGAAAGCCTGACATACCATGGAACCATACAGTAACACAGTGGTTAGCATATGCAATTAAACATGTAGGCCATGGAAAACCTATGCTGTCCCTCAGAAATGCAAAGGGGACAGCGTTTTAATTGTGTCACTATTCTCACTGTCTTTTCTCCTTGACTAATTTTTACAATGGTATCGCTTTATACAGAGACAAATAGCACCACTAACATGAAAGTCTGGGCCACACAGGCTGTCTTAGTAATTGTCTTTGTCCAATGTTCCTTGGTTTCTGCTATAATCCTTGACATAGAATTTCAGCTCATATCTCTGATATAAAAATACTTGGGTATATCTGCAGCCAATATTAAATGCTTGACAGAGTAAACTTGGTTTAGACCTGGACCACAAAGAGAGGGTCTTTGTATTCTAAAGAAATAGTTCACCAAAAAGGAGTAGTTGAACCAGAGGTGATTTTATTATCATGCCTGGGGAAACTATTGGGTAGAACAATTTAACCTGGCCTTTGGAAAGAAGTTAGGAGATTTTTTTTTTTAAGATTTATTTATTTATGCATACAGAACTGGGGTACAGGCCAGAGGTGCATTCTCTCTGGCTAGTAGATTCACCAGAGACAGAGAGGGGAGCAGAACAGACAGATCTATGAAGTATGCTGTTAAGGGGAGCAGCGGGCAGTCAGAAGTCTGCCTTGCCATGTGCTCACCTCCGGGGCCGGGAATTGAACTCACACTGAAGCAGCTGTGGCTAGCTTGCAGTGCTGCACTCTAACTTGTTGTGCAACCAGGGAGGGCCCTGAAAGTTAGGAGATTTTAAAGAGTAGGTCCATGGGATGTGGTGGAGAAGAGCAGCATTGTGGCTGTTCTGAGCTGGGCTATACCCAGCTATGTACAGAAATGGTCAAATGCAGGCTCTTGGCCTTCTCTATCCAGGAAATTGTGACATTATCATTAGCCAGGATCTAATAAATTTGTCTAGCATGGTACCTTATGTGTTGGCCAAATTGTCTGGACAGGTCTCCCCAGTACATGATTTTAGTCCACCTGTTCAAACAGGACTTGGGGACAACGCACCCACAGGTTGAAAATTTCTTTTACCTAGACTTTCTCAGATTTATAATTATCTTCTCTTGTATTGCCACACACACACACACACACACACACACACACATATCAAGCCTAGTGTGTATGTATATATGTGTACATATATATGTACACATATATACACAACACACACACATATATATATATGTACACATATATATTCATACACACTAGGCTTGATCATTTAAGTATTTGAAATAAGAAATAAGAACTTCAGTTTCCATAATATTGTAGGCAGTACAATTTCTGCTGACTTCAACTGCCACTATGAAATATGTAAATTCATTTACACCTTGCCATTATTTTTTTAAACAAAAGGTAAAATATGAGTTAAATAAGTTTATTCTTAAATAAATATATCTTACTGTTTAAAATCTTAAATCACCTACAAAATATTAGTTTAACAATTCCAAACACACTTACAGAATGCCAGAGAAATAACTCTTTCTTTGTATTACAGCCAAATTTCAGTTTGCAGTTCACGACATCACTAACACCTAAAATTGTGTGGGACAGATGGAGTGAGACTGTGGCTAGAAGGAACAGAAGCAAAATAAACCAATTACAATGCTAGTCTTGAGCTTCATTTACATTTGAAAAATTAAATCCTTTACTAGCAGACTTCTGAAATCACTGACTGACCTTGTAGAACTAAAGCCTTCCAAAAAGAAAATGAATCAGAAGACAAGCAAAGAGGAAACATAAAAGGAAAAGAATGAATTTCCAGGGAAGCAATAGACGTGAAAGCTGAGAACCAAACATGCTTTATAAAATCATCTTGAGATTTAGATGAAGAGTTGTCTAAACAAAAATGAATTTCGAAAAGGTTGAGGAATATTAAATATCTGATTTATCTCTTCACATCTTAAATGTATCTGGTGCTATAGAGAAAAACAAAGCCTACAATCAAAAGCAAACAGGTTCAGACACAAAAAGAACTTGATTGTCAATAGTTCAGACTCTTTACAAACAACAAAATTAATTGGCAGGTCACTTGCACAGACTGTGGAAGTGAGTTCTGCAAGATTCTCTTTCTGGGCCCTCCCTGGTGGTGCAAGGGGTTAAAGTACACACTAAGAAGCCAGCCACAAGCATCTCTGCAAGAGTTGTATCCCTGCCCAGGAGCTGACCCACCTGGCAGACCTTTCCTGATCTGCCTGCTGATCCCCTCAGCAGTGTACTTTGTGAATATGCCTGTTCTGCTGCCCACTCTGTCTCTGGTGAATCCTCTCACTGCCCCTGCACCTCAGTCCTGTACCCCAGTTCTGTATGCATCAATAAATAAAAATATTTTTTAAAATAATGGTTTCTTCCTCACTGTTACAAGCAACTCCCAGGGGAAACAGAGTGATATGTATGTGAGTCGAGTCGTCATTCATGAATTTAAAAGTTTAGGGAAGGGGGTGAGAGGAAAGGGGAGAGAGGGAGAGCTTGAGAGAGAGAGAGAGAGAGACTAACTGGTTAATACATCCTACCAGTAACACTGCCTGAACTGAGCCCTGGATTAGGCTTAAGGTCATGCTTAAGATGAGATGTCTCTCACTCACATCTCTTCCAGGTGACACTTCCATATCCCCCAAGATCTTGGTACAAATCAAAGGTCAAGAAACAAGAGCAACTTCTTCACACATCTCTCTGCTCTAAGTGCCTCCTTCAGTTCTTCTTTTCTCCAATGTCCTCTATAGCTTCCCCTCATCTCTAACTCCACCCTTCGTTGGGGTGGGAGGGGCCAGGGAACATGGAACCGCCCCTTCTAGATTACACTGGTAAATTAGTTGAGCTTACACTGTCACATCATGAGGACAGAAAGTCTGTTTTGGACTTGTACCAAGGACTTATCATGGAAGAAGACACATGGAAAAGAGACATGTTGAGTCATTTGGAGGAGACATGAATGAGAGACCCAGGGAGAGACTGGCAATGGCAGCCATCACCTTGATTTGCACAAGGATGTGGCTCCTTTCATCCCAGACGTGCCTTACCCCTTCTGCCACTTTATTATGGTTCTCCACCAGAGCTCAGCGGCCTCATTAGGGCCAGCGCTGTCTGGCTGGGCATTTACCATGATGGGATGGATAAATTTGGGTGTTTTACTGAAAAATTACTACCTGTTGGGAGTGACCAAATGCGGAGATTTACTGAGGGACTGGATAAGGGCAATAATAAATCAGGCCTTGTATCCAAAGGTGATAAGGTGGTAATAAATTGGGCCCTGCATCTAATTAACTGGGCCTTGCATAGGGGATGGGACTAGATGAAGGTGATAACGAACTGGGCCTTACATCAAGGACACAGCGATGAGTCACCCCTTTGGAATCTGAGCTTAGGACCTATATAAGAGACCCTTCCCCCTTATTGAGTTGGCAGTAGCTGCGGACCCCACTCTAGGGGCTCCATCTCAGCTGCTGTCCCGGAGCAATAAACTCTGCTTGCTCAGCCTTTCTGCCTCCTGCCTTCCTTTCTTGCGTCCTGTCACAAAAGTTGGGACAAAACACTACCTTTTTTCTCTTCTCTTTCTATACATACTAATCCTTTTAAAGTTCTTTCACATTGAAGGTTTGCTTTGTCTTTATGTTGCCGATGGCAGAAACTTTTCAGAGCATGGCAGTTTGTGGTGCACCTGTAATCTAATATCAAATGAGTATCCATTTTTAGATATCAAATCTTAACTCAAGTTCATCTAGAATTATCTACCAATTCTTTCATCCCTTTAAATTTCTACCCATTCCAAAGTTAATATAAATAAAAGGCCAGCTTGAACTATATATATAATTATACATAAACCAGATATGTCTTTAATATCACTTTGTAGTTTTTCATCTGAAAAGTAATACATATTTAGCCTGTGATTTTTTTAATAAATCATATTTTATAATAGTGAACAAGTTATTTATACTACAACCATTAGGAACCATTGAATTTTAGCTAAGAACTTGAGGTGAACTCGGTTCTCAACCCTTAAGTAAATATTTCTGTTCTATGAATAGAGAAAGTGAGTACATTGATCACTGGCGTTTCTAATAATCTGGCTATTATAAACTCTCTCCCTTAGATTAGCATCTCTGCCATTAGTTTTGCTAGAACAGACCTAAACTAAGTCCTTTTTAAAAGACCAAAATATTTCTGTCTACATGATTGTATTTAAATGCACATTCAGTTTAATTACCCTATTCAAATTCTAATGAAAGACCTCTTTGTTATTTTTCTTTTGTTTTAGTTTAACCCATGCAGTAAGAGCAGATGGTTAAATACAAAATATTTTTAAGATTTTCTACTACCAATGTCATTTAATCAAAATTAAGTGTAAGTTAAGAGACGAAACTATTGTCTAGCATTCTTGTTCTAAGAATGCTACCAAAAAAAAAAGAGATACATATAAATACCTGAATATTCTAAGTCAAAAACTAAGAAAATTTCCTCAGGCTATAATTGGAAAAAAGTACTGAAATTTACCCTGCTGAGTCTATTACATGGACTTATGTCCTGTGTCAGTCTAGGCAATCTTGGACTTCTGCAAGATGGAAGATTCTCACAAAATTCCATATTCCCCCTTTAAATGGATTATTCATAGTAAAAGCTAAATTTAGCAAGTAAAGGAAGGAATTTAGCAAACAAGGAAGGAAAAGAGGAAAAATAGAAGGGAAGGAAGAAAGGGAAGGAGGGAGTAAGGAAGGGAAGCAATAAGGTAGGAAATATAAAAAACAAACTGCTGATTGTTGCTATATCACCGCCCCAAGGAGAAAGTCCCTGTTCGGGGAAGCCAAACAAGATGACTCATTTTGTCTCTACTTCCCACTATCAGTTCAGACCTGAAAATGAGACAGGCTCCTCGCTCCCCCTTCACAGGACCCCCAATATTTGCCATCCTGGAAACCAGCTTTTGTGGTGCAGATCCTGCTGAATGCCTTGGGGGTCATCTTGAATAAACTCCTTTCTGAAAAGACATCCCCTATTCAGAGTGTGCCCTCAGGGGCTCAAGGAAAAGACACATTTACATTGTTTACACAGCACCTTGTATGTAATGGATACAAAATGTCAGTGACAGAGCCAACTAAGCAATCAAAGCACTAAACAAGATATTAGAAGAGTTGTATTATAACAGGTCCAGGTTTCATGGACTCCGCCCCCACTCCAGATACTGGAACTACTAATCTCATCAATACCAAGGAGAAGCACACTGGGATGTGAGGGTGGAGCTGAGCAGCCAGGTTGGGATAAAACTGGACATGTGGGCTCTGGGGGTCTCTTGGCGTGGTAGTTTGCAGCTGGTCGTTTGGCTCTTGATTGGTTTTCAGGGTGCGTGGAGTCCAAGTCATCAGAACTGGTAGGACATTCTAGTTAACCTGTATTTCCCTCCCTCTCTCCCTGGGTTGTTTCCGTTATCTATCTCCTTGTAAATAAATCCATTATTGAAGCTTTTTGTGTGTGTCCCCAGTAAGACTGAATCTTAGGCGCATAGGTGAGGACTCACAGACAAGCCAACCCAGTTCACACTGGGGTGCCCTGTAATAGTACCAGAAAATGCATGAAAAAAACAAAAATTAGAGACAAGTTTATAAAATGTAAAAAAGAAAGTCTAACAGAGTTTACACAGAAAAACGTACAACTGGAAAATGTGAATTAGTAACTTAGAAAATAAGGATGAAGAAATTAAATAGTTGCAGCAAACTGAAGTAAGATATCATTTCCTACTCATTTTATGAGATAATTAAAGTGTGACAATTTCAACATAAAAATAGAAAGTAAAGGAATTGGAATTTTTAAATTACTTTTTTTCAATGTAATCTGAGTAATTTAATTTTATCTTCTGAACTTTCATATCTAAGTATATTATATACATTTTAAAAATTCATGCACATTAACAAAGATTTATCAACATGAATTTTTTTTTGTAGAAAAGGAAAACTGGAAACAACCTAAATGCCTACTAATATGAAATAAGATAAGTTAATGTGAAATAGTAATGCAATATAATTATATAGAACACTAATAACACATGAACAAGATGTTCTTGTTACATAACTTAAATTTCAAAGATCTTATGTACATATATACATGTGAATGGAGACTTAAGTCCTTTATATAAAAAACTTAAAGCTCACAAAAGCATATTTTTTCTGAACATGCAAGTAGTAGATAGAAAAAATATGTAATAAGAGGATAAGAACATTGACAGGAATGTTTCTGGATTATAGTTTACTGAAGAGACAGGAGAAAAGGGAGAAGTATTAATATATTCAGGAAATTGTCCCTCCGTGTCATGATTTTTGTGGAAGAAACAATTAGAAGCAAGTGTGGAAAACTTACTGAGTCAACAGTACAGATTAGATGGCATTGCTAGTTGTTATAATCTATCACAGTTTAAAGTATATCAGATGCAAAATCTTTGATTCATTCCTATGACACAAAACTGTACTTTTAAATTAAGATGATTGGAACTTAGTGTTTTTGTTAACATAACCTTTGATATTTTTTTTTGCTGTTGTTGAAAACAAATCAACAAAATTATTTCAAAAAAGAATTTCAAATTTATAAATCCCAAGTAAATAAGGTTGCTTTCACAGGGTGATTCTTGAGACAATTGGAGTAAATGACAATGAGGAATGAAAGAGCTGGATTAACATAGTGACAATTAAAGTGACCTTCCAAGGACAACTGTCATATCTGTAAGTCTGAGTCACATTATTTAGTTACATAAAAGCTTTTTGTTACCAGTAATTTACTTTAATAGACCTTTCCTTCTACTATTCTTTTCTAATACGTATTTTTCCTGTTTTTTCACCCCAAATATCTTTAATCCACTTACTCTATCTTCTTAAAACAATAAATTGTATAATTTATGATGCTATTACATGAGTTTTTGCAGACAAAGTAAAATAAAATCACCCTATTTTATATAAGGCCGGCTCTAAAGCTAGAGTAATAGAGACTGTATGATAAGGACATGAATAATATGCAATGAATAAAAATTTATTATAAAATTAACCTTCTATCTTATATAAAATTAATTCAATATTGATATGACCATATGTATAAAATGGAAAACTGTAAAATTTTTAGGAAAAATAACCAAATTTTTCAAGCTCTAGGACTAACTGAAGTATTTTTAGTTTTGAAACCAAAATATATTGAATATTTTGTACTGTATTTTGGTCAGAAACTGACCAAAAGAGTACACAGGAACTTTGAGTATTAGGCTTACAACTGTATGTGAATTCACAATGGTTTATAATTTTTTTTAATGTCTAATGCCATAATTATAATAGTCTTTTTTTTTCAATAACCAAAACTTGCCAGTGTGAGGACAGATAATGGCAACTATTTAAGATGGTTCAGAATACTTCCTTCTAATCACCCACTTCTACCAGGTGAAGTATAATAACAGTAGAATCATTGTGAATACATTTAATTTTCATTAGTTAATTAAGAACCAGGATTGGATGGTACTCACAAGATTGGAATAAACTTGGAGAATACGGTGGCTTTTTAAAAAGGCAATTTTTGCAAACGGAAGCAATTAATTGTTCAAATTCAGGGAGTTGACAAAGAACAAATTGAAGGATTGGCGGGCTAGTAGGCAAAGGCTAACAGCCACAGAGCTGGCAGGCAGGAGCTGGCAGCCAGAGTTGTAGAGGAAACAGCGCTTGTGGTGACTTCATGATTCTGGGGGCCCCAAAGGGACAATAAAGCCAAATAGGGCAGTGGAAAAGTACCCCCGAGTAGAAAAAAGCCCCTAAGAGATTTGGAGAGTGGCCGAGAATCCCCAGAAGCACCTATAAAAAGGAAACAAACTACCCAGCGCTGGATCCCTCCTGCTGTCCGAAGTCCCTCTTGCAATAAAACTGAGTTTGCTAATCTCCAGTCCAGCGCGCGTGATTATTTCTCAATCACTTGAACACAACAACCCACCTAATCACAAACAAAAGTAGAATTGATTTAAGTTGCTAGAGGCTGTCCAAAAGTCAAGATTATTTTATGAGTCAAAACCCAGCCACTGAGACCTGCCCTAGTCCACTTCCAATTGACCAAGGAATTAAAGGAGTTTCAGAAACAAAGTTGCTTTTGTGATTAACAGTGATCAGCAGAAGTTATCAGTCATCTAGCCTCAAAATGAACAGATATATTCCACAGGAAGCCAAGAATTACAGATTTTTGTGATTGCAGTCATCTTTCATGTAAAGGAGTGCAAGGTCACTGCTGTAATAGATGCTGATGCAATCTGTGAAATTGACAAGAGCACTGAGTTTGTGTTCCACATCCAGCTGTAAGAATGGCTTTCCAGATTCTCCATGCTTACTTCCTCTAATTCCAGGGCATTCTGGGTCAAAAATCCTGATGTGTAGTGATGTCTGGCTTCAATTAAGATAACAAGTAGATATTTACATGTAAAAGTCGATATTATATAATGTCAGTATGGACTATATAGTAGGGTTGAAACTATTCCTCTGCTTTATGACACAGATGTGAAGTTCATTTGTAATTGTTCCTTACACTTAAAATAATTGTTCTTTGTCCTGACAATTTTTAAATGAAATGACGTATAGGTCCATCTTTAACAAAGAAAATGTCATTACTCTTTTATTTTCTTATAGAGTTCTTATGTAATTTCCATCTAATAGGCCAGTGATCCTTTATTAGAAAAAGCATTTTATACATTTAGCATATACACTTTCAAATAATCTATTTCAATGAATGAGAACTAAAAAAAGAGGGCATTTTACTTTAAAATATCTTTGCTCTATTCTGGGTATGTCATATTAACCATTAATTTTCAATCAGAAAAGTCTTTGTTTAAAATACCAGACTTTTTTTACTCTCCAATAAAATTTGCATTGTTAGGAATATATAGCATAAAAAGGACCCAAATGCTATTAAGGTTTTTAAGCTGTCAACTAAATTCTGCACACTACACTTATTCTGTTTCCATTTGCTACTAAGGAAAAGTGCAAAGTCAAACATGTTCTTACAAAAAGCACTATAAGCTGCATGTAAATGAGCCTGCTTTTCCTGAGGGTCTATCTTCAATTTGATAGTGCATTTAAGTGCCTGCTTTCACTTAGAATAGACTGAAATACACAAATAGAAATTGAGAGCAGTGAAAATGCCATTAATCCAAGATTTTCCCCAGGAATAAAAGAATCAAAATAGATTATGCTGTCTCTTTAAAGTAGCTACTTGATTAATTAAACAATTAAATTCTATCAAGAAATGCAAACATTAAATGTGGAAACTAATGCTGCAGGCAATAAGTGACCAAAAGAAATTCTAAGTTGACAATTTTACTGAGTAATTTTGCTGTTAAATGATTTCATGTCCTTTTTTTTTCTTCTTCTTCTTAATTTTTTTCCTTTCTTGGTCAAAATACAAAACCGGTATCTACAAATGGGTTGAACTTACAGCAATAACGACTTGCCCAAAATCTGTTATTTTCCAAATAATAGGAAATTTGTTCATAAGTATCTGTCAAGCCTGACCTCAGATTTCCAAACACTCTTTCTTCTCCATTTTATGATTTTTAGACACATCCTAACATTATAATAATAGTTATTACATCCTGTTTTTATCAACATCACCCACAGTACAGTTAATTTTACAATGGTTTTCCAACTGGAATCCATTTTTGATGAGAGGACTTTGACAGACATGGCTGTATAGTGAATAAAAGCATAGTTTCTGTTGTCAAAACAGAGTAAGTTTGGATTCCCAATCTTCCCCCTAAGTATCTGTACTACAGGGCACATTACTAAACCACTCAGAGTCTTATTTCTTTTCTCTACAACAGGTAAAGTTGTACCTAACTCCAGTGAAATAATATCCACCTATGTCTTTTAGAATACTCCAGAAATTTAAAAGGCATAGTAAATGTTAGTGCCTGTTGTTTTTGAATTTGCTTCAACTTTGTGTGACATTCAATAATCTCTGCAGCAATAATTCTGTGATGCAAATAATTTTAAGTAATATTAAAGAAAGAGGGTTAACTTATTTGGGGTATAGCACTGGCTGAAAAAATTATTTCCTGTGAGAGGATACCTTTTTAGCCAATTGAATTTAGGTTTGATCTTGTTTAGACCAAAGACCTTGAGCAGAGATTACTTAAGTCACTTTCTAGTGGAAGTTTAAAGAGGTATCAAAGTTATCATAAGCTTTTTTTGATCTTTCCTTCACATATGACATCTGGTGTGTTCCACATAAATTGGCTTGTCTCCTTCAGCCTGAGTCCTGAGACCAGAGCTGAGTAACTAGTAAACAAAGTAGAGAAATCAGCATATAATTAATGTCAGTGAAAAGTAAATCTTTGCACTGTAAAGCAGTATGATTTTAAGGTTGTTATTTCAGGAAAATTGACTAATACAAAAATTGATACTTAAAAGTAAGGGACATAACAATACTAAAATATGGTGGGTTTGGCTTTGTGTCAGGTGTCTGTGTTGAGAAAACTATTATTACAGTTTGTAAAAATAGTAACTCATAATATGCATAGTAACTCATAATATGCAATAGCAAAATAACATAGATGGTGAATGATATAAGTAATCAATCTGTGCCTTTAGACAAGGAGTTTGCAAAACACTTATTTCTGCTAATAACCCATGGTTGGTATTTGCTGCATTTGACAAAGGACAACAAGAGGTGTTTCCAGAATAACTTTTGATGAAGAGGTAAAAGCAGAAGAAAAGTGAATGTTGATATGTTATTACCAGCTAAAAGATACAAATATTCATCTTTTCAGCAATAAAGATGGGTTTAGATTCAGTCTTTGGGCAAAGATCACATCAAGTGTGAAATCTTCAAAGTCTTCCTTAAAGCCTCTTATTGGATTAAGGTGGCCCCAGGAAATCCTTTTAGTTAGAATGGTTGAGCAAAAAGAGACAAAAGAGATAGTTCTGCAAAAATAGTAAAAGCTCAAAATACCTGCAGTTACCTTTATGGAGAGGAAAGTCCCAAAGAGCTTGTGCATTGGCTATTGGTGCTTGAAACTGACTGGAATCAAACGAATAAAATGAAATCCAACAAAGAAAAGATAACTGAAATGTAAAATGACCTTTAGTTTCTGTGTTACTTAAGGCAAAAAATAGCTTTACACAACTTTTCAGTCCCTAAAGAGGATCCTTCCTACCATATGACTGAGAAACATAATATTAGAAACAACAAAAAAGAGAACCAAGTAGTTTAGCAAACAATTGACTAGGGATAAGCTCCCAGAGAAGAGAATGGATAGTTAGGAAATATACATACATACATACATACATACACATATATATATACACATATACATATATATATGTTATATGTTATAAGGGGAGCCTCCCTGGTGTCCTAAAAGTTAAGTCTCAATGATATCACCACTATGGACTGAGTTCAATCCCTGGTCAGGAGCTGACTCACATGGCACAGCAGACCTCTCCTGTCTTGCCCACTGTCCCCTCAGCAGCATATTTCAATAGATCGCCTGTTCTGCTCCCCACTCTGTGGTGAACCCTCTCACCCATCCTATCCCCACATACCTCTGGCATAGACCCAGTTTTGTATGCATAAATATATAAATCTTTTTAAAAAATAAAATAGTTATAGGTTAAACATTCTACATACCATCCATTATTCCTCTATGAATGGGAATATTTGTTAGAGTTATCCTCTTTTTCATAGTTTGAAATGAATTCTAGGACATGATACATGATGTGGAGCTAGTCATGAGTCCACAAAGTAGAGTCTGATGCTGTGACTGGATGACTCTTTTGGTAGTTCTTTTAGGGAGGGTGTGAGTGTATTTCCAAGCACAGAAAGAAGAGTACATCTCAGAACTGAGAAGGCAAACTAGATGGGACTTTCAAGATTCTACCCCTTCTTTCCTATGGGAGGAGACTTGACTTTATTCACTGGCTTGCAACATACTTCAGCCAGTGAAGTGTGAGCAGATTTGATGATTGCCACATCCAAAGTTTCAACTTGGGTCTTAGAAATAAAAATGTAAAGTAGAATTGTGGCCTCCTTTAGTCTGGAGAATTTCAGCCTGCATGGGACATAAAAGTGCTACACACTTTGTCCTTACAAGCCACTGGGATTTGGATCTGTTTGTTTGTAACCACAGTAAAACTAATGTGGTTTTTGTCCTGAAACTCACATTTAAATTTAGAATTTTGTTTTTCTTTTACCAAAGAAAACAATAAAGATTTTGTTCTCTCCATGCACCGAAAATATAAATGTGTCATGCATCAGTCAATAGGAAAAAAATGCTGGCCACCTTCACAAAGTTTAAATGTTGATCTCGGCTTTGAGTCCCGAATATTTCAGAAACTGTGAGGCGTCCTTCCCATGCACTCTTCATACCTATTATAGGGCACATAACATGTCAAGATTTTAGATGTTTCATGTCTGTCATTTGTAGTCTTCACAACAATGATAGGTACAATGATCCATATTTTGCATATGAAATCACAAGTACTAAAACAGATAAGCAATGTCCCTAAACTCATAAAGTGACAAGAGTTCTGCTAACCTATTCCAATATATGGTTGCCTTGGTATCCATTTTGTGCAAAAGAAAGCATCCTACAGAAACCTTAAAGAAACACAAGGCCTAGAGGTGCATGTGCTAAAGAGCAGTGGTAAAAGTCACAGATAGCAGTCCCTGATAAAATTCTCTTATAGCCCTTGTGATCAACAGTGTCCTTTGACTGCACCATGTGCTCCACTTAACAAGTGATAACAAAGTCACACGACAAAGCTAGTAATAGGGGTATCTTAGTCCAAGCTCTTCCTGTCTCATCCTAGGGCAGCCAATGTTCTTGCCATTCATCTAAAATAATTTGACATTGTATTTTCACTTATCATCATACTGCAACAAAAATCACAAGGACAGTCACTTTAAAGACCCTATTTTGGCTTATTTAACTTTTTTCCTGCATAATTGCAAAAGGATCACAGCTGGACCATTTTATGTAATCTTGTCTCTTCGTTAGTGGGTGAACCAGTCAGAGTTATGTGAAATGAAATGGTGTAATCATAAAATGGGCCTTTAAAATTTTTTTAGGTCAACATTTTTGACCTAAAAACTTTTTTTGACTATGTTAAATAGCAGATGACTAACATTGTCATGGAATTTGCAACCCTGAAAAGTCATCCAAAGTCTTCCCATTTAAAAAAAAAAAAAACTAAAATTGCTCGTAAGTCCTAGAGAGTCCAATATTATCACTTTTTCTCCTCGATCTCAAATGTTTCATAATCTCATATTTTTCCTTCATTAGACCCATTGAGATCGACTGATCGATTTTCTTGTTAATTCACTAGATTCATTTTCTCTTCAATGGGGTGGGGGGGTAATAATGCTCTGCTCCCCTCCTCAAATTCACATTGCTCATTCTTAGTTAACATTAAGTCAAACTCAAATGCCATTTTCTCAGCCTCCAAAGCCATGTTTCATTGTATTATAGCTAGAAAAGCAGCTTTATAAATACACTATTCTTGTCCTATTCACTTTCTCAGTGTAGTGCCTAGAATAGTGCTTGACTTAGGACATAATCGCAACAATTTGTAATGAAAATTTCTCCATCTAAAATGCATTCTGTGCTCAATTTACAAATTCCCTAAGTGCAAGTAATGAGGAAACAATTACTCATTCCCTAAGCATCTAAGAATATTAATCTCTTGACATAGTATTCCTGGCACTGCTGGCAAAGAATACACCTGCTGGGAAATAGAATAGCTAAAATAATAGAGAAACAGCCACATATGTTAGTTTCTTTGCTCAGGATATATATTTAATGACTAGCAATTCCATTAATTCTCAATTTCAATTGTAGTCAATCAGTATTCTAAGAGATGAAAATATACTGGCAGATTTTATCTAACCTGAAAAAGTAGACTATATCTTAACATACTATTTTCATCTCTTAATGGAAAATAAAGAAATATTCTACTAAAAACATTTGTAATATGTATAATTAACAAGAGCTATTCAAATATATGAGTCACTATAAAATGACATGTTGGGGGGTAGAACCAATAATTTAAAAAAATTATATAAAATTACATAATTTTCTTGGAACTCAAAGCAAGTCAGAATTTCAAAGTATTTAGCACATACCTTTATTATATAGTAGTTGCTCTATAAATATCTATTAAGTAAGGTTTAGTGAATAGCTAATAAATGAGTTAGCTAAAAACTGTTTTCAGAAAGCTATTTACTTATTCCCTTTGTTAAAATCATTGAACTAAAAATTTAACAAGTAGCAGAGAACACTTTTCTCTCATGGCAATGCTAAGAATTGGGAAAAAGTACAAAATGGACATCACATATAATCAGTTTCACTGTCTCATATATGAATTCAATGTGATAGTAAGTAAATATTTATTTTATCATTTTACCTTTTTATCCCCAAAAACCCTTGTGCATAAATTTTTTTGACTACATTTTCAGCCACAGCACACAAAATATATTTCTTTGGGGTTGAAGCTATCCAAACACCTTTCTCACGGCTGTTTTCCAACAAACAAACTTCCAATTGTGTCCTTTGCACTCATTGACCATTGCATTCATAAGACCAGCTCACAGCCTATTAGGTCCTTTTTATTTGCTCTCATAGAAATGTATATTTTTGGACCCTCCCTTTTGGCGCAGCGGGTTAAAGCACAGCACTAAGAAGTTAAAGCCACTTCAGCATCAGTTCGATCCCCGACCTGGAGGTGACCTTATAGCATGGCAGAACTCTCCTGACACTGCTCCCCTCAGCAGTATACTTCATCAGTCGCCTGTTCTGCCCCCCACTTTGTCTCTGGTGAATCCTCTCACCACCCCTGCCCCTCTGGCTGTACCCCAGTTCTGCATGCATACATAAATAAATTTTTTAAATTATCAATAGCCAAGGAAAGAAGGTGGCTTTCTGATAACTTAAGAGAAGGCCTCATGCCAAGGACTGTTCCTGAGTCATCACATGCCCATCAGTTGGGCCAGGGTGGCTTCCGCCTGAATCATGTAATCTGAGCAAATTGACTCTAGGAAATTAATTAGGGACCTGTGTTGGCACTAAGAAAGAGCTGTTGGACAGATGAGTATGAAACATATAAAATCTACCTCAAACACACAGAACCTGTAATGGTGATTTAGATACAGCCTGTATTCAATACCTGTTCCAAACTAACCAGAAGCAGACAGTCTTTGATTTTTTTTGACATATACACAGCACACATATAATTTGGAATAGACAGAAATAATAAAAAACAATCACAGTATCATACAGAACTTGGGTAGAAGCCAGAGGTGCAGGGGCAGTGAGCGGATTCACTAGAGACAGAATGGGGAGCAGAACAGGCAGATTAACTGGAATACACTGCTGAGGGGAGGAGCAGGCAAGACAGGAGAGGTCTGCTGTGCCATGTGGGTCACATACCTGGCCAGGGACCCGACTCATGCTGAAAGGGCTGCTGATAGCTTCATAGTGCTGAGCTCTAACCTGACGAGGAGGACCCAGCTATTGCTAGCTATGTATTTACTACATGGAAGGAGCCTACATGAAAGTGAAACTAGGGGTAGAGTGAAGAGATCTACAGACAAGGTTTCTTGAACCCTTATGTCAACCTACACCAAAAACCAGTTAGCTTTTCACCTTCGGTAAGGCAAAGCATGCTTTTTCTGTTTTTCTTCTTTCTTAAAAAGTAATTTAAGAGGCCCTCCCTGGTGGCGCAGCGGGGTAAAGCACTGCACTAAGAAGCGTAAGCCACTTCCTCATGAGTTAGATCCCCGCCTGCCCGGGAGGAGAAGATCCAAATGGCTCCACAGACCTCTCCTGACCCACCCGCTGCTCCTGACCCGCCCGCTGCTCCCCTCAGCAGTGTACTTAGTCGATCTGCCTATTCTGATCCCCACTCTGTTCCTGGTGAATCCTCTCACCCTCTGCATCTCTGGCCTGTACCCCAGCTCTGTATGACTAAATAAATACATCTTTAAAAAAAAAGTAATTTGAGTCGAATTTTTGCCTTTACTTACAACAGAAAGAAGCCTGCTTAATATGTAGGGCCCCGATGTGAGGGAGCTAGAGATCCTGCTTTCAAAGAAGTTTTAGACCACGACAGTCCAGGAGGAAGATCTACACAATTCAGGAATATGCTCCTCCTAGTACAGCACATAAAATGAATTGAGAGCCTAGAAAATCTGATTATTTAGAAATATATGTTATTTAAAGAAATTTTATTTCAGCGGGTTGACACTATCATTGAGATATGAATGTATAATAAATGTATAGTATTTGTTGAATTAATAAAACCTGAAAATTTAAGAACAAATTATTTTGCTTTCTTTCAAAATTATTATTATTATTATTTTACTAAGCAAAAGGAAGAAAGGAGCAATAACATTATATAAATGTTATTCACAATTTAGGTTAGTGTTGTAGGCACTAAGATGTGTTACAAAGACATCAAAGTCAAGCAAATTCCTCATCATGAGTTATTGTTTCAGGAGACTGTTCATGCCCTACATAAAGTTATTTGGTGAAAATAAAAGGCATAATGAATAATTTATCTTTGGATAACCTTGCTATAGTTCCAATTTCAAGGAACAGATAGTTTCATAAAATGCACATAACCAGATTGTCTCAAGGAAGAAACTGAGCACAGAGTAGGTCAAGGGTAATCCTCCCAATTGAGTTTCTTTTGCAGCAGCCTCTATATATCTTACAGATAACAGTGCTCCTGCAGCAGATATATAGTTCTTAGTATTTTCAGTGGCAGGAATGACCCTACCTGAGGGAGAAAGACTATGTAAATCTGTCTGTTTTTATAGGCCAAGCCTAAACCAGCCATCCTCTCCCTTCTCACCCTAACCATGCTCTTCAATTTTTCTTTTCTTTTATTATATTTATTTTTTGTACTTCCAGTCTTAGAAAATGGTACTTCAGAGTATCAGGTACTGCAGCTAGAATCCTGGAAATCATGAATCGTGCCATATGCATCCATGTCCATACCCATTCTGTTTTTGAACTGTGATTTGTCAGTTTCAGCACATTGGCAGCACTGAAAGCAGTAATCTCCTCATCATCCACTTTTCATTCCTATTTTGACTGCCTCAGCTCTGATATCATCACCTCTCTTTGTTTAGGAGCAAACAGGAACATGGGGTAGTTGGAGCAGAGAGTAAATAACCAACCAACCAACCAACAAACAAAAAACAAAGATATTTGCTCTGAAGCAAACACTCAAGTCAAATTGGAAAAATAACAAGAAAAAAATTTTAAATGAGGGGGAGGGGCATGTATTGAGTTTAGAGTAAAGACTTAAAGGAAGAAAGGAAGTTGGCTTGCAAGGTAGGGCTAAATATATAGGACAGAAGGAACAGGCAGCCAGTAGTCAGCAGATGTGCAAATGTGAAGTGACCTGGATTCATTCTGAAGTACCTGGGGGGTGAGGGGGTTCAGAGGGGCGGGGGGGGCTCTTCTATGCCCCAGATGTACCTACATAGTTGAGCCATATTCATTAGCAGCCTGGAAAATAGGGACCTCCAAGAACTTTGCAACATCTCCCTCCTTCCACTGAGTTTTTCACATTACTGAAAGTATTTTTCCCTTCATTGTCTGTACATAGTTCTCTCCTGCTTAAGATCTTTTAATCTTTCAGTGACTTTATAATGTCTGTGCCCAGCGTGAAAGCTGTAAGAATGAACCTCAATATTTTCATGCTAGTGAAATACAAAAGAAGACACAGAATATGTCCTAGACAGATGCATTTCAGGCACCATAAGTCTGTACACCACACTATGTGTACACAACTGTGTCCAGAACTGCCAGGACTATTGAAGAAACAACTGATTCCAAATGAACATTTCTTCCAGCTCCTTTGTCCTGCCTTGAAGGACCATTGCATTAACACACCATCTCTCTTATTAATCCTCTTACTTTTATGTCATTAATCACAGCTCTAAGTTTCCTTTCTCTTCCTGGGATTCTTAATTATTTCTGTTGGGCCATTCAGTAAAGGAATGAGAGATGGATTGCATAGTGACTTAGGAGCACAACTACCACTTCCTATACGTGGTTCTTTAGAAATGGGAGAATCATTATTCAACAGTTGCTCATCGCCTTCTAGAGCCTCCCATTCCCTTCAGATGAAAGTGGGTATTTCTTCAAAGGGCCCAGTAGATGGTGACTGGCTCTTAAATCCAATAGAATCATGAAGATTTGAGTCCCTCCTTCACTGGAAATTTTCCTGCATATATAGATGGATGATTATGGACTTTGTTCCATGTTGGGGACAGGGAGAACTTGACCTCACTGTAGTACTCTTTTTTCCTAAAGTAGCTAAATTTGAATTCAAGAACAAGGCAGGAATACAGTGATTATATGCCAGAGGTAAAATATCTGAGTACTAGTGTCTGTTCAAAATTCATGCCCACTGTGAAGATATTAGAAAGTACTGTATGAGGCTAGTGTTCTCATAAATGGGATTCTGTTTTTTAAAGTGTTTTTCTAGATCCTAGAATATAAGAAAAGCTTGTGATTTTTATGTTGATCTGACACTTCTTGAAATCAATCAAAAGTACTTTCCACTATCATCCCACCCAATTCCCTATACCCAGTAACAAAGTTATCATTATAGCTCATATATGTCAACTTTGAGGACTCCTTGACTCAATAACCATAGCCACATTGCTTTCTGCTCAAGCTATTGTATTCAATTGTCTCAAACTTGAATCACAAGTTTTTTGTTAAAGTATGTACTACCACATTGGCATAATAATATCTCTTAAAGTTCATCTAGTTTAAATGAAAAGGAGTTTTCCAGGATGGCAAGTCTAACAGCAGACAATATCTAGATGTATTTGCATCATTTCCCATCTCCATTGGGTGACCTTTCTCAGTGTTATGGGTCCAATTCTCTCTAGTAGCCTCAGAATACTGGGCAGACTATCAATTATGGATGAAGCACCATTTATCTGTCTCAATAAAACCTCTTTAGGAAGGCCAAAATTCCCTTAGCAGCACACAGATCCACTGCCAAAGTCTCTGAGGCATTATTTTAGATAAAGAAGTTCAGAGAAGGCCTCACCAAGGATATTATATTTTAAAAGGATCTGACTAATATATGAATATGAGTCATGTAGGTATTTGGAGAAATGTGGTCCAGGAAGGGAAGCAACAAGATCAAGGACCCTGAGGTAAGAGCCTGAAGGTTGTATTAGAGGAACAACAAAAAAAGCATATATATGGAATGGTATGAAGGGAGAACTATTTTGGAAACATTCTATTGGAAACATTTTCCAATAAAATATTTAAAGGAAGAACTATAGAAATATAGCCCTGTACTTCATGATTTTATTTCAATATTCTTCCTTCAAAATCTTACTACTATGTGTTTTCTCATATTTCTTCAAACATATCCTCTCAAACTTACACATTTTACATTCGCCAAGCCCATTCTCTTTTTTGATTTCTTTTTTGCTTTTAACTCCTATCTATCTCCTAAATTCCATTGGTAGGGGATTATGCCTAATCAAGCTCAATATTCATGAAGCATTTGGTACCACATTTGCTCATGGAATGCTAAATACAACTTGTTCTAATCTTGAAACCAAAAAGAAAATGTGCACCTTCTTTTTCGAAGGCAGGTGATACAAGGGTTAACTAGGTATGTGAGGTAGAGGATGATTATATTGTCTGCTGAGTAAACAAAGAAAAGGAGACAGTTCTGTGCTCTTATTGTAATTGCAAATTTATTTTTTATAGTTTCTACAGTTTCTATTTTCCTTTAAACTGCCTTAATCTGTCTTCCTGCTGTGACCTATTTCCAGTAATGCATATTCAGTATAAAAATAGTAGATCAAATCATATCAGAATTCAAACGACTCCTTGTCGAGCAGACACATGTACTTTTATGTAACACTGAAATCAATTCCCCTCATACTAATTATTTAATTTCCATAATATAATGACAGTATTCTGCCATTAAGTGTTCACATTTAAAACTTGTTTTGTAATATTTTAATAGTTCTTTCTTTAAACAACACAGTGAGAAAATACAGTTACATTTTTATAGATCAAGCAATGGAACTGTCAGAAAGCTAAAATATTGATCTCAAGCCATACAATGAGATTATGCTTATTATTATCACCCAAGTATCATTATTGAACTTATCTTTCATTTCAAATGAGTTGATTGAATGAAAAATTAATCAGTCAAACTGACACATGACCAAATTGATCAACTACTAGAGCAAAAATCCCAATCGGTTCTTTTCAAACTGTGGCCCACAAACCATCTGCATTGCAATTTTACAGTCCAGATAAAAACAACAGATTTTACTTCTTGCCCAAACCTTACTAAATAAGGTTTTCCTAAGGTATAGCCAAGGACTGTGCAATTCGAAAGATGATTCTTATGCATGTAAAAAGTTTGTAAACTATAGCTTTAGGTGGGAAGTATCGGTAAAGTGTAATTGAGAGGTTTCCTAAACTTCCTATTTTATGTAAGTAGCATTATAATAAGCATATAGTCAAGTAGAAAACTTTGATATTAACTAAACCATGAAGGAATAAAGAAGAATTTGCTAAAGATTTCATAATTCTGGAGGCTCTTTTAAACATTAGAAGTAGCTCTTCTGTCTATCTACAGAAATCTGAAAATGTAAAAATCATCCCCAGTAGCCAAATCCAAGGTATATGTCTATGGTCAAACAAGGGAAAACAAAAACAACAAAACAAACAAACAAACAAACAAAATATATATATATATATATATATAAGCCATGCAATTTATTGTGGTTCAAGTATTTGATAACACAACAAAATGCTAATTCAGATGATTTCATTTACTCCTTAAGAAATAGTCAATTTCCCCAATAATTCAAGGATGCCATTGACAATATCTTCTGATTAGTAAGAGTAACAACAGCAAAAGTAACATAAACCTATACATTGATCTTGTAAGAAAAGCCCATATCATGTTTCACATTGCAATTAATTCTTCTGTCTTACAGTTCCAATTTTTAAGAATGCTTTGTCATATTAACCTAAATCTTACGGCTTATGATTTTCATGATAGTCCAGTGGTAAACAGAATTTACCTATTGAGCCTTGCTGGTGGTGCAAGGGGTTGAGCACAACACTGAAGCTGTCCACAGTGACCGTAGCAGGAGTCAGATCCTCAGCCAGGCTGCTGACCCACATGGCACAGCAAACCCCTCCTGTATCACCTGCTGCTCCCCTCAGCAGTGTATTTCAACAGATCATCTGTTCTGGCCCCCATTCTGTCTCTGGTGAAAGCTCTCACCACTCTCACCCACCCCCACCCTGCATCTCTGTTCTGTACTGCAGTTCTTATATGCATAAATAGATAAATCCTTAAAAAAAATAGAATTTACCTATCACCTCTCAGCTGGAGTATTTCCACTCCCACTCAAATATTTTAATATTCACAGTTTGTTTCAGAGGGTCTAAAGTTCAACTTGCACTATATGGGAGAAGCATGAAGTCTCTGATGAGCTCTAGATGTTCTAGGCCCCTCTTTCTTCAACCTTCCTAGCCTGCCATTCTTTTTATCTATGCAGAAGCTTCTTGTGTCCTCGTTAGCATGTCTGTGACTTTGACACCTCTCATTCATCTTTCCTCCCTCTTACTTCTGCATCTTTCACCCTGGCCTTCTCCATTATTCCTCCTCATAAGTTTACCTCCTCCTTGTCCATAGAGTATACCAATTCTTTTTCTTGCCAGAATAGTCATTATTTCCTGTCTTAAGTGAAAGTGATTTTTTTTTTCTATTACTCAGATGAGCACTCAATATCAACTTAGATTTCTACACCCTGATGTAAAAGTTGCTGTGATATTCTTTCACCATGAAAATTTCTTAGTTTACTCACTCATTCACTCACTCAAATCCTTACTGAGAACCTATCCATTACCTAGTGGGTCAGGTGTAGACCTCCGCATTTTTAGACTCTTCAGCCTATTACTTTCCTTTTCAGTAGATGAAATAATCTTTGCAATGTATATGGATGGTAGCATGGATACTGCGAATTCTATTACTCAACCTGTTGCTAAAAATTTAAAGACAGTCACTTCTACAAGTGAACTTTGGTTTTTCCAAGGTACAATATTGTATTTATTATCGGCTGGAGTGTTTTTTTAAGCATTTACATCACATGTAAAATTGTGCTAGTATTTTTATTGGGTATCATATTTTGTGTATGTTACTGATGAAACTTTTGAATATGGTCCTCATAATCCGTTTTTTTTTTAACAAGTCCTGTGGTTTTGATTATGTAGTTTTGAATATCTTGGTGGAATGGATGATTAGTTTTATCTTCATATTGGTTAGGGCATTGAGCACAGATAGATGGTCAAATGCCAATTTGGTTTGCTGTAAAGACATCTTTTAGATAAGATTAACATTTAAATCAATAGACATTTTGGAATATAGTTTACCCTCCATGGGGTGGGTAGGCCTTAAAAAAACACAGATTAAAGGCCCTCCCTGGTGGCGCAGCGGGTTAAAGCACAGCACTGAGAATCTGAAGCCACTTCCGCATGAGTTCAATTCCCGCCTGCCCCGGAGGTGACCACATGGCGTGGCAGACCTCTCCTGGCCCGCCCGCTGCTCCCCTCAGCAGTGTACTTCATAGATCTGCCTGTTCTGCTCCCCACTCTGTCTCTGGTGAAGCCTCTCGCCGCCCCTGAGCCTCTGGCCTGTACCCCAGTTCTGTATGTGCAAATAAATAAATCTTTAAAACAAAAACAAACAAAAAAAAAACACAGATTAAAATCTCCCAACACAGGTAATCTTGTCCCTAGACTATCAGTGGACACAATCTACTACATAAACTTTTCTCTCAGAGTCAGTCAGCCCAGATGACTTGGCCTAATAGTTTAGACTTGCCAACCTCCAAATTCTATGAGCCAATTCCTTAAAATCTCTATCTAATTCAAATTAATTTTGAAAAAATCTCTAAGGAAGATATTTGTAAGTATATATTTATTTTGCCCATTGATTTTTCAAGTTTATCTATTAATTTAGCTCTATTGACTAGTTTACATTCTATTGCCTAATATGTGAAATTACATTCATTCCCTAGCATCCAAGAATTCCTGAGATTGCAACCTCTTCTCTTCTTTAAGAACTTCATTCTCACAAATATATCATTAAATTATCACCTTCTAATTTATTAGTCATATTTAACCCTACATGTATGAACTTAAATTTCATTCATTTGTATGAGAGAAAGTTAAGTTTCAGGTTTACCATCTCCATGAGTCCATAATATTTTCTTTCCTTTCAAGTTCTTTCTCACAATCACTTGCACATTGTTTTGAAATACTTGTCACAGTCTATACATTTCCTTTCTACAAAACTGGATCATAAATTTTTGATGTTTGGAACATCATTTTAACAGTAACACTTATCATTGGAACTCATTTAGTAAAATAAATATTCTAAATGCTCATTTTTTAATATTTCAAAGAATTTAATAAGGAAAATGTATTCACAAACTGCCAAAAAAGTACTATTTCCCTTATAAGAAAATTTCTGAATTGAATAGTATCCAATTGTATTTTGCTTTAAAAATTTTTTATTCTGAATTCAGGTTATGAAAATAATGACTAAGAGAGTTATTTGAAACTATATATTGCTTCTATGTGGCATAAACTGCTCTTAAATGTTTATACAATTACTATATGCAATCCTTATGACAATCAATGAATGGTTATTATACTTTACTGCAATTTACTATTGAGTAAATAAAGGATTAAAATAATATACATACCCAAAGACACACGGCTAGTGAGTTAGAGTCAGAAATTATATTCAGGACTGTTGACTCTAGCTTGAAACCACTACTGTAGATCCTAGCACTCAAACTGAACTACATTTTTTGAAGAGCTCATGTTGATTCACTCTTCAAATAATTTTTTAGATTAATTCACCCTAATAAAATAAGAGGCTGAAGTTAGATTTGCTTTGTGAATTAATTTAATGAAGCAATAGCCTCTTGAAAATCCTCTAGGATTTTAAATAAACTCCAGGTCAAAAGCAGACAAATTAGCATAACATTCATATTAATGCATCTCAAAGTGTGTTCCGCAGGAAATCAATGCTTTGGAATCTATGCAATGCCAAATATATTATTTTCAAAGGGGCTTTGGTAACTCATTATGGTGATGGATGACTGTGATGAAAATATCAACATATGTCCAAACTTCAATGTTTTTCCCATAAGTATCCCATAGTGACATAGAATGAAGATTATTTAATGAGACAAGCAATAGGATTATTTGTATTGGGTACAAGCAAATCTTATTTTCAAATCATGCATATGACATTCCCTGTGATATTACCTACTGATTTTATTTGACCTTCCCATTGTTAGAATTAGGAAATATCTGTATGGACAACAGACAGTTCAATAGTTTTCAATAAATTGTCTGTATCTCATTATAAGGTATATGTGTACACTCAAGGGAGAAAAAATTTTTTAAGGAGAGATAGTTTTTATATCCATATGACTGATCCATAGCAGACCCTCACTGTACTTTCTCAGAGAATATACAGAATTTGTGATCTCTAGTTATCGAAAATATAGTTATTTAACACAAAAATTCCTGAAATATAAGAAGCAAAGCATATTAATTTAAATCTAATTAAGCAATCCAATTAATTTTAATATATTTTATGTAATTAAATTATATAATTTAAATAAGAGATTATAGTTATGATTTTTGGATTGTGCTTTATTCCAATGAACATGAAAATTGTGCATGGGTTGAACTTGAAGTACCCACACTTGCAGTTAATAAAATTGCACACATTTTATGTTTTACATAAGTAGATATTACATTTCTAAGAAATAACTAACACTATTTAGTTCAAAGGGAGACTGAATAAACAACAGAAAGAGACATAGCCAGTACTTGGCAGCATGGCTTGAGTTCATACTTTTCTCTCCTGAAAATATTTGGTCAAACACAACAAGAGGAAGCCAGCTCTACATTCAAATCATTCAGTCTATTTAGTCTGCTGTCTTTCTAGGCTCTAGTTGTTAGCAAATTCATTATTGAAAATGCAGTTTTCTAGCTCCTATTTCTGCATAGTGAATATTTTGAGATTTTGGATTGTTGGAAAAGTTAACTATCACTAAATGGGATTTTTTTTTCTTTTTTAAGATTCATTTATTTATGCATACAGACCTGGGGGACAGGCAAGTGGTGCAGGGGCAGTGAGAGGATTCACCAGAGACAGAGTGGGGAGCAGAATAGGCTGACTGATGAAGTACACTGCTGAGGGGAGCAGCGGGCGGGTCAGGAGAGGTCTGCCACGCCATGTGGGTGACCTCTGAGGCCGAAGATTGAACTCATGCTGAAGTGGCTTTAGCTTCTCAGTACTGTGCTTTAACCCACTGTGCCACCAGGGAGGGCCCACTAAATGGGAATTTTAACCACAACTTTGTTTCAGAAAGTTCCTCAAAACTTCAAGTGAGGGTCTCCCTGGTAGCCTAAGGATTAAGTCTAGTGCTATCACTAACACTGAGCTCAATCCCAGGCCAGGGAACTAAAACTAACCCACATATAGTGGAGCAGACCTCTTCTGTCTGATTCCCTTAGCAGTGTATTTAAGTAAAGTTGCCTACTCTGTTCCCCACTCTGTCTCAAGTGAATCCTCTCATCATCCTGCAACTCCGTCCTACACCCAGTTCTACTATGCAAAAAAATAGACTTTAAAAACAGAAATAAAAACAAAAAAACCTGAAACTCAAAGTGAATCTCAGAATAATCAACTCAAAGATGAGGCATGATTGAAAGAGCTACCTAGTGTTTGAGCAGCCACTTTCAACTCCCTAACCTCTAAGAACTTACATTTCTGATTTTAGCCTTGGTTATATGGGAAAGTATATGGTCTAGTATCTGACATAAATAAAAATGACACCCTGTTTTTCTAAGAATCTCTGTGCTAACAAATTTGACCTTGAACCAAATTGAGATTAACCCTGAGTCCTTATCATATTCAACTGTACAGTAATTTGAGGGTAGATTTTAACTATATTTATCATTTTTTATCAAAAGAAAAAAGAGTGAAACAAGCATTTCCCTATAGAATTATGGTTCTATGATATTAATTTCCACAACAAAGGAATTATAAATGCAATGCTTATACCATTAAATAGACATAAATAAATCATAACTAATATAAATCTGCAAAGTATATAAGTTCAGATAAAGAAACATAACTGGGGATATTTCTGTTTGGCATTTTGAATCCATGTTAAAATGTACTTTCTATTGCTAAACAGCATACAGTGGTTTATCTTGGGTTTTTCACAACATATACATTCACAAATTCAGGCAGAAAGAGAAACGTTTTCTTCCTTGTGGAAAGAAATGTTAAATATAGTTACTGTGATGAACACTGGATCAATATGCCAATATAGGTCAGGTTTCCTGATTTCTAGAAAGATGTGAAGCCTGAAGCAAACTAATACATAATTGAAATTACAAAAAGAATCCATTATTACTTAGGGGCATTTTCCTCAGGAAACATTGCTCCCTCTCCCACAGATCATGCCTGCTTTGGAGATCTGAAGAGCAGTTCTTGCCTGTATTTCCCAATGATGAGATTTTCTCTGAAGACCCTCACCTTTCATTCCATAGTGTGATGGCTCATTTCATTTGAACCATTACCTGTTACCCTAAGTCACAGGGTGCCACATACTTGGTCAAATATTATTTTGTGTGTGTCTGTGAATACGTTTCTGGATGAAATCAAGATTTATCTCTGGAGCCTGAGAAAAGCAGATTGTGTGCCTGCTCCACCATCACAATGTGGTTTTTTTCAACTCATCAGGTGGAGAACTGAAGGCGGATCTTCCTACCGGAGAGCAGCAACTCCCACATGACTACCTGTGCTGACCCATCAGTCTTTTCCTACCGTTAGATATGAACTGAAATATTGAATCTGGCCATATCTAAAGTCTGTCAGACTTCAGAATAGAGCAACTCTGTTCTCTCTCCTGCCTCTTAAGACATTGTATGTCAGAGAGACGTCCAAGTAAATGTAGCTGACATATAAAGAGAGGAGGAGAGTGAGGTATGACTCAACCTGACAAGTCATACCATCTACCAGCCTCAGTTGGATGTCCAGGAGAGCTAGTGGTATACCTTGATCAAGGTCTGAAGATCTGAGAACTGTAAATTCCAGTGTGAAGGCAGGAGAAGCTAAAAGGAAATATTCCAGTTCAATAGTGCTATAAGAAAAAATAGAGAGAGAGATGACTCCCTCTTTGTTCTGTGTTGTGCTACTCTCACTCTCAATGGATTAGATGATGCACACTCCTACCGGTGAGAGTTGTGATCTTCACTGAGCCCACCAACACAAACACTAATCTCATCTAGATATGCCCTCTTAATTCCACCAAGAAAATGGTGGAACGCAGATGCTGTGGCCAATCATGTAAGATATAAATTTGACCATCAAGGTGGGTTAAAGTGATTTATTCTGCATTCTCCCTATTTTCTCCTGGTTTTAGTAATTCATTAGTCTGCTTTATTATAATTCAGCCATCCAAATTTAAAGTATTAAGAGCTGTTCTTGATATTACATTCCTAAAGAATGTATATGGGAAAAGGAAAAGAGGTAAGACTTAGTTACTAACTTGACATTGGCACCTGGCAATTGTAGAATATGCCTATGAAGGCCTGAGAAAAAGGCACTGCATCAGAGACAATGACCTTGCCTTGGAGCTTCTAGTAGTTTCTTCATCAGTAGACATGAGCAAGCAGAAGAGAAAAGCCAGAACGAGGAATTCAGCTAAATATTTTCCTTTTATTATCTTGATATTCTTTTTTTGTATTTGCTTCATTTTTTTGCTACATCTAAAAGTATTAAGAGTAATATTCTTTGCCAAAAGGATTAACTGGAGTTGCAAAGTACAATAGCTAAATACAAGGTTTGCTGGCCAAGTGGACTTGTATTTGGAAGGCTATGCTACTCTTTTACAGACAACTTTCTTTTTTAGTAGTTACAAAAATATTTATTATCTGACAATGTCTGTGTATCAGGTATCCAAGAGGGACTTAACCGGGGTTTCTGCTTTAGGGCTTCTCACAGACTGTAATCAATATATTGACCAAGGGGACATCACCTGAAGACTCAACAGGGAAGAGATCCATTTTTCTAGCCCACATAGATGTTTGCTAGACTCATTTATTGTAGGTTTTTGGACTGAAAAATTCTCAGTTCCTTATTGGCTTCTGGCTTCTGGCTGCTGACCACTGTATTCCCGTACCATGAACTTCTCTGTAGAGCAGTGCATAATATGGTAACTTACTTCATCAAAAACAGAACCATCAAAACCAGAAGATGATATCTTATAAGCTATTCAATATCTTACCTTCCTTATAGCTCAGTTTCTAAACTTAAAGTGGGCATAAAAGTAATATTGACCTCTTAAAATTGTGGCTACATCTATACTCAATGATATTAAAAGTGGAGGGATTCAATGGAAAACTAAAAGTAAACTGAACAAGGAAGAGATGAGAATATTTTTATTCATATATCAAAACTGATTCAACCAAAATAATTACCGTGAAAATACTTATTCTTTCTTTACTCCTGGAATGTTCATACCAGCTCTAAGGCTATTATATCATACAAGATGAAAACCCAATTGCATGAATACAAAGGCCATGGGAAATGAATAATTTACTTTTCATCTGACTAATAGATTGTCAGCACCACATTAATTTTACCTATTCTGGACTCTGGGGACAGAGATGTTTAGGGTTGGAAAGAATGGAGGGAAAAATCCCTGCAGAATAAAAATTGTATTTTCTGAGAAGATGCCACTGGATTCTGTAGATGTTACACTGAATAAACTGAAAGAATTTTAGGCTACAGTTTCTCTTCTTCTACAGTTGGGTGGGGTTGGGGTGTTGGGTTATCTGGAGAATCATCCTATACAGAAGCAAGGGAAGAGCCCAAAAACAGGCATGAGGCAAAGGGTAAATGAGGTAGCTGGCTGAAGACCAGAGAAGACACATGGTAAAGATAAACACTATCTGTGTCAAAAGCTTGTGTAATTGTTATTCTCAGGTACAATTATTATGCAACCAAAATAGCCTAACATGAAAATACTTGTTCCTTCTTTACTCCTGGAATGTTCCTACCGGCACTAAGGCTTTTAAATCACACAAGATGAAAGCCCAATTGAATGGATACAAAGGCCACTCAATACAAACTGAGCCTGTAGAAAACATTTGTAACACTGGATTTTTCAGGTTTATCCTTTACTTTAAAAGAAATTAATTAGCAAATAAGTGCAAGACTTACATGATTGAAAATCCTGGTGACCTTTAAATCCTGACAATTTGCTCCTCTCTGGGTGTTTCCAGTGGCACACAGCTATTAGTAACCTATTAGAGTCATGTTTCATACTTTGTCCCCTGTCTCTGCATTTGACATATTTCTTTTTAATCTCTAACAGAGAGAGGGCCCATAAAGAATGCCATGAGGAAGGCAGCTCTCCTCTGAGACTTGGTATTAGAAGCAAGGTCTGTTTCCGGGTCAGCTGCTCAGGTGGAATTATTCTCCACGGGCGGCCCTGGCCTCTGAGGGGAGGTACATCTTCCCCTGTTGGCCTTCGTAGCACTAATGAGATACACAGGTCTGCAACGCCAGCCACCTGGTGGACTCGCCACCCAGTTTATCAAGGTGAAGTTGACTCTGGGAGAAACTACAAAAAGGAAGTCACTCTGATTTAGATGGTGCAGAAACGCAGGCAAGGGCTGCTCCCTCCTGTCTCATTTGATCATCTTTCATGCTTTACCGCTGCTACTAGGGGCCAATTCATCTTTTTTCCCCACATGCTATGCTTGAAGCATTTCCAGTTCTAACTGGAATTCGTCTTTGAACCCAAAAGATTTACTTCACTCTAGATTCTTTTCTTTCCCCCTCGTTTCTATTTAGTCACTCCCTGGCTCTTAAAACTTTTTCTCTTGATTACAGTATCAGAATGCTGCATTCATTTTTCCTGTATCTTTGCTTTCTGCCTATAAATGTCCTTATCATGAAATGCTTGGTATGTTAGGAAGGGCAGGGAGTTGACTGCCAGGTTCAGGTTGCAGGACCTTTGGTATATCAATAACTCTTTTATTTCTTTTTTACTTTTAATTGTTTAAACATGGTACACTAAAAAAGATTTATGTCATTTTAGCATAGGGGCTATCCTAATCTTCACTGCATTGCTCCAAATTTAGTATATGTACTGCCAAGTCAACCTAGTTATCTCCTTTAAACAATGGGTTTCTTCTCTCTAAATGAAAGTGTTACATTCAGTGACCATCCCAGCTCAAATTTCCCCTGATTTTGGAGGTGTTCACTATTCTTGGCCATGTACATATATCAATTTCCCAAAGCTGCTGTAACAGTTGACCAAAAATGCAATGACTTAGAACAAGACCCATTTATTATTTTACAGTTCTATAGAGCAGAAATCCAGCAAAAACCAGGTGTCAATAGTCTGTGCTCCTTATTGCCAACTCCAGGGGAGACTATCTTACATTGACATTTGAGGGTGTCTGCATCCCTTGGTTTATGTCACCTTGCCCCATTGTCAAGGGACAATGTAAACAGAAAAGGTTTTCTACTCTTAAGGAATATTAAGATTAGAGTGGAGCTATCTGAATAATTCAGAACAAATCTCCTAATGTCAGTATCTGTAACCTCACATCTGCTATATCCCTTTTGCCACACTCACAGGGTGTGGATCTCTGTGGTGTCATTCTTCTGGCTTCCATGCATTGTTACTGGTTACTGACACTTGATTTAGAAGCGCTAAGTCAAGCCAAAGTCATCAGATATTCCTCTTTTTTGTTTGTTTCAAATGACACACTAGAATGATCCAATTTAGCCTCAAACTACTATTTGCTGAGATATATACTTCTGAAGCCATCCCCAACACGTTAAGATTAGATCTTCCAGTTCCTTTGCATTCCAGCTTGAAGCTGTCAGAATCTCTACTCTTCCCACTGAAATGTACAGTTTATTGTCAAATATCTTCCAGAGACTGCCCCCCTTTTTCTCTTAGCATGTCAACATCACAGTTCAGCTTTCTACTATTGATCTTCTCTCCTTTGATCACCCTAAGTGACTGCTACTCTCTAAAGACGGTCTATGACCCTAATAAGGATAAACCTACCTATTCAAATTTTGTTTTCCTGCTGTGGTTTCTAGTCTACCAGATTTAAAAAAAAACAATTCCAACTAGCCCTCTAAATTTACTCTGTTGAGAAAAATGAGATCACCAATAATGGGATCACCGCTGTAATCCCTTCCAGTTGTCATCAGTCTGCAGAGTGAAGCTCAGGGTGCTAAACAAATATTGTCACACGAGATCCTATACTCAGTACTGTACTCAGTAGAAAAGACCATTTAGCGTAGAATGCTGTGAGGGCACCATCTTGAAAGTCTTAATATATCTTTGGATTTATACTTGGCTAGTAAAGTGTGATTGAATAATTGGAGCATGTACAAGAGTTAGGGTCTGAGCTCACTCTCAGCCTGATTGTTTCTGCAACTCCACCTCCCCACCGCACTCCAGTCCTCATCATTATTCTATCTCAGCAAAATTTAAATGTGGGCAAGAGAAGGCCAGTGTCCATTTACACAGTGGAGCCTCAGATGCCCATGAAGCACTACAGTCAGCCAGCCACTAATTCTGTTTCCAAAGAAATATAAAAGCAGCAAATAAAAATATAGCTGATAAAGGAGAGAAATGGATAGACCATTACCACTCTTCCCTTGGCTTGCCTCGGCTATTTAAATGACTTGACAATTGCAGGCAACTTCAGTACTATAAATAACAATTCTTTGGCATGTTTGAATGTTTTATTTCATTGAGATATGGTATTTAGACTGCCCTACAGAAAAGAAATGATACATCTATGCTTATCCTTTTACAATCACACCATGTGAAATGTCAAAACTTTAAATTTTCTCAGCTATAGATGTAATAACATAGTTTCATAAAAGTGAATATTTGGATTAAATATAAATACTATCTTCTTTACGCACACAATGTAATCTGAAAACTGTTAAATAAAGCATACCATTAGAAGAATGAAAGCTTCAACACCTTCTTTCTTTTTCGAGTCAAATATTAGAGTGTAAGTTACTCAAACCAACCAAAACACTCAGTATTTTAAGTCAATACTTTGAATCGATTGTTCATTTTCAAGTTCCTTGCATATTTTTCAACAATTTAAAAATAAATTTTCAATGCAATAAAGCAAACAGATTTGGTTAATTACTAAAACTGTAGCATGTTTTACTATTATTCATAGAAAGAGAAGTGTGCAAATATATCAGCAGAGTGATTCAGCTGAACTGTGTATGGCCACAGCCCTCTGCACACAACCCATTACCATCCTCACCAGTTTGTACTTTAATTATGTGATCAATGTCCATCTGCCACTCTGGATTGTCATCTCCTTATGCCAAAGTACCTGGCATAGGTTAGCCCTCAACACATATTCACTAAGCGTAGATAATTCCTGAATTATCTATGCTTCAACAATTTCCACCTGGTTGAATTGTTTTTAAAGATATAAAAGTAAATAGAAATGAAAAATGATGTAAGAAACTATAAAAGCTGTAGGTAAGATATATGCTTGTTATTCTGAAAATTACTTATAAACTTTTTTTTTAAGAAATGTAGCTCAGAATATTTGAAAAGCACTAATATTAAAACATGGAAGTCTTTTCTTATAAAGCAGAAGAAATTTGGATATGAACCAAAAATACAGTCATATGCAACCGAAATAGGTGATGTACCTGATGTTAAATGAGCCTAAATCTTAAAACTAGAATGTAAAATTAGAAATTTCTTTTTATTAGTGGTATTTTGAGGAAGAACTTTTTCAAAGCAGATGACGTTCCCTTCATAACCTAAAATGTTTCATGCATATTCATTTAAATTCCTAAGAGGATCTCATTGTCTCATCCAAAAAAGAATTAATGATCCTTAATGGTTTCCGATGACACTTTGTCTTTGTCCCTTTCTCAACTGTGCAGATGACTTTAAGCATACAAATGTTTTTGCTCATGCTTTGACCTCTAAAGTCTCTGGCATGATCATGAGATTGAAAAGAAGTCATTCTTCCTACATTACATGAATTCTGTATTCCTCTTTTACACATGTTTATAAACCTGGACCTGGGTTTACTTTACATACTTAGAATGAATTTCTAGAATTAAAAATGACAAAATGAAAAAGGAACACTTACTGAGTACAAAGGGAAAAGAGAGTACTGAATATGAAGAAATCTCTAAGCCCTTGTAGAGATTTGGAACCTGTTTCTAAAAGTAACAGGAAATCATGGAGAGTCAGTAGAAAGCAACAAATCATCCAGACCCAGAACCAAACACAACTTTGCTTCCATTGTAGTTCCCTCAGTTCTATAATGGATATATCTCATTCATTATAAAGATTAAATGAATGTGAATGATTTAATATAGTAGCTATGTTAACTAACTTAAAATTGTTAGAATTTAATATATTTTAGAAGATCATGCTATCTATAAAAATTATGCAATGATGGTTCAAGAGGACCTTGAGTGGAAAAAAAAAAAAAAGTATGTTCTGAGTTAACGCTTTCTACTAGCATATAATAGAATGTCTGAGTTGGCCCGGTTTTAAAAAAAGACATCATTCTCTTCTCAAGACCTGAATCCTCTACTATTGGATGGTGGTAAGGAAAGGGGAAGAGAGTTGGTACCTGTGCCCCTGGACATCCATGTAGGTTGGCACACTGTCTCACACTAGCTGGTTTTTATCTATATCTGATATCCTTTACTAAGAGAAGTCTCCTCCAGACCATAAGGTGGGGTTTCCTTGGAATGGATTTATCTTCATTTCAACTCCATTCCTAACATAGTTCCCCCAGACAATAACTGCTACATCTCTGTATGGCATGCTAATGGTCCAATCTTGGCCCCTCCATGGACATGTTTTAATTTGTTCAGCTGCTACCAAGAACATCCAAAAGACTTTCTCTTTTTTATCCAGTGTTCCTTCCTATAAAAAAATCAGCCTCTAAGGTCTTTTTAAAAAAACCTGTTAGAAAAGCATTCTTTTATTTGGCACTAAGTTAAAACAACTAAAAAAAATTCACAGCATCTCTCCCATCTTTGTTTTCTCCAGGTAAGACACATGAGCCTTGTTCTAAATTCACACATCCCTCCACTGCTTGGAAAGTGACCAAGTTAATGCTACAACTCCTTTACCCTGATCCCCTCTGGTACAACTGGAGGGGATTTCCAGAATGCAAGTCAGGAATGTAGAATCAGGTATACCCTTATTTCAGGGACCTCTAGTTCTTCTTTGTGATTGTTATGAGCACTGCTTCTCCTAACTAGTAAAAATGTAGGTTTGGGAGGTGATTGAATACTTTTACCTTCAACAATTCACTCCCCTCAAACCAGATGATTCCAGACTCTGGTACTTCTCCTCATCCCACCCCCTTTAAGGATATGAGGTTAGAAGTTTGCAAAACAAGGGCAAAAGAGCCTGTTCTGCCTCACCCTCATGAAAACATGAAGGTGGACTCCACCTATTCATTTGGTGGTGGTGGGGGGGTAATTAGGTTGCTTTACTTGGAAGTGGGATAACATAGAACATGGAACAGAGATAAAGGAGAAGCTATAATTTGGACAGTAGAAAAGAACCAAAAGGTGTAGGTGGAGAGTTTTGCGCTAAAACAGTATCTCATACCAGACTTAAAATAAAGTCACAGGGAGATGAGAGTAATACTACCTTAATGTATACCCATTTGTTTTGTCTGTAAATACCTACTTTTTTCAAGGCTGCCTTCTTATATATATGCAATAGCAAAGACATTGTAGAGTTAAGGAATATCAGAAATCCATTGGCAATGTTTTATTCCCTTTTCCTTCATGACTACATGGTTTCCATGTCACAGAGGAGACTATTCTTCATCACTTTATTGGCTTTGTTTTGGGAATCCCGCTGTTTACTCATTTAACTATTGGCATGGCTCCCACTCAATGTAAAAATTGTGGGGGTGACGCCCCTAGAAGATTTTCTGCTAAAATGGCTTTGTTGTTAAGATTGACACAAAATAAAACCTAATTAAAATATATATACATACTTATACAGTGATATTAAAATGTTTCCTTTTTCTTATTCCTTATTTGGACTTTGTTATTTAACTTATTAAGAAACATCTCAATTTGATGATTTGTAACTGTCACTGGCAAACCATGTATTTACAGTTGCAAATAGTCAGAGAAAGTTACATTTTATATTATCCTTAGGCATTATAAATTCCTAAGCGTTATGCAAAGCATCGCTAGAATGATTTGCACAACAGGGGGTTCAGTTTTTAATAAAAGTGACTCTTATTTTTAATTATAGCAATTAAGATCTTCTATTGGCAGGCAGACTATCACTTTGCTATCTTGAGGTTTTGCTTCTGTTATTACACTGGATTGGAACTATACCCCACTCTTTTGTTTATGGTTATTTCCAAATCTCAAGGTTATTGAACACAGATAAGTAATATATAGAAGGCACAATTTTTCAAAATATGTTGAGGAACTATTTTTATCTTGATCAGCTCAGATTCTCCTCATAGCTAAAGACAAGGAAAGAAAAAGAAGAAATGCAATAAAGAATGAATATGTATTTCTGGGAAACCTTGGTTGAAAATATTTTGTCACTCTAACACATTATGAATGAATATTACACTTTAACGTGGTTACATACTTGAATGATATGTTTTAAACAAGTGACACGTTCATTTATTCACTTTCTATATGTGATTCTTTTAGTGAATAAAATCTCATACATGAAATAAAACTGCCAAGCCACCAAATCCTGTAATAATTCTATTTATGTGGAAGGCCAAAATTAAGCCTGAAATTTTCTAATATTTTTACTGACATCATGTATGCTGTAATTAACACTTTTTAATTGACTAAGATGGTTGTTTTCAGATGAAGCCTTTCATCTTGTTGTGGTTAAAACTACAAAACTGAACTAATAAAAGCATAATTGCAAAAATTTCCTAGCCACAAGTTTGCACTTGAGATTACTATACACCTGAGCACAACAAAAAGTAATTAAATGCAGACGGGTGTAAGTTGTGGATTCATAGAGCACTGCCAGGATTTCTATTTTTCTGGTATATTTTAGCAATATTTGCAATTTGGCAAGCTATTTAGGTGATGGTATTATTATGAACCTATAAAAATGTATATTTTGAGCAGATGGCACAGCAAACTACAACAGTGTAGATGATGAGAAATCAGAGACTATATATATATAAATATTATGATGACACCTGGAAGTCTGTACAATTTTTATAGAACAGCATAGCAGTTGGGAACATATGAATATGGAATTTGACATATATATATATATATATATATACACACACATATATACATGTATATATATACACACACATATGTAAGTGTGTGTGTATATATACATATATATATAGTTAAGCTAGACAGTTAAAAAGTGTTAGAGCTAGACAGTTTTTTATATGTACCAAATAGGTAGGAAATCAAGCATATTTCTTTAATATTATTATAAAATTTACAGCATATGTATTTTAATTTTTAACTAATTACATTTCAGTAAGAAATATTATAAGGAAATGTACCTGTAAATATAGAACATGGTTTGAATAAGTAGGAAAGAACTGACATTCTACCTTATTTGTCATCATAAAATAAAGTAGAAAAAAAGAAGACATTGAAGTTATAGAATCATTTGATCAGTTGTATTCATGGGTAAATACAAAAGTGCAGAGAACTGTACCTCACATTGGCACAGCTCAGTGAAAGCAAATTTGCTGTGAATGATGATAATTTGTACTGAAAGAAATTAGTGCCAATTTGATTAGGAATTGCCCTTCTGTTCAAAATTCAGTAGCTAATATATCCTGTCATGATTACAACTTCATCTAGGAATAAAACGAAAATGGTACAGAGAGGAAAAAAGAATCATTACAAGGAGCATTCTATTCCTTTGGCTTGTGCTTTGGGGGAGGGTTGTTGGCGAATGAGAGAAAGAATACAATGGAAACTATATTTATTTTTTATTTCTTGAAAAACTACACATAGTCTCCACCTGCAGGGCATTACAATAATTTATCTTCAGTTTGAAAGAGGTATGAAATCAAAGGTTTTAGATTCAAATTCTCCCTAATTTTAGATTCAAATTCTCCCTAATGAATTTTTAGGATAATATTCATTTTTTTAGAAAAAACACTGACTTTTGAAAGGAATAAATACACTCCCATATTCACTGCTACTGTATTTACAATACTGAACTTGCTACAGTCAAGTTATGCAAATAACCTAACTGTCCAACATCAGATGAGTTGACTATGAAGAGAAAATATAAATATGTGATAGCACAAATGGTAATAGAAGTTTAAACCAAGCAACGTAATGAGAAAGACAAATACGAAATTATTTCACTCATGTAGAATGTAGAGAAACAAAAGAACAGAACAGACAAGGCTAAACCCATACAAACCCTAGAAATATGAATGCAGATTTGAGCCTATTGAAAGGGAAGGTAGAGGGGGAGAGCAAAGATGGGAAGAAATCCAGTCAACTCTTGTAGAAGATTATTGATGCTGTGATAACTTACACCTGACTGGGTGTGTACCTGTACATCTAAATCATAAATATTTCTTCAATTAAAACAATAATAAAACAGTAGAAAAAAAATAATAGTATAGTAGAAAACCGAATTTTATATAGAATAGCTCATCTCTAAAATGCTTTCATAATTTCAATTTTACTTAATTTTCACAATGAAAAGTCATAGGAACATGAAGGCTCACAGAATCTAGGCCTTGAGGACAACTACATTTCACAAAATTGTTATGTACATTTCTCAGGGGATGGTTAAATGACTCTTCCAGCTATAACCCTCGCTTCCTACATCAGAGAGTCTGGATAATTCTTTAGAACTTTTGGAAATATTTTATAAACTGATCTTACTCAATATCTATGATAATAAGAAAGTTTCCACTGCTTTATTACTAGATGGCAA
>NW_004567104.1:58765425-58768473 GCF_000260355.1 Condylura cristata | reverse complement strand
AAAAAAAAAAAAACCCTCAGAATTGGAACCAAGGGAAGGCACACAGAGAAATTAATAAAAGGTTTATTCACAAGAAAAATAAAAAGAGGGAGAGCATAGTGAAAGGGAGTTTAAGGAAGAAATTGGTCAATCCATACTACCTATAATGGTCCCAGCGCTGGGACCCAGGGTGCATCTTGAAGGCAGGCAAATCCAAGCTCCCTTCGGTCCCACATGTGCTTGATTTTAAACCATGCATGACTTCTTAACTCCAGCCTTAGTACCCAGCAATTACCCCTTCAAGAAGTCAAAATTCATAGCATGATGGGAATTGTAATCCTTGGCACCTCTTTTGCATATAGATTAGAGTGGAATCCTTGACATCAGTGGGTGAAGTCTGTTCAGGTTTATTTAGATTTAGTTTAAACTTCCACTACACCAAGATACTTTATTGTTGGTTGTAATTGTTGGTGGTGGTGGTATGTGTTTGTTTTCTTTTCATTTATAAATTTACCTAATCTATTGTAAAACAAGAATTTCTATTAGTCAATTGCTAGTTAGGATTATGTTACCCTGCTGGGCAAAGGAAACAGCTCCTTGATTATTTATGGTTATTATTTCCCAAAATAATACTCCAAACACTTGAATTTCCAACTGGACAGATTATCTTCTAGGTCTTGAGCAGCATTCTACTCCCAGTCATGGTGGAAATTGAACTTTTCTGAAGTCACAATATTTTTCGTCGGTTGACAAATAAGTTTTCACAATAGAACTGCAATCAGCATCTGAGACTTGGCAATGAATTTATCCCTTTGTTTGGAATTCATGGTTTAATAATCGCAGGTGTATGATGTATGTGCTAACTACATATAGGTTTGAAATCAAAAACACATGGTTGCAAGTATTTGTTAAAAAATGACTATTGCTTTCTCCTCTGTCTAGGTATGGTTTTAGAGTAGACTCAGTTTTGATTTTTTTTTTTTTAACAGGCAATCTAAGCTTTAAGGTGAGACTAAGCTTTTAGGTGAATGTCATTTCTGAAAGTTGCTTATCTTTTTTGGCTCTGCCTGATCCCTCTGAAGCTGGTGTCTGTGTGGTGTACTTTTCTCAGCTTCCATTTTGATCTGCTCTGTAGCTTGGAGCAAGATGAAAAATGAATTACAAATCTTTGAGAGCCATGGCTACTTGGAGTTTTATTTACACAATTTATAGCTCTGGCCCAAAAGAAGGTATTAAGAATTGGGGTAATAAATAACATTCATTTTTAATAAAAATAAATAGAATATGCCTGTTCCTTCCACAAGAAATCTTACCCTATCCATTATCTCAATAATAAGGATTTCTAATGATATTTTACTAGTTGGAATGTTCTATTTATAGAAGTTTAGCTACTTATAAAAAATAAAAATGGTTGTTTCATGCCTAAGAAGGCTTTTTTTTTAAATTTTATAACAATTTGTCTGCTGCTATGTCTTTAGATATGGATAAATGATACACTTCTTTTTAGTGTGAATAAATCTAAACTGCATGTGCTTGATTTGTACTACATTATACCAGTAACAACGAGGCTGTTTTTGGTTACATCTAAAGCAGAAAAAAAAAATATTTGCCAAGTTAAAAGCATATTCTTCACATTAAAAACAGTTCCTCAATGTAATATGCAACAGAAAGACTAAATAATACCTGGTTCATTGCATGATTTTTCATACATTCTAAAACACATTCCAGTTCAACTGAATTGGCCAAAAACACCAAACAGAATAAGACCTTTTTGAATGGTAGTTTATTTCTTGTTACTGAAGGGAGGAACAATTAATCTAAAGCAAAATCTTCCCTTCATGCACTTCTCTTTGATTTACACATAAAGAAATTACTATTAGTTGTATAAGCATATGCAATACACTTCAAGAAAGAAAATAATGGAAATAATTATGAAAGAGTCAGCAGCAAAACTTTTAAAATATCTTCATTATCTTTAAGTTTTATTTTTAAATTAAGCACAGGACTCTACTAGATAGAGTTAAATTAGTACTAAGTATAATTCATTTCTGAGCTTATTCTAGACTTAATGAATATGATATAGCTGAGGTGGAGGGCCCAAAAATCCTAATTACCCTCTTGAAATAAAACCATATTCATTGTTCTGAACCCAGTAAAAGATGTCACAAAAGTGGTAGATTTAGAAATCTCATCTTCGGTAATAAAAGCCAAGTCCAGCAAATCAGAAGGTTCTACAATCTTAGTGCAAGCAAAGAATAATTGTTCCCTGGATCCTCTTCTGTAAGAAATCAATAAACTTCAATTTTTTTTCATATTATTTGTGTTGGTGTTTTCCCATAGCATTTAGTAGAAAACCCTTAATTGGTATTAATAGCTAATGCATTTGAACATTTACTATATACTGGAAACTGTTTGAAAAGACACATAGCTTCCACTCTCATAAAATGCTTCTGAGAGTTTTTAATGTACTGAGCAGAGATTAGGGAGGAATCACCAGTTCCTATCCAAAGTTGGATATCCTTTCTTAGATCACTTCTTACTCTGTAACCCCGTGTACCTCTCCTCTAGCATTGTTGACAGACCTGACACCCACACACTGTTTTCCTGACCAGCAGTGAAGGCACAGCAGACTTATTCAGGAATGCAGTGCTCACAGTGAAGGAAGAATTTAGGGGAATGTGTATAGGAAGTCAGTTAGGAAGAGGATGCCCCAAGTCCCTAAGTCCACTTATTAGCAATTGAGAAACACTCAGCTGGAACCAGAAGGGCACCCTCCCCAGCCCCCCAGCCCAGCCACATTAGGTCCAATCAGTCTGATTGGAAAACAATCCAGCCCCATAGGGTGCTCCCCACCACCCAATAAAGAGCAGAATGTTCAGAACACAAACACAGTACATGATTTTAAAGCAATGGACCAAAGCACATTTTGGGAAGGTAAGCAATTTGGGCAAACTCAATGGTCATGGGTAATCTAGAAGACCCTGCAAACTCAGTGGACCTCAGTAGATGAGGAAACTGCAGGCCCAACAAATCAGCAAGAGACACCTACCAACCAAACCCCCCACTCCT
>NW_004567104.1:58752592-58764935 GCF_000260355.1 Condylura cristata | reverse complement strand
TTCCTCGCCTCCCTGGGGCTTTCATCTGGCTTTTTCCTGGCTTTGGGCTCAGTCAAAGATTCACCCACTCCAGTCTAGCCCCATTGCCAGGCATCTGCTTGCCAACAGAGAAATCACAGTATTACCTGAGAAAGAAAACTGAGAAAAAAAAAAAAAAATGAAAAGTTGCCAGTGAGACTTCTCTAAATGCAGGCCAAGTGAAGAAGCCAGAATTGAAGTGGTCACCTGTGGAACCAAAGCCACCTTAACTCAAGCCCCCAGCTCCAACCTGGAGTTTAGTCAGGTCATCCAGCGTGGCTGTCTCTGATTCTACTAAGTCCTCTGCAAGGACCACCAACCACAGATAGAACACAAGGTTGCTACGTGGAGACTGGAGCAGCTTATAAGGAGGGAAGAAAGAGGAGGAAGAGGAAAGACCGAAAGACAATAGAGGCAGCAAGTGACTCAAAATGGAATCAACTCACAGGAAAAATCCTAATGACTAAAAGCTGAGAAAGCAAAGAAGGAAGAAAAGCTGTGAAGACAAACAGAAGCCAGGGAAAGAAGCAGCAGAAACAGAAAGAAAAGGCTAATATTTCTGGAAAAAAAAAGATTTCATAGGAATGAGAAAAGCCTTTTGAGAGAGACAAGCAGGAACATATGGAGACATGACTTGAGGAGAATTAGGAGGCTATAGTAAGGTCATACTGGGTAAAAGTGACTATGGAGAGCATAGAAATGCAGCAAACAGCCAAGTGAAATTGAGTCTCTGCTCATTTTTTTTTTCTTTCAAAGTTTTTAATTTGGTGTTAACTCCACAAGAAAACAACAACAAAAAATCAGTTGCTCTACCCACTTACCCACTAACTTAAATTTACCCATTAACTTAAAACCATTCAGATTAGAAATCACTAATAGTAAGATCCCCATAGTAGAGGAGGAAATGCTAAATTGTTTAAAGCCACTAAGTTCTGAATGCCTTTATAGATACTATAGACTGTTGCAAACCCACGTAGGGGTGCACAGACAGCTAAGTTCGCTTGTCGCCTGAACATAGAAGACTCGCAGATGAACAACTGAAACAGGAGCCTGGGGTCTGAAGTCCAAAGTCTATTCATTAGGACTGCCCATGAGCATGTATAGGGTCTGTAGGTGCAGGGAAAAACAGGAAATGTACCCAGGAAATGTGCCCCACACAAAGGGTGGGGTGCAGGTTTGCACCGATCTGAGGCTTCTTGTAGCTTCTACTTGATACAAAGTAGTGGGCTGCAGCTATTTGCAGGACAGTGCACTGTGCTCTGCTGACTTTGTTGGCCTTACAGGGGAGTGTGATCGCCCATACACAACATTAGCCAAGGCGGACAGGTGCACTTGAGGTCCTGCTGAGTTAGCCACAATAGACAATGACTTTCTATTAATCAACACAATATTTTAAATGTTATTTCTCATTGTTGTTTGTGTTTTTCTAACTGCAATAAAATTAATCATTTTCTCTTGTTTTTATTCTTTTGAGAATTTGCTATTTGTTATCTTTGTTTTTATGTCAGTAGTCAAATCTCTTCTTTATGCTCTTGTAAGAATAACAGGCTGTAAGTAGTAAAACAATGAAACTCTTGGGCAATTTGGACACACATACATCTGTTAAAACTAGGACCATTCTGGGCCCTCCCTGGTGGCCCAGCTGGTTAAAGCGCAGCACTGAGAAGCTTAAGCCACTTCCGCATGAGTTCGATTCCTGCCTGCCCCAGAGGTCACCACATGGTGAGGCAGACCTCTCCTGACCTGCCCGCTGCTCCCCTCAGCAGTGTACTTCATCGATCTGCCTGTTCTTCTCCCAGCTCTGTCTCTGGTAAAACCTCTCACCCTCCGCATCTCTGGCCTGTACGCCAGCTCTGTATGAGGAAATAAATAAATCTTAAAAAAAAAAAAAAAAAAAAAAAAAAAAAAAAAACTAGGACCATTCAGAGATATCCACAGTGGTGTAGGGGATAAGTCTCAGGACTAACTCTGCAACAGCCTGAGTTTGATACCTGGCCAAGGAAGTGACCTACATGGCACAGAAGACCTCTTCTGTCTTACCCACTGTTGTCCTTACAATGTATTTCAGGAGATTCACCTGTTTTGTACCCCATTCTGCCTCTGATGAACCTTCTCACTCCCTGCAACTCTGGGGCCTACAGCCCAGAAAAATAAATAAATCTTTGGGAAAAAAATAAGATCATTAAAAAATCAATGTTCAACACAACTCCAGTTATCTGACTGAGATTTACGTTCTTCACTCAATGGCATCTCAGAGTCCTGTGGTCTAGGTAGTCTCCAGGTTACAATCATGACCAAATGCATCCAATCTTTTCATAATATTTGTCTGATAGACAAGCAATATCAAATCAACAAGGATTTATCCAATGGGAATTACACAAAAAGAAGTCAGATGTATGAAGAGAGAAACTGATTAAGGAGTCAATGGATGATAAAAGGAACTGTGAATAGGTTTTACTTTGAAAAACTGAATGAGAAATGGATAAATAGCAGAAAAAATTTGTAAGTGAAGCAATAATACAACAGATAGGAGAGGGAATTTCTAGAAAAAATGGGAACAAATAGAATCAAGAGTTCAAGCAAGTAGAAATGTTGTCTCTGAGTGGAAGAAAAAGAGCTCATTGTTTTACTTTAGAGGAAAAAAGTTGATATACAGACTGTTGAAAAATGTGTCTAAGAGGATAAGCATGAAGTGAACTAAGGACATGCTTATGTCCTTAGTTTTCTCTGGACTGGAAAGAAAGATCATGAAGGAGGAAGTGAAAATCAGGAAAAGAATTGGGAATAATTGCTGAGAAAAGCTAGATAAAGAGATGGAAAATGGTAAGTGAAACAATGGCAAACATAATGAATAGTATAAGCACCTCATAATATCTCATGGTTGAATTTGGGAACAATCAGTGTCCTGCTTTGCAAAGTTGTGAATTTAAAGTGAAAGCACTGCTCACATTTTCTCAGGATAGTATTATTTCCCACAAGTGAATCATTTGAGACAATATAGCAATCCTTAAGGTAATCATTTTAGTTAATGCATATAACTTTGATGCACCGGGGTTCTAATATTTCCTCCTTTCTCTGTAACACATGGTTTAGTTTAAAATCAGAGTAGATACAAAGGGAGCACAATAAAACTATTACAAAATACTATTTGCGTGAACTTTATTTGTGTGCAGTAGTTCACAATGAAGTACTGTGCTGATGGGGAGGGGGGAGCGTTAAGTCAACTATGTCAATATTTGAAGACAGAGGGTGAATACCAACTGCCAATTTGTTAATCAGCTCTTCTCAAAGTCCAAGATAACGATCTTTCATTGAGAATGCATTTCAGTCTGTTTATTAAATTTCAGATGGTTTACTAAAACTGCCAACAAGAGAACTAATTGATGCCAATTATAGGGTCTTTCTCAAAGGATTTGGAATGAGTCCACGTGTTCAATTCACACACATGACTCATCTGCCCTCAATTTAATAATGATGATTAGCCACCTTGATACCATTATAGATAAAAGTATAGCTCTTGATTTGCCTTATACAATATCTGATCAGAAATGAAATAGATATTTTATTACAGGTATTAATAGAACAAATTTCTCAGATTTTAGATAAATGCTCCGTTTTCCTCAAATTACCATTTCTATGGGAATGCAAAATTCAGTTTAATAAGAAACAAAAATCTTGTTTTGTAATATTAATAAAATGCAACTCTTGAAAAATTTTTTTAGAGAATGCAAAAATAACACATGTTGTGCTACTAAAACTACACACATCTGTACTGATAATTCAAAAAGCCCAATTTTAGTATAATTCTGAGTTGGCAGTTGTTATTTATGATTCTGTTTTTTTTTAATGTAAATAACTGATCATTTCCTTTGAAGCTAAATCTTTTCCTAAGCTCTATTAAAATATCCACTCCTATTTAAAACCTACTGTACATCTCTAGAATATCACAATGCTTTTATTCCTGTAAGCAAATAATGCAATTCTGAAATTACAAAAATAATTTCTGTCTTTCACATACTTTTAATAAAATGTGGTATCATTCTCTATAAAATGAACAGAGGATAAATTATATCATTTATTATATTCTATTATATGTCAAACATTGATGTAAATATCTTATATGCATCCTCTGATTTAATTCTCTGAGTGACTTTATTTTGTAAATATAATGATCCCCTCTCAAGGATGAGGAAATGGAAATTATATTTTTGGTGGCACAACAAAGAATACAAGAGAAAAACAAAAGGGTGTTGGGAAAAGATGAACTTTGGCAACTACAAGTTTAATGATGGATGATGTTATTTTGAATGTAAAATTTTTATATGAGTTTATGCTTTACATACATGCTTACACAAAAGCAGTAAATACATTAGGTATTTTGTTTTTCACATAAAAGTAGTGAAAAACTTTTTGTGTTCTTCTTGGGTTGGTTAAATAATCAAATTAACATCGAACAGATTATTAGAAGAAAAATAAAACAAATTCAAATTACGTATGTGCAAAGTAACCTAAATAGAAATGAGTATTCCAAGATCAATGAGGGAAAATGTGAATATATATCCTGAGCAAAGATAATATAGCGCCTGGACTTGAAAAAGTGAGGAAAAAAATTTACAGGATGAGGAGACTCGTTGACAAAATCCTGATGCTCTGTGATTAAACATTTGCTCTGCTATAGAGAAAGCTGTCATCAACAGGAAAGATCCCCTCTTGTAAAAACACAAGTTCTCAGTAATGCCCACAATTTTCATTCTTCTAAATAATTAAGGGGCTTGTAGACATTTACAATGAATCTTCAAGGATTTGATTATCTCACTTCAAAATAATCCATATGCCAAGTGACATATCTTGAGAGGTCTTTTCTGCAAAACTTGAGGAGTTGCTATTCTTCAAATACAAAAGTTTGGAAGAATTGCTTAGCTAAATAAAACTATATATCCTTGGGCCTCCCTAGTGGCACCAGGAGTTAAAAGTCTCAACCTATGAAGCTATCAGTAACCACTGCAGCAGGAATTCTCTATCAGTGAGCTGACCCACGTGGTACAGCAGACCTCTCCTGTCTTACCCACTGCTCCCCTCAGCAAAGCATTTCAGTCAATCCATATGTCCTGTTCACCACTCTGTCTCTGGTGAGTCCTCCCAACACCCCCCTCCCTTAGACTTCTGGCCTACATCCCAGCTCTTGTATGGATAAATGAAATAAATATATATATTTTAAGTGATACTTCTTAAATTCATGACTCTAGATTTATTTGATATCCCCTGAGAAGACAACATACAGTCAAAAGCTCATGAAAAAGGAACCAAAGTCTTAATGTCCAAATATTTAGAAGACATACAAGTCATATAAACCCTTTTCTTTCCCATATGACTTACAATAAATTTGGGATACCAAAATGCTAAGTCTTTCTAGGCTACTAGTTAAACTTTATTCTGCTGACAAAACTCTTCTAGCACTAACATTCCAGGATTATGACACAGAGAATCACAGAACCTAAAACTTTTGTATTACCAACTATAATACATCATGATAAAAGAAGCATTAAAGGATTAATAGCCAACATATTATTCTTTCAAACATCACTTCAAATGATCATTGCATTCCAATAAATTCCCCAGCACATATTACCCTTTTACACATCTCCAATATAGGCTCATTTTTTTTTTTTTAATTAAAAGTGTTCAGAATACCCACACAGATCTCTGTAGGCTGTTACTATGGTATTCAGATAAACTTCATTTTACTCCTTTCTACGTGTTTCATCTTTTAAAGTAAACCTAAAATAGCTTAATAATATAACAGTTGTGCTCACAGCCTCACCCAGCTTGGGTAAATAGTGCATTAGACAAAAGACCAAACACAGCAAAAGTACTTAAAGAGGTTACCACCTTAACTAGTCCCAACACACTACAAAGTCAAATTGAGTTGAAAAAGACAAACTATACTTCTGAAAATTTCATCAACCATTGCTTTATTTGGGAGTTCATCTGCTATGTTAGCTTTACAAGGTTATTTGTCACAACAGCAACCAAATAAATAACAAGATACTTGGTATGTATGTTTTTTACTTTAATTATAATTTTCTGACTTTAAGCAAAGAAACATTTCACCTGCTCTCTTATTTGCTTGCTCCTGGCAGGTTATGGTTATACTTTATGACAGTATTTCTATTCATTTCCAGTTTAATTTGAAGAAAAGTCTTTAACCTGAGAACCCTGGCTTAAGTGGACTGAATGAAAGGCTGTGGAAATATCAAAGTATTTATTTAACAGGTGTCTAGTGAAACTGATGAACTTTTCTAGGAATCTCCGTAGAATTTTTCATCAATTAAGCTTAAATTGGGAAACACTTGAAAATAGAATTCAAGAACTATATTGAGTCAGGAAAAAAGTTTGATGTTTCTATAGATAAGGACAAAAGTATTATGGTATAGAGAATGGGAATGTTAATTTTATGTTATCATACAAATGGGCTACTGAATCAAGAGAATGAATATATAAATAACTGATTTAAGATTATATTCAGCAGGGGGAAATAGTTTAATTATAAGAAAGGCTTTTTAAAATATCAAAAAACATACCAGTATTAAATAGAATCATTTTAGCCTAACCTTACTTTCCAAAAGACAGTATATATCAGTCATTGTATGTTGTATCCTAAAAGTTGTTCTTTAATGTTACAAAATATCTGTAGAGATTGCAGCCCTAGATTGTTGGAGAGCTCATTTTAACAGTAAAATTTGCCAGAAAAAAGATTTCAGTACTAGAAAAGAACATCATTTTGAATGTCAAAAAATCCTCAGAGTACTTGGTAACAAGAGCTACAGAGTATGAAATATTCCATGAATTGAATATACTGAGAACTGTTCACTAATGAAAAGCAAAACTAGTAAGAAATGATGTAGATACTTGGAACATTTGCTAGAATTGCCAGAGGTAAAAAGGGAAAGTCTCATTCATGTTATAGAAATGAATAGAAGATTTTGTCAAGAAGAGATTTCTATCCGAATTACCTTAAAATACCAACATATTCTAGTATTGTTATCTAGCACCTAGGTGTTTCACAGAATGTTTTTAATTACAAACAACTTCAACATGAAGTCAATATTCATGTCAACAAATTTCCAAGACCTGTAATAATCATTCTAGTTGGCTAAATCAAAAGAGAACACTATCACTTCTAATAAGTGAAGGAAATATTGTGATTGTATGATACTCTCTGAATTTTTAAATTATTAATAATATTAATACCATAAGAAAAGATGAACTAAGTGATTATTACTCAGTTATTACAAAATGGGCAGATTAGCCCTATGAAAACCCTCTACATCACTACTCAGCATACATAATCTTGCTTTTAGTTTATGAACATATTTAGTGATTTTTTTCATATATAACTATATAATTTTAAGTAGTGTCAATATATTTTCCTCAAAACATTTGTAGGGAACTTTGTAACCTGTTTCCACCAACAGCCACTGTAGTATATTTTATATACCTAATATATTTGATAATGCTTTATGAAGACATAACTGTAACATTACTTTTCTTATAATTCATCAAAGAAAGTTCAAACTCAGAGGTGAATATTTTAACTTGCATGAAGGTAAAGAACTTGTATGCATAGAATGATTAAACTTTAGAACAAAAACACAGTCTTTAAATACAATAAAAAGATGTTTTTACGGATTAAATATTACTTTCTTCTTTATGGTAAAATATTTAATGCATTTGCTACTATTGCCTTATACACATGCATACTGGTAATTACAATTTGTAATCATGTGACCAATGACAACCCAGGAATCTCAGCTGTTAAGAAGGAAATGCCATTTTACATGTCCTCAAGGTGTGCCCAGCCATAGGCATAAAGGCAAAGAAAGCAGACTCTTAAGGTACTCAAAGATATCTTCAACAGTGTGAGAGTTCAAAGAGGTTTGTGTGTGTGTATAAAAGAGAGAAAGAGAGGGTCTCCCTGGTGGCATAAAGGGTTAAGTCTCAGCACTATGAATCTATCCGCAGCCACTGCATTGTGAATTTGATCCCCAGTCAGGGAGGTGACCCACATGGCACAGCATGCCTCCTGCCTCAGCAGTGGACTTCCTCAATCTGTCTATTCTGCTCCCCACTCTGTCTCTGGTGAATCCTCACTCCCCACAACTCTGGCCTGTACCCCAGTTCTTTTATGCATAACTAAATAACAAAATCTAGCTAAATAAAATAAATCTTAAAAGAGAGAGAGAGAATGAAAATGGATTTCAAATAACAGATTCCCAATCAACTGAAGATTACCCATCCTTCCATGGGCAAACACCCAAATAAACTGGCTCAGCACAAAGCATGGCAAATTAAACCAGAAAGAAAGCCTGCCATAAGTCTAAGGCACCTTCTGGAACCAAAGAATGGTTAGACAGGCCCCACAGAGCTGGGTAGAAGCAAAGCCCTGTCCCACAAAAACAGCACATGATCATGGCTGCCACTGTCTCTGCCAAAATGCTAAGGCCTCTGAGCCTGGGAACTAGGAGCAGTCTCCCCACATATCTCAAACCCACACATCTCTTTTCCAAGTGTCTCTTTCTTCCTTCACACCCCCAGCTTCAACCCGAAAAAATACTTTCTTCCTTCCCCTGTCCAAGATGCTCCCAGTCAGGAAGTCTGATTCATAGCATGCTGGAAGTTGGAATCCAAGCTGTAAGGTCAAGATTGGGTAAGACTGGGGCAGGGCAGGGTAGGAAAGAGGAACTTGATACTGCTGCCACTTGCATTCTGGGAACCCGCAGTCCCCCCTTACAAAACAGTCTTTAAAAAGTAACTTCAATACCCTGTAAAAGCTTGCTCTAGTTCCCCAGTGTATGTGACTTCTCTGACCTCAACTCTCAGGGGTCAGGGAACTCCACCTGGGAATGCGATAAAGTTGTTGCTTGTCAAAAACTCTGTCTGGCTCTCCATCTCTTAACTACGCTGAAACTTTCACAAGGCAGCTGCATATAAGTGGGAGAGGAAAATGACTCCCATTCTTGGGCCATAGTAATGTGCCTCCCATTTTCATGGGGGTACAATCTGTAACACTTGAACTCTACCACAGAATACACAGGCAGTCAGCTATCACTGTAAATATACTTTAATACCCACAACATAGCATGTCTACTGTTAAGCCCATTTTAGAGAAATGAAAACCGATGGAGGAAGGAATGCAGGGGAGGCATCACAACACTGAGTCACACAAAGGGGGTGAGTAGAAGGGGCTAGTGCAGCAACTCACACAACCATAACATCAAGGTCAAGGCATGTCCAGGATGCCCCTGGGGTGCCTAAATATCTGCAGGAGTTCCCAACAGATAACAGACTGTTCTGCTGTGTCTGAAGCTCAAATCCAAAAGGTGAAAGATAAGGGCATGGAGATGAAGGTCATCAGGAATCTGTTAAGAATCTATAATCAAAGTCAAGGAACCTAGGCTCACAGGGAGTGAGCCCCTCCCCAGGAGAGGCTGTCTATATTAGTATAGTCTCTCCACCAGCTGGGGGCAGCCACTCCTCTGCCCACCTGTGCCTATGCAGGTGATTCTTTCCACCTGCTCTCTCCTGCAGATCAGCAGCCTCCTGCTTGCCCATGACCATGCCAGGACTTCTCTGCATTGACCTCCCCCAGCAGAGGCCACTCTCCTAAGACCGCCCACCTGCAACCATGCAGGTCTCTCCCTGCAAACCTGTCCCTTTCAGGACACCTGAAAAGAGGAAAGTGTCCTTTCCTCTTCTGTCTCTTTCTAATAAACTTTACTCTTTAAATGTATCTCGCCACGTGCCACTGAAAGGGGAGCTCTGGTGAAACCTTTCCCAGAGTGAACCCAAGAACCCCGAACTCAAAAGACAACATCAAAACCAAGTTAAAGAAATGATGAAACAATATTTGATGTCAACTAATTAAAAATGTATTTATCAAGGCACAAAGAAGTCCATCTCCTACCCTCTATGAGGTCTTCTAGGCTTACAGCATACCAGCAGTTTTACCAGACAGGTTGATAAAAAGAAAAGATAAATTGAAGTTTAATAAGAACTCATATACCCCCTACACACATTGGAAAAACACATCAAGACTGAGAAACATACTCAAATCATTTAAATACCACTTTGAATAGCTGAGCTAAGATAAGAGAGCTTGGGGGAGAAAGGGGAAGATCAGTTAGAGTTTATCTGGTATGCCACAGGAGATAATAGGTATGTAGTTTTAGTGCTGCCTATCCCTGGAGAAGAAATCAGGAGATGAACTTTTCCTGGAAGAGACACTGACTCAGATAAGCTTATACATAGATATCAAAGGCAACTTCCACCCAGCCTTCAGAGCCACTCCCATGAAATAAAACTTTTGCCAAGAAAACTATGAGATGGAAGATGAGGTAAGTGGTTGAAGAAAAGAGTTAATTAGGATTAAATAGCTTAAACTAATCTTGGTAAGTGGTTACAGATTTTATTCTCTGAGGACAAAGTTCATCATCATCAGTTTTTGTGGTTCTCAATTGTTTGCTTGATAGCTTGTTTAAAAACATTTAATTTTGGCTCAATGCAAAGAAAGTTTTTTTCTTTGGTCCAGTCCTTGATTGAATTTGAATGATATAGATAAAACATTTTCTCTATAATTGCCAACAGAATCCATTTTATAAAAATGTGGACTCATTGGTTATACAATTGTCAAATTAAAAAAACAGTGAATCATATCTCAGTGACTACTTTAACCCTTCAAACAATGAGATCAGCATTGTTATTTGCTCCTATTACAAAATTGTGGTGATTTGTACTGGGAGATTAAGTCACAGATGGAAAAGCAACAGGGTTGCACCCTCAACGAACAAACTCTATCAAAATGAAAGTATTGGCTTCAAGGATCCCTTTCCAGCACTAAAAACATTCTTTCATTTATAGGGAAATTGAATTAACACAAAGCTGACTACCTAAAAACTCAATCTATTTAGCTTACAAATTTCTTCATAAATACATTTTTTTTCAGGTTGTTAGGAATATAACCTCGAATTCTTAAAACCAATTTTCATAAGATATTTCTTGTTTTTCTTTCATTGGATAAGTCTCAGATTATTCTAAGGGATAGCTTTACTTTTCTTGAGCAAATAATTTCTCTTCCAATAGAGCTTTCTTTCATTCCCATCAAAATGATTTGTTATAGATTTAGGTCCTTTGGTATATTTTAATTGGTCTATTGTTTATTGATATCTGCTAATATTTATAAGATTGAGAGAGAAATACACACACACACACACACTACTGGTAAATGGTAATAGTATTACTTTGATGATAATATTACTGAAAGATAGGTCTCCCAAAAATGTTCACATAAAGCTTTTTTCCCTTGTATGTGTCATTGTGGTTTGTAGGGTTAAAAAGTGGAGGCCATATAGGCTGTAAAAGCAAACGTTCCCATGAACATATGAATCAATTCAAAATTTCAGATGCCAAAGTATATTAGTCTCCTGTTGACAGTTTCGGCCATATTCCTGATGTTCGGGATTGGGGGAACAAGGAGGGTGTCACTCTCATTTTCTTTCATTTTCACTTTTATTCAGTTAACTCATAATGTGAGTGAAACCACTATTTTAAAAAGAAAGGAAAGAGGTAGCCTATTCACTCTCTCTAGGTGTATGCAAACCACTTGAAACCAATTAGGTGTCAACAGAATTGTTAATTATCCTGGGGTCACCTCCTTTTGTGAAGCCTTTCAGAGTAAAAGAGAGGTATGGCTTAGCTCACAGCAGGTTCAAACAGCACTCTAATTGACAAATTTTATACTCAGCAGTTGGGTTGGCTGGAGAGGTTAAATCACATTTATTCTTCTCTAGGAAAGAAAAATGGGTGGACCATTATGTTTATCATTCATTCATTCATGAAACAACTATCTACTGATTCCCAGTTTGAGCTCCAGGACCTGGCAATCCGCTGGTAAATAAGAGAGGAGTCATTGTCTCATGAGCTTACACTTTCTCTTTAGAGAAAACACCACCATTTGCCAATCTACAAATGTGTAATTAAGAGGAACCAATTGTAGAATAAATGAGAATGTTACAGGGCAACCCCATAATGTGAAATGGGCTCTTTCAAAGCCTTGGCTCCACTATACCTAGTCTGAACACCAGGAAGCAAATGCTAAGGAATCAACAAACTCTGGTGTGACCTAGGAACACTGGTAGTTTTCTATGCCCTTTAGGGAACCCATAAGGGTAAAGTTATTTTGTAATAGTACTACTAAAGACAGGCCTCCCCAAAATGTTCACATAAGCTTTCTACTCTTCTGTGTGTCACTGTGGTTCAAACAGTGAAG
>NW_004567104.1:58751691-58752492 GCF_000260355.1 Condylura cristata | reverse complement strand
TTTTGCTAGTTGGTTGTGGAAAATAGATGGCAAATAATTGATGTATAATTAACATGATAAGAGTTTTAATTACTAGAAAAAAGTGGAGGGGGGGGGAGTTTGGTAAATACAAAGCAATGACTATATATCCTATGGGATTAAGTGGTATATATGTTATGAATTAATGTAAGGCCACATAGGCCGTAGGAGAAAATGTTCCCATGACCTAAAAGAATAAAGATTATCCAGGTTTAGGATAAATGTCTTCAGAAATAAACATCTTTGGAAATACATTATTTTAGGAAAGAAACCTATCTATGTCAGGACAAACATCTAGAACATCTGATTTTGTCATGAGAAGTCATCCTCTCCTCAGTATGTGGAACCCTCCTCTCTTCTGATGTTTCAGGCCCTGTGCCTATTCATCAGCTCTGGAGTGGGAGGTAGGGGAGGAAAGCTTAGGACTGTCTCATTTCTCTAAAATGTTTGACCATGTGAATTCTCCAAGTGATTAAATCAAATTATTTATTTTCTTTTTCTGTTACTTATCTGTCTGAAAATAATTTGCTTGCCTGACCAGTCTGAGAAGGATCCAGAGGATCAGAAATTTTCCTCCTCATCTCAACACTACCAAAGTATTACTTGCCTTTTTCATTCTTATTCTCTCATAAGTGTATAATGGATTTTTCTAGAAACTATGTGATATATACCTATAGTTATATATGGTTTTATATAACTATGCTGTGAAATATATATACATGCATATCTATATATAGATATATATGTGTACATATGTATACATATGTATCTACATATATATAT
>NW_004567104.1:58690696-58750815 GCF_000260355.1 Condylura cristata | reverse complement strand
GCCATGTGGTTACCTCCGGGGCAGGCGGGAATCGAACTCTTGCAGAAGTGGCTTTAGCTTCTCAGTGCTGTGCTTTAACCCGTTGCGCCACCAGGGAGGGCCTCATCAGGCATTTATGTAACGAGTTTAAAGTTTGAAGAACATGTATGCTTTCCCCTCTTGCTCACAAGCTTGGGAACTTGTACTCAGCAGAGTGGGTACTCACACCTGAGGTTCTGAATCTTAAAACATTAAAACAAAGGTAGAAGTAAATTAAAATCCCTGGTGCAGAGTGGTAAATCCAGCTGTGAATTGCCCTGCCGCAGTGGCCTAGATGTAGTGGTTGGTGCATGTATCCAGTGACAGTGTTGGGGTGCTCAAGACATGACTGCTTCTTTCTAATCAGCCTAATCTCCCTTATTCAAAACTCCAAATTATGAGCCTGATTTTCTAGCTTTCCCAAGAAGGCTAGCAATTATCTTCCAGCTCTCAGACTGACTTCTTTCCTCCTTAGTGGGTGTGTGGGTGGGGGTTGGGGGGGGTGGTTACAGGTGTGTGTGTGTGTGTGTGTGTGTGTGGTTTACCAGGTGGAACCCTGCAAATTCTGGCTATTCAGTTAGATTAATTTGAGCATTTAATTCTGGTTCCAATATGAGCAAGCTGTGCAAGCTTAGGTACATTACTTTACCTTCTAAAATGATAATAATAATTGTCTTTTTAGTTTTGATTTATTCACATATATAAGGAAAATTGTGAAGAAGCTCAGATGAGGTAATGCGCATAAAAACTTGGCGCAGTGTCTCTATGACTTGCAATGGATGTGAGATATAGTCGGGAAAAAAATTACTCAAAGATTAATATGTGTGTACACAGAAAGCAGGTCATCACTTTTACATTGTTTTAACATTTCCTTTTCTGAAGGTCCATGTGGAGTAGCAAGTAAATTCGTCAGTTGTAACGCCTGTTACCATATCAAATCATCATTTCTCCTGTGCAACTAGAACACACCCTGATATCATTCTCAAACCTTGCCGGGCATTTTGGGTGGGTGAGTTCCTTATCAGACAGGATTGTCCCAAGCATGTTTCAATGATTTTTGTGATTATTGACCCTTGCCCACTAAGTTCCAGTATCATTCTAAGCTTGACAACCCAAAGCATTACTCAGGGACAGTTCTGTCCCCAGTAGGGAATAACTACAATCTTGTTGGTTCCTTAAGTACATTCGCATAGTAAACTATTTTTAAGTGATTGCATATAGAAAAATGGAGCATACTTATTTAAAATGTTAATTTTCACAGGTAAATATTAGTATTTGCCAAAGGACTACCAATAGTGGAGGAACCAAATTGTGAAACTCATAATGGTTTTTAACAAATTAAAAGGTTGACAAATAAAAAGGCATTCATTATTCTATAAATATATATGGTTAAAATTATTGAAGCAAAACATAGTTAACATATTTAGAGAGATTTGGAAACACACACAAAAAGATTTTCTTCAATTTTGATGTGCCTCAAAACTGTGGGTAGGTTTGATACAAATACAAGCACTAAACTATTCCAGAATGACCACGTTGTATCACTAGGGACTGGGCCAGGGCATGCATATGTTTGTATCACAACATTATGGCTTATAAATGTAAAGGATCTTAAAGTTAACAGATTTTTGTCATTTATTCATTTGACATAAGTAATGAGTTTTCTATAACACATTTATCAGCAACTACTATATGGTTAGCACTGTACTCTGTACTAGGGATACAGTGATCAACAAGATATAGGTTTGACCTCCCAAGTTTTGCTAGTTGGTTGTGGAAAATAGATGGCAAATAATTGATGTATAATTAACATGATAAGAGTTTTAATTACTAGAAAAAAGTGGAGGGGGGGGAGTTTGGTAAATACAAAGCAATGACTATATATCCTATGGGATTAAGTGGTATATATGTTATGAATTAATGTGACAAAGCATGAGGAGTTTTGTTCTTCACATATAATCATATTGTGGTCAACAAAAGGAACAATTAGGGAGAAGTTGTAAAAGAATATATTAGTGTTGGTCAAGAAATTAGTAATATAAACACATGTACTATTTATTATTCTCTTTTGGCTAACTGATCACCTAACTGAAAAATAATCAACCATATAAAAGATTTGAATCGAAACACCTTAATTTGAAAATATAAGCCAATACAACATGTATGAGAACAAATAGGAACTTACTGCATTAGGGAGCCACTACTGGATTTCTTTAGGAAAATTATTGCCTATTTGCTCAGTGAACTGCATGTCAACTCTCCCGTCCTCTCTCCTCTTGTCTATCCTTCCTTATTTATTTCCTCTTTCCTGTGTCAGCCTGCCTAAATTACAATTAAATCAGCAATGTAAGAAATGAAAATTTTTAAAAATCATATAAAGTTAGGTCTACAGAGAGTTGTAGTTTTTGTTTTTGTTTTTTTTTTTTAAGATTTATTCATTTGTACATACAGAACTGGGGTACAGGCCAGAGGCTCAGGGGTGGTGAGAGGCTCCACCAGAGACAGAGTGGGGAGCAGAACAGGCAGATGGACGAAGTACACAGCTGAGGGGAGCAGCGGGCGGGTCAGGAGAGGTCTGCCACGCCATGTGGTCACCTCTGGGGCAGGCGGGAATCGAACTCATGCGGAAGTGGCTTCAGCTTCTCAGTGCTACGCTTTAACCTGCTGCGCCACCAGGGAGGGCCAGAGAGTTGTAGTTTTAAGTATCTTTTGTCCTGTGAAATGAAAAAAATCCCCCTTCTATTTGCCAGGCCTCTACTGCTTCTCGCTATTCCATGACTCACAAACACTACTCTTTTCATGCAATTATCAATTTATATGACAAAAACTGTAAGCTACTTTTCTTTCATTCTTTGACTTCCACACGCTCAACTATTTATGATAGCATTTTATTTTATTTTTTTAAAAAGATTTTATGTACTTATTCATACAGAAAGGGGATACAGGCCAGAGGTACAGGGGCAGTGAGAGGATTCATCAGAGACAGAGCCAGGAGCAGAAGAGGCCGACTGATGAAGGACACTGCTGAGGGGATCAGCGGGGGAGTCAGGAGAGGCCTGGCTGGCCTTGTGGATCACCTCTCTGGCAGGCTTGCAACTCATGCGAAAGTGGCTTTAGCTTCTTAGTGCTGTGCTTTAACCTGCTACGCCACCAGGGAGGGCCCGATATTAGTTTATTAAGTGGAGAAAACTAAATTGTGAAATGAAGACTTCTAATGTGAACTATGGGCACATATAATTGTATCCAGACAACATAGAATATATTAGTGTATTTAAACTTCATTAAGCATGTTCATTTGAATTTCAGGGTGGCATGAGACCTAATTTCATTGACTTCAGCAAAGCAGCCTTGTATCTTTCCTCCCACATTGTGTGGGTTTGGAGCTTAATTGTCCTACCTATAGAGATCTTCTTAGTCTCCCTATTGTGCAGAGACCAGACACCTGCAATAGCACATAGAAATAAAGCTCTTCACATCAAATTATTAATCTCTTAGCTTGTTTTCACTATAGGCCCATTGGAATATTCCACCCCCACCTTATTCTCTTAGCAGTTAATTAAAATTCTTGTGATTGAAATGTATTTTATGGTCTTTATGAAATAGTGGCTATCAAACTGTAGTTTGCTTAGAGTAGCTACGATTCAATAGTTTTTTTCTTTAATTCCCACTATATATTTCATACTTACTGCAATTTAGAAAAATTGCTGATGCATCAATTAATGCAAATTGTATAAAGGCTTCTATAATTTAAGCTTAAAATGCCAGATCTAGTCATGGAGCTTTGTATTTTCATGAGCTGAAACTTAAAATGCGGGGTTCAATTTTCATTTACCTAATGTTCCCCAGTAATAAAGACATGTCTATTAGAGACATCTGTTACAATTTGGTAACCTCTAATTTTAATGGGAAATAATACAGTTCATGTCTGTAAGATTAGAGGTTATGGACTAGGTCTTTACACTGGTTTGGCATCCTTGATAAAATGTTCTGCCAGCCAATCTAATATATTCACAAAGGACCCAAAGTCTTGGTTCTGCAAGCCAAAAAAATGTGGGTGAGGGGGTAGAATAAAAACTTTTCTATCTTGTCACTTTTCTTATTGCCTTGTAAATCTGTCACCACCTGCTAGAAAATAATATTTTGTCTCTTTTTTAAAAGCACGTGAAGAGACAAGAAACCAATGAATAATTACACAGTAAAATGTACTTTGCCAAGTGACTATGACGGTGAGAAAGCAGGAATAAGAGAGAAGGAAAGAAAGAGCTAGAGTTTTGCATATTCCTCCAAGCACTGTGACCTCTCATTGATGTGTTGGTTTTTGAAATCTTTTCCTTGGCAGGGGGTGGGTGAAGGGGTTAAGAAAGAGACAAAATCTTTCTATCCTCTTTCTTCTCTTGAACTGACAACCTACAGATAGCAATGAGAATGCATCTGAGAAAACAATTATATCTGCCAACTATAGCAATTTTAACAATGGAATCCTGGTTTTTTTCTCTATTCAAGCCAAACTTCAGCATTCTTTTTGATTCCAAGTCCTTAATGGTATTTATGACTCTCACGGGTATTTATTTTAACTGAATATCTTGCATTTGCTATGCCAAGAACAATCCTGAAGAAAAAAAAAAGATTCCTGTCACTGTATTCAGGCTTCAACAAAAAGCAACCAAGCCAGTAAATCACTAAATGGAACTACCAACTTCCTATGACATGCATAAATAATGCCTTAACAGTCTGTTCACCGGAAAGATTAGAATGGGAGTGAATACAACCTAGTAAAAGTCTGCCTATCCATGCTGAGCCCAGACCTCTATCAAAATCAATTTCTGCCATTTGACATCTGAGTATTTGAAATGTTCTAACAGAAAGCAACTGCATCAAATTTCTTTCCAACTTGTCTTCAGCATACAGGAAGTATGATAACCAAACTCACCATGTTTTAATTATCATTGAAAATCCAATGCTAACTTGAGACCACCTTGGTACAGAGAAAATTATGATGAAGGCAAGCAATGCTGAACAATGAAATTAACAAAAACACAAGCCATCTTTCAAGCAAATTGTCCCTTTATGATTAGTTTGGCTGACGTTCTGTATTAGAATATAAGAGGGCAAGGCAATTGAGCTTTCTAAATTGAATTTTCAATTTGAGTTACTCTCTTAAGTGACAAGATTATGCAATTTCCAGTATGTGTAGAAAGTTGATGAATATTTTTTTATGGTCCATTCTCTAATAAAATTCTTTCCCTACAAGTTCTTTCATCAAAACCATAAAAGAGTCCCATGTAGATATCACTCTACACATCCCTCTGGAAGGAAATACAAAGTCATTCAAATGCATTATTTTTCAAGTCACACTATGTTTTCAGTTGCCTTCTCACTCTAAATATAATAAACTCAGACAAGTCATTACATGTTATCATTAAATGTATTTCATGTTTTTTTTTTTTTGTTTGGTTTCCTATAAATTATTTTATTAGAGATTCAATGACCCTCACCAAATTTACAAAGAAACTCAAAATCTGGAGAAGAAATAAGATGGAGTTTTTAATATTATAGTTAATCAAGTGCACTTCTATTGGATTTTCAAGTAAATAAATTCATTTAAAAATTTCCTTAAGCCCATCAAGATCTTTATGCATTTTGCTAAGTTTATTCTAAAATATTCCTTTAATAATAACAGCAAGAGCCTTCACATTTTACTAATTAACATTTTTCTAGTGAGTGTATGCAGGACTTGACCTATATTTGGTTGGTAATAATACTGAACTTTAAAAGTAAAAAATAAGTAAGAAAGCTTGGCATCATTTTTTTCAAGCTCTTGTAGCTCTTTTGGTGATTTATAGATTAATCAATCATCAATGGGATTAAAGGCCATTTACACTAAACAAATTGCTTATGGCTGCAGCAAATTGTGTTTTGAGATTTAGTGATAGAGACTATAAATTGCCAGTCATGTTATTAGACATATAAATCAGAGAGTTACTGAAAATTGATTAGCTGACTCCAATTTTTCTGAACACATTGTTACTCTAGCTTATTATTTTTCTTTCCCAGGTCAGAAGAGTTCAACTCTACAACTGACTGAAGGAATGTGTATTTCCGCACCTAAAGCTAATACTCAAGGGGTTATGTTTTTGTTTTTCATTTCTATAAATTTTCTTTGAGGTTTAGAAAAATCAGGTTTTTGCCATCATGTGAATATTACATGGTTGATTTTTTTCTAGTCACTATTTGAATATGATTATTTTAGATATTGAAACAAGAATATTTGAATAAAAATATTGCTCAGTATTTTTTCTGTTGAATGACCGAAGCAGATCATAATAACCCCAGAATGAACATAATCACTTTCACCTACTTGAGCACTTTCCTAAAGTCTTAAGGATATAACAATCTACTTTCAGGAACAAAGAAGTCACAAAAAGGAAGCCAACTGTAGGCATACTTGTGTTATCAAAGGACCTTTATAATAATCAATTTATCTAATAAAAATGTAATATTCATTTTAAAAAGTGTCCATGAATGATTTGCTTTTGGGACGAGTAATAGGTTTGGTAGATTATTCTGGATGTAGACTTTCAGCTCTGAGTTAGTATGCTTGTTTCCCTGGCTCGCCTCTCTTCGTATACCTCTCATACAAAGATAATTGAATAACTTCATATGCGATTCTCATTTAATTACTGCCCTGCTAAAAAGTTTCAATGGCTCTTCAACTGTCTTCAGCATATTTTCCAAGAATTCACTTTGCCAACATAGTCTTTACAGATTTTATCATCCAGTCAATTCCAAAAAGCTTTATTACCTAATTAAACATGCTGCCTCACTTACTATTGTTTTACTGTTAGGGCTTGACTGAAGGACCTCCAGGGACCCTGAAAATTGCACATCCTAAATCATTCTGACCACCCATGAGCATAAAGCAAAGATACTCTGTGTGATAGACCTTTAATATAATTAGCATGCATACATAAGGAAGAGAAGAAAGGATTTACTTATAATAGTTTCCCAACAAAATACATAAAATTTCCCATGCCCTCATGGGCATTTGCCCAGTTAAGCAGAGTCAGCCCAGAAAGGGACAGCTAACCCCAGAAGACTGTCACAAGTCTAAGACACCTTCTAGTGGAGAAAGACAAGGAAAAGGCCAGGCAATTATGGGACAAAGTAGCAAAATTAAAGTGTAAATCAATATAACAGCTGCCATCATCTCTGCCAAGGACAATTTTCCCATGTACCTCTCACCCTATGTATCTCCTTCCCAGAAATCCCAGGATGCAAATTGGCTACAGAAGCAAGAACATAAGTCTTTATGTGTCCAATTATATATCAACTATGGCTTCAAGTCTATATCCCTAGCTCCTCTCCTCAGAAGTCCAGCTTATGGTATCCCAGGTCTCATTGTCCAAGGCAGCAACAGTGAATGGGAGTTGAGAAAAATGGTACCTGTTCACTAGCTTTGATGCTCCTCCCCATTTTATGGAGATACATCTGTAATGTTACATCTCCTTAAAATGGCATTTCTGAAGATCCAGCTACTACTATCATACCTACCAATCATGGGCTTCCTTCACACAGAGCAACATGCTCAAGAAATCACTTCCCATCCCCGCAGAAGGTATTGCAAATTGAGTCAACTCATGTCACGCACCCATTGCGTCTATTAATGCATTTACCTATTGTACTCTGCTTTTATTTATTTAATATTTATTTTCTTACCTCCTTGTTCATTTTTAAACAGTATTTGATTTTCCCCCTCGGTGTAGTTCTGTTGCTCACCCACCACCATAGCACCCAGGATCCATCATCACAGTCCCTTGTGTTCTTCCCTCCCCTGTTTTGACCCTTCTCCTTCCTCCTCCACTGTTATATGCCTCAGATCTGTAGTCATGCACTCTACTTTTTTTTAACTATAAATTATACAGACATTTGTATTTAAATACAAAATAAATTTTAATATATTGTCATTAATAGTTTTCATCTCAACATTCCAGGCAGAACATGCTTTATGCAACAGAGAATCATCATGGCCAAATAACTTGAGTAATCTACACTACATAATTATCCATAAATTAACCTTATTACAAATATAATTGCAGATTATAAATATATTTCAAACACCTTACAAAATCTCCCTTGCATGAATTCCATAAATTTAGACATTGGAAACAAGATAGGGCAATAAACCCACAACTGACTCAAACTGTTGGTAGTACAGATAAGTCAAGAACCGTGGGAGTTAGAGAAGCTGAGTTCAAATTGTGACTGCTACCTACTACCTATATTATAATGGAGAACACAAATTGTTATTTGATGCGTGCAATATTTTGTAGCTTAAATTTTACAAAAGATTGATGTACAAACAACATGGCCCCTTAGTTCTCCAAATATATCAAGAGTTCCTGTTCTCAAAGGAATTTACAAAATTTGAGCAGAACTGCAGAGCAGAACTGCAGAGCAGAATGTTAGTTTCTTCCATATTTGTTCTGCATTTAATCATCATAAATGTCATGAGTCCTGTTTATATATGCAAGCTGAACTTTAGAACAGAAATATATATCAAATTAATTCTCTCACATATATAAATATAGAACTATCTCAAAAAAGGGAAAAAGAAATTTTAGTTGTTTGGTTGTTTTGGTGGTTAGTTTTGGTGATTATAAGTACTTTAATCTTACCCCTCCCCTTTGAGGACATATAAATGTGCAAAGAAAGCATCCACCTATATGTATCCCCAAACACTGAAATTCACAGTCTTACCTTCATGTTCCTTGATGGCAGAATGACATTTGATTTATATGCAAGATCTTAGGATATTGGGGGAGATAGGCCTTTCCCTCCTCTTTCTGTCTGTTTTAAAAACTATGCTGTGAGTAATTTCCTCTGAACAAAAGGTATTTCAAGGTTCTGTTATGCCTGAGATGTCAAAAGAGTTGGTAAATGGTCTGAGGGTTTCACAAAACCACAAACCTTTCTGCAGGTTTTCTTTCTTTCTTTAAAAAAAAAAATCTATATTACATTCCCCCTGGGTACACTACTTCACATTAACTATTTTTCCAATGAAATAGAACAGCGCTTTGGTTGGAGGAAATGAAAAGATGTTGTTGTTATTCTTAGATATCACACCAATATTTGTTTTCATTGTATAACAATAGAATTTCTCTAATAGAAGCCCGCAAAAGAAAAACCCCTTCAAAACTGTAATAAAAAAAAACCTCTAAAACTGTAAAATTATGAAGATACATTTGAGGAGAGACACTCTCAGAATCCCCATATTCCAGCTACAATAAATTAGGCTATTGTCTTCAGTCTGTCAAATATTTTCTTCTTCCTCCTCTTTTGAACAGTTTCTTAACTAAGGATTTGGCATTTTCTCCCACAGGAACATATATCAAAGTCAGACATGGTCATTAGTACTGAGAGACCAAGGGTGTGAAGGAATTTTAAAAACCTCTTGATTCTAAATCTTACTTTGGACTCTGTAGGTTGCACCTGACTAGGACTGATAAAAACTCAGAATCCAAAGCGCTACTCAAAGTCAAGTGACAGTTACAGAGTACAGTTTTCCTGAAAGGACTCTGATCAAAAGTACCTTGCTGAATATGGAAACACCTTTGAATATCTACACACACTAAGCCATTATTAATTCTAGTTTAAACCAAATATATGTGTGTGTGTGTGTGTATTTTTTTTCTTTAAACACCTTTGAGTTTCTATAGCACACTAAGCCATTATTAACTCTAACCTAAACACACACACACATAAACACATATATTTTCTCTGTCCATTGTATTGCTTGATTTAATGTTACTGTTCTCTCTTTTTACTTTCCCACTTTGCAATCCCCATCCCATTCCCTATTTCATATTAAGGTAGAATTTCGAAAGAGCAAATATGCAGTATCAGTGCTGTAAAACAAGAAAGGCATCAGATATTTAGCACTTGGATTATCACACTGAACTGTGGTCAGCTCATTAATCTTCTACTTTCACCCAAAGATTCCAAATCGACATACTTAGGCAATTTAGCAGTTACAGAAATGATTAATAGTTTTCTCTGGTGTTAACCTAATTGCTATGACACTAAAGACAAGAACATTACAAAAGATAAAGCATTGAGACCAGAATTATCTCCCTTCTAGGTAGCAATCAGCTGTTTAAGGCAATTCTTGAACACTTTTGAACAACAAACAAATTACTGTGGTTAATATGGTTTTTGCCTTGCTGAATTTAACTAGAAGACAAATATATTACCAAATTCTCATGTCTTGTTCTCATTGTTTTATAACTTGTCCATAGTTTTTGCTATCAAATTTGTTCAAGAAGGAATGAATTTTTAAAAATATTTTAATAGTAAAATTTCATATCCATGTAGCAAACTATTTCCATTTAATGCATAGTCTTGAATTTTTATTTGTTGTCTATTCAATGAATGTGTGAATATATTTAACAAATAAGTAGGAGGAAAGGCAATAACTTGAAAAATCCATGTATTAGTCTCATTTGTATTGTGGAATAGCAGAATATGGCACCCCAAAATGTACCATTTGGCATAAGGATTATATTTTGAAAGCGAGACAACTGAAAAGCAGATATTAGAAAAGCTCTCTGGCGTCCCTGTTTTACCAAAATCAAGATAAACTTTACTAACCCTTACCTTCTATTAGTTTCCCCATATATTTACTTTCCTTCAACTTCCCATTGCTTCCCTTGAAACACAAAGTCCTTTTCTTCATCTTATCATTTCCCCAAAATGTGCTGTTCTTCCATTGAGATTCTATATATCCAAGTTTTTACCACCATTTTGAGTACTCCTTACTGAGTATTCCCATAGGTATGCAAGATGCACTTTAAAAAAAACTTTTGTGTTTTTCACTTTTTAATCTTTTGTCAGTTTGGTGTAGAGGTTTCCAACAAATGAACCTGATATGGGTAAAAGGAAAATAAGTTTCTACCCTTATAAACTGTTAACTGAAAAGTAAGTCACAGTAATAGGATAAGAGTTTATTGGTAATCAAAGTAAGGAAGCAGTCCAACATGTTTTATGTGTCTCAACAAACATAAGTTTGACTTTAGTTTCTCTTTATATAAAATAAATGGTTGTTATATATGTGTGTGTGTATAACTCTATGTGTATGTATATACACACAGTTGTTCCATCAACACCAAAAGGTAATGGGAAAGCCTGTGTGTCTTTACCCATACTCTTAAAATCTTAGAACTAGATGCAAGGCAGGCATTCACAGAAAAAATTAGTAAAAGGCTTATCTACAAAGGAAACGAAAAGAAGGGTAACTAAGAGAGAGAGATTGATAGAGAGCTTGTTTGTTACAATGTCCTATAGTAATGGTAAATGAGCTGGTCCAGGGTACGTACTGGAGACAGCCACATCCACAGTCTCTCCAGGTCCATATTTGTGTGGTTTTATATGAAGCAAGGCTGCTTAGTTTCCAGCAGTTCCCCCTTCATGAAGTCCAGAGTCATGGCGGATTCATGGCATTATGAGAGTTGAAGTCATTGGCACCTGTGATCTCTTTGGCATGGAGGTTGGAGTCGAGTCCATAAAACATCAGTGGGTGATATTCATTCAGCACATACTGTTACCCCAACACAGTGAGTCAATGACATTAGTTTTGATGGGTGTGGCTTCCATTTCTAAACTGATGCCAGAGGATAACATTACAGATTTAATCTCTTCCTTTGGAAAGAATCCCTTGCAGATCAGCAAAGGCCAGGTATTCATTGTTACATCATTTCTCTCTGGCTCCTCCATCAACTGTGGATGTGAAAAGACTGGCTTTATCTTCAAGCAGTAGGTTCCTGCAGACAGGATGGAGCCTCTGCAGATGGCTTTGCTCTCATAACTGCTACAGCAGGGCCAGGGCCCCCATAAAAAATTGCCATATGCTATCTGTGCAGTACAAGGACAGTTCTTTCTTATCAAAGTACCCAGAATATTGTTTCTGTTTTTCTTTGTTTTTCTCAGTTTAGATGTCCTAATCAGTATGTATAGCTTGGGTTCACAGGTATCAAAAATGCATTCTATTGAGGCATAGGGCCACGGGAGAGCCCTTAGGGTAGGAATGTAACAGGTCCAGGTTTCATGGACTCTGTCCCCACCACTCCAGATACTGGAACTCCGAATCCCATCAGTACCAAGGAGAAGCACGCAAGGACGTGAGGGCAGAGCTGAGCAGCCAGGTTGGGATAAAACTGGACATGTGGGCTCTGAGGGTCTCTTGGCCTGGTGGTTCGCGGCTGATCATTTTGGCTCTCGATTGGTTTTCAGTGTGCCGGTGGAGTCCAAGTCAGCAGAACTGGTAGGACATTCTAGTTAACTGGTATTTCTCTCCCTCTTTCCCTGGGTTATTCCTTTACCTTCCTCCTTTAAATGAACCCATTATTTGACCTTTTTGAGTGTGTCCATAATACAATTGAAATGTAAGCGCAGGGTGCCCTGTAACAGGAATAGAATAAAAGAAAAAAAAATCCTCAGAAGGCCCTCCCTGGTGGCACAGTGGGTTAAAACACAGCACTAAGAAGCTAAAGCCACTTCAGATGAGTTTGATTACCACCCCAGAGGTGATCCACATGGCGTGGCAGACCTCTCCTGACCTACCCGCTGCTCCCTTCAGCAGTGTACTTCATCAGTCCGCCTGTTCTGCTCCCCACTCTGTCTTGGTGAATCCTCTCACTGCTCCTGCACCTCTGGCCTGTACCCCAGTTCTGTATGTATGAATAAATAATTCTTAAAAAATAAAAATCCTCAGAAGAATTAAGAAAGGTTCCAAAGATAAGGGCAACAAATTCAAAAGGGGGCAAATCAAACACCTCTGGACTAAGGGCAACAGGACATGAAGACAGTGGTGGGGCTTTAGAATAATCAGGGAAGGAAGGTCTATTCCCTGAGGCAGGACTTGACTTAACTTCCTTGCCCCACCCTTGCCTGGGTTCACTGCCTAGGAGCCCCACTTTATATTTGTTCCCTTTGTCCTCAATAAGCTTTTCCTTTCTCTAAACAAACCTCCTTTTTACTTGTTTACCTGAGCAGCACCAAAGTCCCTGCTGTGGCTTCATGAGACACCAGCCAGTGTTGGTCTAGTGGCCACTGCAGTCAGGGGTCCATTCCTGGCTGGAAGACTAGGCCTGAAGCCTGAAATTTCAGTGTCACTATAAACTAAGTTATCAAAATCTTAACATTTCTTATATATTTTCTAAAAAGTAGTGTTTTAAAATTTCTCAGTTTCGATTCAATTGAAACAGGCTTTTGATCACTGAATAAGTGTGAATTGGTTATTCAGCAAACTGGCATCTCTGAGACTCTCTTCTCTTTTTCTGTCTGTATTACATGTTGAAGTTCCTACACAACTGTGATGGGAACATTCACTTCTAAATTGAAAATATATCTGTGTTGACATCATTGGTTACATGTTCACTCCTATCATCTTAATAAAATCTGTAGTACCTGTAATTTCCCCCCAAAACAGAGTTTGTCAGTTGGAAGAAAATATTTTCTCTCCTTTTGTACTTTGTGATTCTAATACTTTATTAAGCTGTTTAAAAAAGACATTCTAGTCTTCTCTAGGTTCTCTATTTGGTGGCATTGCCACCACTGAGTTTTTATCATGTAAATTATGGCAATCTGGTTAGCTCCTTCCGTTTTTTTTTTCTTAACAAAAGGGGTCTGCAAGAGCTAATCAAAATGCTGCAATTTACATATTAATGAAGTTTTTATAATGACATTTCCTTCATACACAGGGTGAGCAAAAGGGAGACTTTTTATCATTTTTTGAGAAAGCAACCACTACATTTTGATCTTACCAAGTATCCTTGAAACTTTCCAAATTTGATTGAAATCATATTGATGTATGTAAATCAGACACAGAATGAAAGTGCAAGGTATGAGCTTCATACATGTGATGTTTATAAGCAATTTTTGTATACATTCATGCACTTGTAATTACACAAAACGCTAAGGATTCGTTTGGCAGTGAGAACGCTGTGCACAATCAAGTCCTAATCATTTTCAGGGAAGGAAAAACATTCCACTAAAAATGCAGAGATCAAGGAGTGTTCAAAAGCTATGTCAAAAGTGTCCAGCTGTTTTCATAGAATATAGGTGATTTCCTGGTGGTAGTAAAATCCAGAAGAAACATTATAACAACTAGAAATGTCTATAATTGCTATGAAACCCAAGCATGAAGATTCACAAAAATAGGATAAGTGGATGAAATTAGTTAAAACAATCTTCTTAATAATCAGTAACTCTTGATGGTGAAAGTACTTTAAATCTTAAGAATACATCACTGAAAATCAAGCTGAAAAAACAAATTAATAATCTGTCACTAGCATGTGGTCTCCCATAGATACTATGTTCACAAATGCAACAACAGAGATTCCAATATTCATCATTATTTAGTTAATGATATTCTCTGGAATTAAGGGAAGAAATCAGCTTGTGTTGTATTTTCTTTAATCTTCAAGTGACTATATAGATAAAATATTTGTAATGGCCAATCAATAGGACTTTGAAAAGTTGTACCTGTAAAGAAGAGGAAAAAAAGAAAGACAACGCCTAGACATTTTTGTATGAATTCTTGATTCTGTAATAAACTGGTATCTTATGTGAAAAAATTCTCACTAACGAATTGGAAAGTATCAGTGTTTTTCCAAATTCTACTTTTTTCCTAAGAGTTAATGTGAAGATAGTAATTTTTAGATGATATTTCTAACAAAAGCAATGTAATATTTGGTTTGTTCCCACTAGAATGATTCTGTTATTAAAGACATTTTGGTAGCTAGAAAATAGCATTTAGACTGTTAATGTGTCTCAAATTACAAATATTAACAATTACCTTTACTATCTTAAAAAGTCATCATATAACCAGTTCTGAAATCTGAAAAATAAAAATAGGATGTTTTTATATATAATACATAGATCAATTTAACTGGCTTTAATAATCTACATGTTTAATTTTAAAAATGGCATTTGGTAAGAATAGATATATAGCTCCTATTTTAGATTCATAGATCACTCAACAAGTAAAATAACAAGGCAGGTCTTCTTTTCACAGCAGGACATGAACACCCACTCAATTGGATTAGATGACATCATGCCAAGTGCCATTAGTCCCATCATTGACTTGTGCCTGCAAATGCTGCCATTTAGACACATGGAACCACTTCCCCTCACATCTGGCCACTTCGGCAGCACAGTTGGCACAAGCATGCTGTGGAAGATGACTGCTTTTGCCCAAACTATTTAGCCCAAATCCTTCCACACCATAGGGTTATTTCTTCGAACAAAGCTGAATTCTTCAACCTAGGAAACTCTTAGCTGTGCATTTATGATCTACAGAAAGTTTATTTTTCTTTCTTGTCTTCACTTGAATGGTTTGGCTTCTCAATAGCTCCAATCTTGCTCCAGGCTTTTGAACTGTTGATTGCTCGTGTTCAGGCATTGATTTCAGGTTGCACCAATTCATTGAAATTGTACTTAATTTCAAAGAACCTTCATCACTTCCTGGAAGACCAGTTCGTGTGGAAGTGGACAAATGACTCCCCTACAGGGACTCTGACCTCTTCTAACCACAGGTATATAGGCCTTCCATTGACAGAGAGTAATTGTTCTAATCTTTGGTTGGTCATCCCCCTGGTCTCCCAACTGTTTCTGTCTCCAAAGGAAGAAAGTATTTGGCTTAATTTTGTTTTGTCTTGGTTTTCCCAGATCGATGCTAAACCTAGCTCAAATATTTAGCCAACAATTTGAGCAATACAATCTGAAGACCTGACTAATTGTGAGTTTTTTATCTTATTTTTATAGTACATTGTCACCCAGAATGAAACCCACACATTCAAACTTACGTGTACACACACACCATGGTAAGTCAGCCATAACAAACAATATTCAGACACTATTGTTTTCTAATTCTTTCTTTGCTGTCATCAAATTCTGAACCATGTTTTGTTTGCTGATTTGGCTCTTTCATAAAACCTTACTATGCCTAGTCAGTTTATGTAAACATTTTCCTGTGTTTATTGCTGGAACTATTCGATTAGTACACACAACAGCTGTAACTTGTCAACTTAATCTATTTTTCCTAAAGAGGTGTGTTTCAGCTTATTTGCTTTTAACTTAATTCAAAACACCATGAACAAGGCTCACCCTTCATTTCTCATTCCAAGAAGAAAGTGTGGGAGATCAGAGAATAGCAGAATGTTTTGCTACTTGGACTTTTGCCCCCCAGAAAGAAAAATGCATTGAGCTTTTGCCCCCACCCCAGAGTAGAACGTGCCACCCCAAAATATTCCTCTTTGACACAGGATTATATTGAACTGAGTATTTTAAGAAACGATAGGCACTATAAGAAAATCTCTGAAAAGTAGAGAAGCTTCTATCAGAGAAATAAAGGAAATCATCCATATCTTTTTTTTGTCTATACTGATGTATAATCAAGCAAGTATCAGTCAGAAAAAGTCAGAAAGAAATTTAATAACAACATGTATATCTCATGCATAGAGGGGAGAGACCCAGTACAAGTGAGTGTCTCACTTACTTGGCTCTAGGCACCACCTTAAGAGCATCAAAGAGGTGGAGATATAGCCATTATAAACATTGTTCACATTTAGAAACTGGAACAGAATCTTGAAAATGCGTCATAATTGGACATGATCTCATAAAGAAAGACATAGCATTTTTAACAATGCGTAAATTTTTTCAATTAAAATTTATTTTTCCTTTAAATTTACTAATTCATAAATATTCATTACACAAACTGAGCAGATATAATTTTCAGCATTCATAAGAGATTTGTGCCTTGATTTAAGAATATAAAATGTATTTTAAATATTAAACAATTTGTTTATTGAATTACTATGAAAGGGATTTTATTGATACTTGGCTTGTTATAACACCTGTTCACCTGTCCTCTGTTTATAGTTTGTAACTTATAGTTCTTAAATAGTTCTCACAAGGCAGCTGATTTTTATGATTCCACCTCAAGCCCACACATAATCTCTAAAATGTATAGGTCTGGGACCCTCCCTGGTGGCGCAGCAGGTTAAAGCACAGCACTATGAAGCTAAAGCCACTTCAGCAAGAGTTCGATCCCTGGGCCTGGAGGTGATCCACATGGTGCAGCAGACCTCTCCTGATGCACCCACTGCTCCCCTCAGCAGTGTACTGCATCAGTCGGCCTGTTTTGCTCCCCACTCTGTCTCTGGTGAATCCTCTCACTGCCCCTGCAACTCTGGCCTGTACCCCAGTTCTGTGTGCATAAATAAATAAATCTTTAAAAAAATGTATAGGTCTGGGCTATCTGACTCATAGATCATTTTGCAGTGGAAGAAAGTATAAAAGATACTACAAAGGAAACACTGAAATGCTTGCTTTTATAAACAATAGAGCACACATCATTTAGAAATGTAGAGCTTCAGCTGAGATAACTCATATCATAACTGATAACACCAGTAAGGATGACAATGCCTCAGCCAGAGTGATAAAATCATAATCTCCCAGAGAATTTTGAGAACTGCAAGTCCACATTCTTGTCACTGCCTTCCTATTCCTATCTGCTCACTCATTCAGTTGGGCTCCAGCAAATCTGTTTCAGTCACTTTAGATAATATACACAATGGGTAGCTCACATGTTAATTACAGAGTGTAAATCAACTCGATGTCTTGCGCACTTCTCCTGACCTCTGCTGACATCTGAGTGTCCATGACTCCAAAACATGCAACTCTCACTTAATTCCTTCTTTTCATTAGACAAACTATTCATAGTGTCAATGAATGTTTACAGAGAAAGCACTGTCAGCCATCAGACTCTAAAAATTCACACACTGGCCCTCCCTGGTAGTGCAGCGGGTTAAAGCACTGCACTAAGAATCTAAAGCTGCTTCCTTATGAGTTCGATTCCCGCCTGCCCCGGAGGTGCCCACATGGTGCAGCAGACCTCTCCTGATGCACCCACTGCTCCCCTCAGCAGTGTACTGCATCAGTCGGCCTGTTTTGCTCCCCACTCTGTCTCTGGTGAATCCTCTCACCACCCCTGCACCTCTAGTCTGTATCCCACTTCTGTATGAATAAATAAATCTTAAACATTTTTTTTCCCATTCCTTTTGGTAGTATTTCCCAAATTTCTTGATAGGATAATTTGTGTTGTGAAATTTAAAAATGTGTTCTAAAAAAAATTCTGATATTAGCAATATTTTCTTTTAATACTTAGGAAATTAGTATGTTAGAAAATTACTATTATCATGTTATATTTGACCTTATTACATGGTTTCCCACAGTAAAGATTAAAACTTGCGTAGGAGATAATTTTATGTATATGTGCATTGATGGCCAATCCAGTGATATATCATTGTCATATATTGCACCTTTTGATTGTAGCTGATTATGTTATGTATGCCAATATATTTTTAGAATGTAGATGTGTAGGTTTCATTGTATATCAACATATATGATTCAGATATTTATTATTTCTCAGAGTAACAAATTATTCCTTAAGATTATGTTGCTGTCTATTGTAATCCAAACATGAAATTATGTTAACAATGTCTGTCACCTATCTCTTTATTTATTTTTGACACTAGGGATTCCTAATATCTATAGATATTTAGCAAACCAGCTGGAGACCCAGGAAAACTAATAGTATAAGCTCAGCTGAAGTCAGCAGGCTCAAGAATTAAGAATAGTGATATTTTGGTTCCAGTCCAAGTATAAAAGCCAGTAAAGATCAATCTTGAACTCATGCAGTTAGGTAGGAGAAACTGTCTCCTGCCTGACTCCCCATGGCCCAGATTAGAGGGCAATTTGCTTTACTCAGACTACTGATTCCATTGATAAGCCCATTGATTAATATCCTTATAGGCATACCAGGATAATCTTTGTCTAAATAATATTTGACCAAACCTAGTGGCACAATCAAATCAACACAAAATTAATCATCACATCCATTTTCAGAGAAGGAACTGAGGGAGATTAGGCAAAATAGCAACAAAAAAAATTGTTTAAATTAAAAATTAAATAATAATTTATCTGCTTGAATTTGTATCCAAGATGAATTGGTATCTATTTTTTTCTTTAGAGAAATCTCATTAGTGGCTTCTACTTCTTTAAAAATATTTACCTTATTTTTAATATCTGACTTTTGAGTATATTTTGGGAAATGCCTCGACAATATGATGAGCTTGGTTATTTCTTGATTGGTATGAACATTTCCAATGATCAGCTTATTTCACACGCTACAGAACAAAAGAATCTCAAATATGGCCAGAAGAGTTAATGATTGTGTTTGTAGCACTTAGTATCCATTACAGGCACCTGGTAAAATTCCAGATAGCATTTCTAAACCAAGCACTTGAATGTAAACTGTGTTATATTAATCCATCTCATAGAAGTCCTCCTTTTCTGTGATTCGCAATTTGTAGGTGTGCACGGGTGTGTGCATGCATGCATGTGACTGAGTGTGTGTGTGTATCTGTGTATTGGCTTTGTATCCCTCTGAGCTTCTGGGGGCAGAGGCCAAGTCTCTTTTGTTCATTATCATAGATCAAGCACCTGGCACTGTCCATGGCATGTAATAAGAACTCTGTAAATATTTGTTGAATGATCGAACGGTTAAGGATGAAGTGGACATTATCTATGTATCCTGACTCCTATTTCTCCCCAAGAGCAAAAGCTGCAGGTCAATTGTAGCACTTCTAACTCTAATTCATTTTAGTTATTTGTTTTAGAATGGATGCTAGCTTGCACCTTGTGGGTCTACATATTCATGAAACTTAAAATTTATTAAGTCTTGTACATAAATTACTAAAATATAAGATATAATAACAAAGTAGGTTAATCAAGAGAAAGAAACATACAAAGAAGTGAATAACTGATCTTGCCAATGTCTGCAAAATCCCATTAATACTGCTGAACATGGTCTTAAGGAGTGCTTCGTTTTATAATCTGCTTAATATCTTGTAACACTACTATCATTTATATTTCCTGCTCTATTATCTGCGAACAAAACATAAGCAGCAACATAAAATGACTGGCAATAAAATTCTTCTCATTTCCTAAGGATGATTCTTTTATAGTTCAAAACTAAAATAGATAAAAATTTTCAAACTAAGCTTATTTTGTAGTATTTAAAAAAAATATTTATTTATGCATACAGAACTGGGGTATAGGCCAGAGGTGCAGGGGCAGTGAGACGATTCACCAGAGGCAGAGTGGAGAGCAGAACAGGCTGACTCATGAAATACACTGCTGAGGGGAGCAGCAGATGGGTCAGGAGAGGTCTGCAGTTCCATGTGAATCACCTCTGGGGCTGGGGATCAAACTCATACTGAAGTGGCGTTAGCTTCTTAGTGCTGTGCTTTAACTCGCTGCACCACCAGGGAGGGTCCTATTTTTTAGTATTTTTTAAAGATTTATTTATGTATTTATTTATTTATGCATACAGAACTGGGGTACAGGCTAGAGGCATGGGGGGCAGTGAGAGGATTCACTATATTCAGAGTGGGGAGCAGAAAGGCAGATCAATGAAGTACATGGCTGAAGGGAGCTGTGGGTAAGACAGTAGAGGTCTGCTGCGCCATGTGGGTCACCTTTGGGGCAGGTGATCGAACTTACATTGAAGCAGCTGTGCTTTAACCCGCTATGCCACCAGGGAGGGTCCTTATCTTGTAGTATTTTATGACTTATCTGATGTAAAACTAGACTACTACCTCTAAAACTGCATAGCATTTTGTGGTGCATTTCTCATCCTTATCAAGTAGTTACAATAGAACCACCTGAATAAAACAGGTTTTTTTTTAAAACAATGCAGAAATGTTTTAGTATAATGAGATGGAAAAAGTCATTCCTTTCTCTGCATTTCCATAGAGTCTTGCTAAGCTTTCTAATTGGTCTTAGAATATGCTGTAATTTTCGCTCATTGTATGGCTATCATAGGAGCTAATATCTTCCTATTTGTCAGTAGTTGGAGTTAGGCAGGTGTCTTGGCATGTGCAGAAAAACATGTTATATCTTTGGCGATAACTAGAAAAGAGAAGTGGTTATCTTTATCAAAGCTTCAATCAAGTGGTATTATGTCCCTAATGCATTATATCTCCAATGCACAAAATAACAACAGTTGCTCTTTAGTGCCCACACATAATTAGTTATTTCCCTTCTGAAATGCTGAGCAAGGTGACTTAGCTTCAAAGGTCACCTTTCATTCAAAAACCATCTTGGCTATATGTCCGCTAAAGCTATTAACTCATAGCAAACAAAGGAGTGCTTTTGTATAAATGTACAAAGCCTTGAAAAAGCTTTCAGTTTTGGACAGTCACAATTGAGTTATTTGTATAGGTATCAACATCCATCAAAGACCACCCATCTCTCTCCATAGGACAATGCCAACCAGTTTAATGGTCATTAAATCTGAGGAACAAGAATGTTGTTAGCATCTCTTGTATTTGTACTTTCTTTATTGTTTGCCAAAATGTGTTCAGAATTAAATAGGATGATAATTTAGATAGGAGATTGTGGTACACATTTCATAAGAAAAAGTAGATAGGCATTTGGCAAAGGAAAAAAAAAAGGCTTTTTATTCATTATGTTCTGATTGATATATTCATTGGCTTTTAATTTTCCATTGGATGTTGACAGAATTCAATGTATAATCTTTTACTTTTCTATACTCAAAGCTATGCACCTTTCCTCCTTTTCTTTTTCTCACTGCAGTTGGAAAAGGGAGCGTTCTCTCTCTATGAAAGGCCAAAGTGTCCCCAGTGCTCTGGATCTCATATTCCTTGGCTATCCCTAAATGAGTCCTCCTAAAGTATCCTATTTTAACAACAGTTAGCTATTATTAGAGAACAGCACTCACCAAATCTGCCATTATTTTACCTGTAAGTACATTATTTCCTTCCCACTTGGAATTGTGTTTGAAACAGGGATTCTTTGTTGTTATAATTTCTGGCAGATGGTGCCTGTCTGGTGTCTGGTGCCCAACTTTCTTTCTTTCTTTTTTTTTTTTTGAAAAATAAATGGTCCAGTGAAATGGTTATTGTCTTGAGCAACATTACAAGTTGACTTAAAAACACATCCTGGGGTCATTGTCAGGGTTAATTAAGTTTACAGATATTAAAACGTTGAAAATACTGCTGTCAACATTTGATAGTATTAGCTGATATTAATACTATTTGCATGAAATAATGAGATAGAATTTAATAAACAAGATATCATTTGGGGGAATTTGTTTAGCAACATTATAATTAAAATCCATTGTTGTGTTGCCATATGGCTTTGAAATGTTCTTACATCAGTAGGTTGGAATAAAAGATATCTTAGTTTCTATCCAGTTACAAAGATCAACAGCCATGTAGATTGAGTCACTGCAAAGGAGATAATCTCACTGTGGCTAAATTTACTGGCAAAACTTCCAAGAAGTTCTGTGATGTAAAATAGACATTTTAAGAAGATAAAAATTAGATAGGACATTGTAAATCTTAGACTGTGACTGTCACCTCTCCACCAGAGCTGATGTTATCAAGATCACTATGGAACTCTCTGTCAGAAAATACTGAAGTCATTTGTCAAACTTATATTACCGAATACTTCAGTAACATATAACACTTTTAATCACTGCTTCCTCATTGCGAAGTTTTGTTTTGTTCCTTTCAGGTGGTCACATTTCTTGAGGTTCATCTCGCTCAGCAATACTTCCATCTCAGTCTGATTTCCCTTTCCCACTAAATAAATATTTAAATGCTTCAGGATTAAGTACTAGTTGCCTTACCTTATTCACCCACATTCCTTACCCACAACCTCATTCTGGTAAACTTACACAATTTTCTGACTTTAAAGAACATCTTTATTTGAAAACTCTTAAGTTTCTAATTCTAGCTCTGCCTCCAGCTCAGCCTTCTCCTTTGGCCTCCAGAATCTTGATGGAGTTATCTACATGGCTAGTTGATATCACCAGTTGCAAATAGAAGCCATAAACATAAAACATCCAAAACAAAATACAGTGTACTTACCATTTATTTCTGATTGCCTTCATAAGGTGTGCTCTTACCTTCTATAGATTTTGTTTGCAGGTTTAAAAGATAAAATTTCACAGGAAAATGTGGTGTGAATTTAGATTGTCTTTTCCCCCCAAGTTTTAGAGAGTAAGAAACCATACCTTAATAGTCTCTACATATCCATTCCTGTCCATAGCACTCAATTGATATTCTGTACATGATAAAGTGAGGAAAAGACTGTTACCTTTGTGATGTATTTTAATTTGGCCTTCACAAATTAAAGGAAAAAAAATAATGAATGTCATTGCTATCCCTTTTAATTATATTACTGTATTCAAAAATATTGTTTACTGACAGTTTTTTGTGTGACTTCAGTAGAATGATGGTCATGTTTCTTTAAAAGATTGTGTTGAATGTATACGACATGAGACAGAAAGCTCTTGGTTTAAATATGGTTGTGTAGGTAACAGGATAGCATACATGTTACACTAGTAGTCCAAAACTAAGTTGCAAAATAAATGGAAATGTTTCAAAAATTAAGCACAGAATTATATCGCCCAGCAATTACACTTCCAGTGATATGCTCCAAGTAATTCAAAGCAAGTATTCAAACATACCCTTTCACAGATATGTTCATAACATCTTATAAGTAAGTATAACTATAAATAATAGTCAAAAGTTGGAAGATTACTCAAATGTCCATCAACAGATGAATGGATAAAATGTACCCATATATACCCACATATATGGAAAAAGAATGAAGTACTAATAGATGGCATAATGTAGATAAATCTCAAAAGCATTGCACTTCTACAAAGTCACACTGCAAAGGGCACATAACACATGGTGCCTTTTGTAGGAAATATTCCAACTAGGTAAATGCCGCACAGACACAGAAAACCAATTGGCAGTTGCTGGAGAAAGATGTAGGGAGGAAACAGGGATTGACTGCTTAATGGGTGTACAGTTTTCCTTTATGGGTAATCAAACACCATTATTGACCACTCATGTTTCTTCTGTGGCGTCACTGTATTTTGGAATCAGATGAACTATAAGTTTACTAAAGCTACCTTAATTATACATTTAAAGATAGTTCATTTTTATTTTATGAGTTTCATTTCAAATAAGAAAAAAATATAGTTTAAAGAATTTCTGTCACTTAACACTCTTCAGACAGGCAGGTTGTTGAATGCAGCTGATTAAGGGAAAGTAAGACTGACCTCTGAGATGTTCCAGGACTATTCCAGATATGTCACAATCAATGCTATCTTGAGAGTCCCTGGTTTGCATAATTGAAGTTGGTTGAACAATACTACTTCTTGTCCTAGGAAGGAAGCAAAAGCAAATTCTTTCTCTTTAAATCATGTAAACAAGTTAATATGTCAGAATCTAGTGGCTAGAAATATTTTATTCAAATATGACCTCCTCTTCAAAGCTACTCACCAGCATGTCATCTTCAAATTCACTCTGACATGACAAAATAAGTAAATAAATAAAACAACGAGAAGCAATTAGAGCCCTTTATGCCCAAACTTGATACATAAAGTACAAACACTGTAAGTTAGATCTAGCCTCCTTCAAAATTAAATGTTTTCTGCCCCAGATATTTGTTCACTCCAAGCTTATGGTATTTCATTTTTACATTTGAAGTTGAAAGATATATAAATATAATAGAAGCAATAATAACCCAGGTATCCAATGTTAGGAGTCAAACAAGTTTGGATTTACCTCAACTTGAGGCCCTTTGATTGACATTTCCATTGCTAGAGTTAGCCCAAGTCATTTTAAGATTCAACTAAATTTCATTTTCCCTTATCTATAGGTTATATTCTTACAGAATCACCTCATCCTGGCAGGATCTTGATTTAAGGCTTTAAAACTCAGTGATGCTCAAAGAGATTTTGCAAGGTCATAAAAACTATGGGCTTGTTTGGAAATACAAAACCAGAAGTTGGAAAGTTAGGCCATGCAAGGCCTCAGCAGTGGCCAGACATGTCCCACACTGCATTCTCAAGCACAATTAGGATGCCTTTGAAGACTGTCTGGCTCATAAATCTGTCTTATGATCAGATTAAAGTTTTTTTTTCCCAAATATACACTGAAAATATGGTTTTCCACAATTTGCTCATTTCAGGAGAGGCTTAAGAGGAAACCATTCATATCAATGATAACATTCTAAAGTCATGTTCTCTCTATCACATTTTCCCTCAGTCTCATAGGTATTATTCCTATGGTGCTTTTTAATCTCAAATTATATATTAGGTATACAAATCTAAAGATATAACTAGGTCATTACTTATTCTGAAAGCTCAGTGGAATTTAGGACTGAGAATATCCATTGAATGCTCTATGTTTGTGGATGTTTATAGTATCTTGCATGCATGTTTATATGCCACTTAATTATTTTTGCTACAGTTTTTATGATGGAGCCCTCCCTGGTGGTGCAATGAGTTAGGATGCAGCACTGAAAGCTAGCTGCAGTTGCTCCAGTGCGGGTTTGATCCCTGGCCCCAGAGGTGACCCACATGGTGCAGTAGACCTCTCCTGTCTCACCTGCTGCTCCCCTCAGCAGTGCACTTAGTCTATGTGTCTGTTTGGCTTGCCCCACTCTGTCTCTAGTGAATCCTCACACCCCCCTACCCCTCTGCCCTGTACTCCAGTACTGTATGCATAAATAAATATTAAAAAATATTTTTTGTGATAAATCTGTGGACAATGATGTCCACTTTCAGTTGCAAGATGATTTTTAAACTAACTGTAATTTATCCGCATGTTGAAGATTAAGAATATTTCATGAAATTATGCCAATATTTCACATAATAGTTAATTAAATGCAGATGCATATGTAGATTGTGTTAATAAACCATAATAATTCCTTCATGTTTACATGGTAATGAAAACATAGCTTTGGAGTCAGATTAAGTTTGATTCCAAAACAGTTCTAATATTCATGTGCATTGTGACCATTGAGTTGGTTCAATAAGCATTTTATAGATGAAGATGTTAAAATACACCTCAAAAGTTATTACTGTGATGATTAAACAAATGACCATCTATGTAAACCAAAAGACACATTATGGTGTTCCTCAAGGCAGATGTCTGTATTTCTGATAAAGCTTGGTAATTATGGAGCATATAGGGAACATAGACTATTGTCAAGCAGTGTTGCTGGATTCAGTGTTGTCTTCAAATATGTTATTAATAGTAGGATAGTTAATAAACTACTTTCTATTAATAGTGAAAAGTTCTAAAATTTATCACTGTTTTTCTTCTTGTCTGTTTTTAAAAACAAATTGAAAATTATAAACTATAAATTATAAACATCTTTTTTTAACTTTAGTGTGAAAAAGGAGTCATTTTTTCCTGTGATAAATTCTTAATGCAAAGTTCTTAAATACAAGACAATGACAAAACCCACGATGAACAGAATATGAAATTTCTGAATAAAGAGAATAGGATCAGTGGATCATCCTTTTGAGTCCTGTGATTGAAGAAGGAATAGAAAGGAGGCATCAGAAGACTGACTGACAGAAGGAGTTGGGTAGAAGGGATTAGCACTGACCCAGTTATAGAAACCAGGAACCATAGGCACCAATGCCTCGCTTACAAAGCATAAGATCTAAGCAGGTAGCAGACTGCTGTGGGGTGTCTCTCTTGGAGATGGAGCCCACTGTGGGCTCTCCTGTCCCTTTCAGATTCTATCAAAATCACCAACAAACCTAGGCCCATGAAGAGTAAACACCTCCCAAAGAGAAAACACCACTGTCTGCATCAGGGCAGTCTCTGCACTTGCTGGGGGCAGAGGTCCTCTGCCCGCCTATGCCTATGCAGGTGCTCCTTTCCACCCACTCTCTCCCTCTGCAGGGCAGCAGCCTCCTGCCTGCCCATGACCTGTACCAGACTGGGGCTTCTCTGCACTGACCTCCCTCAGCGGAGGCCGGTCTCTTCAAAGCTGCCCACCTCCGACCATGAAGGCTTCTCAGCATACCTGCCCCCTTTGGGTTAGCTCTTCCTGCTAGCTTGAGCCTATGCAAGCGTCCTTTACTCCTCTGTCCTTTTCCCTAATAAACCTGCTCTTTAAATATAACTGATCTGTCTGTCTTGTGGAGAAACTCACCTGGGGAACACACCCCATGCTGCTGAAAGGGGAGCTCTGGTGAAATCTATCTCAGAGTGAACCCAAGGAGCCACCACTCCACACCCACTAATTCCAAAAATGACATCACATTATTACCTCCTCTCCAATGTCACACCCATAGCTTCTGAGGCTACTGTGAGTGTTCAGTGCTATTAAAGCATCCTTCTACCATTTCTTCTTTACGTAATCCAACAGTCATTTGTGTAACATGCAAATCTGATTATACTCTTCTTGCTTAAACTTCTAGAACAGTCTCCAGTAGAACTTGGATTTTATGATCAGATCCCTGCCTATATTTCCTGCCTCATTCCTACTATTTCATGCATCTTCTACTTCCAGCAACACTGAACTTCCTCTGATTCTTTAACTGCATCATTGTAATTCAATCATCTCATTATTAATTATTGTTATTTATTTATTTAGCAAGGCCTTTTATCAGGATGGCTCTGTATGACTTAACTTCAATCTATTAATCACTTGTTTCCTTCAAACTCAGCCCAGATTTACTTAGGAAGAGAAAATTACATAATACTATTCTTTATTTTTGTCTATTATTTTAATTCTATTCTTTTAATCTTTGAAATCTATAAGATTTAGAATACATCTTTTAATTTTAAATATACTCTCTTCTTTTAGCTTTACCTGCTGCATTAACCCAAACATGTCTGATATCTTCAGTTGTTGATGACTCTCAAAGTGAGTCATTCTGAACACCATTAAGATATAACCAATTGTAATTTATATTTAAAATAGATAACTCAAGGGCCCTCCCTAGTGGTGCAAGGGGTTAAATCACAGCACTGTGAAACTATCTGCAGCCATTACAGCATGAGTTCAATCCCTGGCCAGGAAGATGACCCACATGGTGCAGCAGACCTCTCCTGTCCTGCCCACTGCTCCCCTCAGCAGTGTATTTCTGGGTGCATCTCTGGCCTGTACCCCAGTTCTTCTATCCATTAATAATTAATCTTAAAGTAATAGACAGCTCAAGTGCAACATGTACAAAGTAAAATTGTGTCCCTCTTTAATTTCTTATTCTAGATCATCTCTGATTTGGAAAATTGTACAGCCATTTATTTAAGAAAGACATATGGAAATCACTCTCTACCCTCCCTTCTCTCTCGTGCCCAGCATCATCTTCCAAATGCAGGGCCCAGGTGAAACCTCGGCCATCACCTTGCCATTGTCAGTATTTATGTCTCTCCCAGCACCGTGATGCCAAAGCTGCTGCTGCATTGTTCCTGGCACCTACATCTCGTGCCCCAATGACACTGCCAGTTCCAACGGTGTCAATGCCTGGCGCTCTTTATGGCCTATAGCAATCACAGAACAACAGCTCTTTTGTCACTTTTTAGTTTATATTTCAGCCTTCTAGCCTGAGGATGTGTGAGTGGGGAAATGACATCTGGGCTATGTAATGATTGTAGGGAGACAAAAGAGGTTCAGACTCATCCTTTCTTTCTGTGTTCAATATTTGCCAACAATTCTTCAGCCAACCTTACCTATCTTGACCCCTTTTCCTCTGGGATGAATTTATATTTTTCTAGGAGGTTTTTTGATCCTCCATGTAAACATCCCTCTGGCTGCTATTCAGCAGTGCTCCAATTATGCCCAAACACGTGTGGATCTGACAGTAAATACAGTGTGGGCTCATGTAGTGACCACTGTGACATGAATATTTGGTAGTTGGTGGATAGATGATAAATGCTTAAGTGGATAAGCATCCTTTATTCTTAAGCTAGTTTCTATTATCAAAATATTATTGATCATATTTCTAACAAGCTTTTATTTAACTGAACTCTAAAGAATCATTCTTAAAGAAGTAGAAACATGTAAATTATAAATCATTTCCAATAAAAAATTTAAAAACAGATAAATATTGTCTTACTAAATCTAGTAATAGAGCTTAAATAACCAGTTATATGTAGGCATACCCACTGGAAGTAATTTGCTAAGAGAGCAAAAAAGTAAAACAAAACAAACAAAATGCTAAATTCTCTTTGGTGGTCAACCATTTGAATACCCAGTAAATAGGATAGTATCCAGCATATTTTGTTTTAAGTACACTATAATTTATAGATTCTTATAGAACCTCTTGGATAAAGAAGGTATGTTTCTACTCATTTAATGAAGGTACTCACTTTAATACTGAAAGCAAAAACTCTGTGACTCTCTACTTAACAGATCCAACTCTTTGGGTCACCAGATGTATGGGATATATTCCAACATCAAGCAACTCTCCAATTCTCAATTGACACTGAAGGTATTTTCCACAAACTAACTTAATTATGACAGTATCAACTCACAAAGCTCTCTCTGACAAGTAAAAACTCATCCCCACAAGACTACCCTCACCTCAGATGATAGTTGCAGATTGTATTTGTACCTCAGATCAACCCACTGACTACAAATTTGGGGTTTCGGCAATCTTCCTGTCTCATTCAGTAGTTTGCTATAATGGTTCACAGAACTCATGGAAACATTTTCCTTATACTTAGTAAGTTTACTCCAGGAGAATACAATTCAGGCATGGGCAGATGGAGTTGAAGCACAGGGCAAGGTATGAAGTAGAGCTTCTGGTGTTTCCATCACTTCCCTGGACATGCCATGCTCTCAGAATCTCAGTGTAGTAAGGACGACAAATCTGACTTCCAAGAGTTGTACACAGTGTCATCTCCACCCTCCATCTTCCATTTCTCAGAGGTTGCTGGGATCAATCTCATCACTTAGCATTTCTAGTGACAAGTCCCTCCTCATGTTCCTTCCTGCATTACCATAAACTCCGGTGAGATAAAAAGCGGTACCTTATGAATAGCAGAAATATTCTTATCATTCAGGAAATTACAAGGCTTTGAGGACTTTGTGCCAAGAATGGGGGACAAATACCAAAAATATTTCTTATTACATTATTACCGTGTTCTTTAATAGGCAAATTAGAAAACAATTTGATGTTACATCATACTGTATGACATATATAAAACATTGTATTATGGGTGGTATGCTATATGATAATCAATCTACATATCACCTACAAAATGTTAAAACTAGATCAAGTCTGGTTAAAATAAGAAGATATAATCATTTGAGTCAGAAATGCTACATTAAAAAAAAGTCTTCTCCATTCTTTTTGAAAAGTCTATGAAATTCCCACAATAGGTCTTCTAGATAAGGTATTATACCCAGCTAAATTAAATTTACTGAAATGGAACAGATGTAACACCATTTAATTAATGCTGTGTATATGGGAGTAATGTATAATAACTATGTCATGATTACCAGGAGCACTGTTATGCATCAAGATTCTTGCACTGGAATGTTGATTTCACCAGTATTCCTGGTATTTGGATACATGAAAAGTCTAGAAGCTACTGACTAAAGCACTTGACAATAACAACATAGATTGTACCACACAAACTCATATAGATCCAATTAAATTATACTGGAAAGAATACATGATATTTAAATTAGCACTGAATAAAATAAATTTGGAAGTGAAAGTCAAGAATTATGGTTGATGACACTCTTACTTTGGGATCTGCTTCTGTCCAAAGTCAGCCACGTTTCTTTCTCTTGAATCACAATTTTCAGGTGTGTACCATCAAACATTTTTAATGACTTTAATACTTTTTAAAGATCTTAGATCTTGCCTAAAACAGCATGATACAATCCACATGAGATCCTATCTTTGCCACTCTTTATTCCTTACAGTATTTTTTCCCATAAAGCCTTTGTCCTAGCTTCTGCTTTGCACCTTGGGAAGCTTTATTATTATTATTTTCTTCTTTACCACACTGGAACAGAGGCCACATACCTAAATCAAACTTTTTTTTTTTAAAGACATGCAGCAATACTGCACCACAGATAAACTAAATCCACTGAGAAGAAACAGATAATACCATTGATTAATGTTATTTATCTGGGCTACTGTGATCCTAGCTATGTCATGATTATCTTGAGTATTTATTTTATGTAGTATTATTACCTAGAGCATATTAGAAAGTACAGGAATTGCACATCCAAAGCAGGACCCGTTCAGCTAAGCAACTCTATTTCTTCTTTTTTCTTGTATATTAATGTCGGTTCTAATGAGCTCAGTCTCCCGGGGAGCATTTTAATGATTTTTTCCCCCACTTCTCTACTGATGACCATGTTTATGTTAAGTTTTGATACAGTATACAGGGCATGTATAGTAATTAGCATTCAAATGGACCGCTGATTTCCCTTACACTGAGTGGGTTCTCTATTTCCAATCTCCAAAATGGAATCCAATGAGTTAGAGCTTATAAAAATCAAGACATATTAACAATTCAAATCCTAAATTAAATACCCACAACAGAGGTGCAAAAGGGAAGTATTAACTATGTCGGAGATTGGCTAAATAACCAAATGGGAATAAAATTATGAAGAGGGTGAACTTTCATGGCAAATGTCTTTTAGTAAATGTGAATAGCAAGAAAAACACTTCCTCCATATAATTAATATCTAAGTGAGCTTGAATGGTAGAGGATGCTGTTTTTTTTTTTTTTTTTTAAGATTTATTTATTTATGTATGTATACAGAACTGGGGTACAGGCCAGAGGTGCAGAGACTATGAGAGGATTCATCACACACACAGCGGGGAGCAGAACAGGCAGATAGATGAAGTACACTGCTGAGGGGAGCAGAGGGCAGGTCAGGAGAGGTCTGTCAGCCATGTGGGTCACCTCCAGGGCAGGCGGGGTTCAAACTCATGCTGAAATGGCTTTAGCTTCTCAGTGCAGTGCTTTAACCCGCTGCACCACCAGGGAGGGCCCGGATGCTGATTTTTTTTAAAGATATATTTATTTATGGCCAGAGGTGGGAGGACTCATTGGAGAGAGAGCAGGGAGCAGAAAAGGCAGATCTACTGAAATGCATTGCTGAGGGAAACAGTGGGCAGGATGGGAGAGGTCTACCATGCCCTATGGGTAGCTCCCAGGCTGGGGATAGAACTTGTGCTGCAGTGGCTGCAGATAGCTTCATAGTGCTGTGCTTTAATCCACTGTGTCACCAGGGAGGACCCAGTTGCTAATTTTTAAGGTTAAAAATTTTCTGTATCTTTAACCACTGTTAATATTGTTTTCAATACAATCATCAAAAAACTCTAATCAAGAATATAATGAAGTCAAAGTAACTGCTTGATAGAATATTTTAGGGAATCAATTGATAACTAGTGCTGGCAGTTACCTCAAACCCAATTTGAGAATCACAATTGTGCAAGCTTTTGAAGACATTTAATATCTTACATGATAATATTTTGAGATATAGCTCTCTTGCACAACACTTACATCTTCTAGGGACAAAGCCTAGAGAAATGTACTTCTGTTCATATAAACAACTTAATAATCCTCTGTTTTTATTAGCTAAATTCAAAAGGTAGGATTAAAAAAAGGGAATGCTTTATTCTTCATAAATTTAATGAAGAATCATATAACTCATGATTATATATTATTAGTCTAATTTTTATGATTTTTTCTTTATTATGATTCTGTCTATACTGGATAGTTAAAAATTCATAAAACAATACTAGCAGAGCTTGAATAAAATCATAAGTAAAGGTAATTTTATGTAAAATACATAATAAAGTGATAACGTCCTGGTAAACAATAACCTATCAGATTATTAGTCATTTAATTCATATCTAAAAATAAATGGCAAAGGAGAAATTTAAATCACACCATTTTATTTAAAGATATACTTTTGCTACATTTATGTTCTGCACAAAGAACATGAATATATTTTTAGCACAATTAACCAAATACCCTTGAGCCTACTTTTCTGCTCATGGCTTTAGGCTGGTTAATGTGAAATTTAATTTGTGCTAATCTTCTCAAGGTTAGTAAAGTGTAAAATATACTGTACATTGGATTTATCCAACTTAGAGTGCACAGATGTAAATTTATAGAAAAATGTCTGAATTTTGTAATAAAAAGGAGAAACATAAAGATTACACTATCAAGGTTGAAACTATGCTAAAAATTATAGACATCCAGAGTTGGCCAGTAGATAAAGAAAATAAGGATATCCTCAAATGAATTTAGGAGTTATAGAAAGGTTATATATTTATTTTGACATTGGAACCCCAGAAGTATAGAGAAGTAATTGCAATGTTACTCTTAAAAAATAATATCTATTTGGTTCCCATAATTATCTCACCTTACAGTGTAAATATGTAAATGCCCTGGATCAGAGAAGACAAGATTTGAAGTTTCTCCCTATGTGGAAATTAACTGACTGTCTGTAAGCTCTGAAATTATCTAGGTGGCCAAACTAGCTATTAACCTGATGCTTCTGAAAAGCATTAGTGGTTCATATAAACAACTTTTAAATGCACAGTAGGTGGTAAAGAAAATGGGTGTGGTATACAATTTGTATTCTAAATGCACAAGGCTATTACATGGAAAGAAAATTCTACAAAAACACTTAATGGATTAAACTTGAAAAGGAGTAATGGTGTGAAAAAATATATATAGGAAAAGAAGAAAATTGCATGCAATAAGGCAGAAAATAAAAGCAGAGTTATCCCAAACAAGCTGTTCAGTTCACCTTATTTTCTGAGAATTCATAATAGCTGAGGAAATTCATTCAGTAAGTGGGGAATAACTTGATGACACAGAGGTAAAATATGTCTGTGCACATGTGTGTATCTAAACAATCTAGCTAAATAATATTGAAAGTCATATCTTAGCAATATACCAATAATGAAACAAAACACAAGATAAATAAAGTAGAAATTTCTGTCAAAAAACTCAAAATAACCCTGTTATCCCATGATGAGCTCAGTATGGTCAAGTAAAATATACAAAATTCTTTGAAATCTAAAGAGCTATGTATGCAAATATAAGGTACTTTGAAATATGTTACATAGTAAAAAGAGAGAAAAATTAATGTATTGTAAAAGCAATCTTTTTTTATGGAACTGTTAATTTACATTGTGGAACAAATAAATATGTAACTCTTTTTGTATGAAGATGATATTATGGAACCACATCTAATATGATGACTTCCGAGTTATTCATTATGGAAACTAGTCAACCTGGAAATAGAAGATAGATGGGAAAAAATTCCCTAGATAATCATATTTAGAATGGTTTTACTTATAAGGGAAGGATTTGGGGGGTGGGAGGGAGTGGGAGGTAAATTTACATGTTAATTTTTTTTTGAAAAGCAAACTTTATTTTCTGATTTTTCACAAAAGCTTTTTAATTCAGACTTATATTGTGACCAATGCAAATAATTCCCCATATGTTGTTACACCACAATCTTAACTTGTCAAGAGTTGTTGAAAAATATACCACCAGCACATTTAAACTAGACTAGAGAATACATTTAAGAATGCATATTAAAGAAAATCAGAAATCAATCAGAAGTCAAAATTAGAAAAAATAATGTTCTGTGTCAATGTATTTAATACTTAAATTTGACAGCCATTTTATTGTCTTAATAAATGTTCATGTGTTGTGAAATAGTTGACAAATTATTTCTATACAACTGTAGCAATCATGTAATTATCCTGCTTAAAGAGTTCTTACTGTTTAAGAAAACAGTTATAATTTCTCTTTCACATAATTTCTAATGACCCCTCAGAGATCAACATTGAGTTTTAATTCTTCTATGAGGGATTTTAATTTTTTTATTCAACATTGAATATTCTATTTTAGATTATTTTGCCTTTTAAAAATATTTCAATTCTTATTAATTCTTTAGTAATACTAGGTGGGGTCTAATGTCTATTTTTGTAGCATGCTGGTGAAGAAATATGCTCAAATAAGATTATAAACTAGTCTAATAAAACTATAACTATAGTTACAAACTATATAACTAGTTAAACAAACATAACTAGTCTTATAGAACTAGAAATTCTAAAGGAAAAAGATGGATATTTCATGGCACAAAATTTGTCCTGGAGATCAGACAGTAGACAAATAATGTAAGGAGATTTTTGCAGTGCGATAGGAGTAATACCCCTAAAATATAAACAGTTAACTAGTTCAATGGAGACCAAATCCAAATGTCAAGAGGTGGTATGAAATGGTAGGCAAGCTTATCTGCAAATTTACAATACTCAAACAAAATAACTGAGATGAGAAAGAATAGACTTTTCATTCCCAACTTGCTTAACTTTTTCCTTCAAAACACTCAATATCCTATGAAATATGTTTGCTTTTTTTTGCTTTCCTAAAATGTAAGCTTCTTGAAATTACATATTGTGTTCTATTGTTCACATTTTAATATAAAACCAAGTGCAGTATTTAATATATAATAGGAATAAGAAAGGTACTATTTTACTCCCACCAAAGGGGATTTAAAAAGAAAAAAATATATCTACTGCTAACTAGAGTATGGGGGAAATGATACTCTTCAAATTGCTAGGCGAAATTGTGTATTATTACACTTAATTTGAAAAGCAACTGTCAAAATTGGAACAACAATTTCACCCCTAAATGTGTATCCTAGAGAAATAAAACCACAAGTTTAATATAGCATTATTGAAAAGTAAATTTGCTTTTTTTTTCCATTGCCTGTTTTATTTCACAGGTTAATTTTCAATGGAAAAAAATACACCGCTACAAAAATGAAAAATCCTATAAACTATAAGTAAACAAATGCAGCACTAATGATAACAGTGTTTACAATGAAAGAAAAGACGAATGTTCATTAATAGGGAGATGGTGAAGTAAATTTCTGTGTATTGAGTATATGGTATTTATTGCAAAAAAAAAAAAAAAGAGAGAGAGAGAGAGAAAATCTAAGACCTATTGGTAGGATTAGAACAATTTCCACGAAACACAGCGTGCAATTTGGAATGCAGAAAATCATGATTATACCATTCATTTTTTGAAAATAATAATTGGTAACCTCCCTGGTGGTGCAATCGGTTAAAGCACAGCACTATGAATCTAGCCGCAAAGGTTTCAGCGCGAGTTTCATCCCAGGCCAGGGAGGTGATCCATATGCCCAACAGACCTCTCCTGTCTTCCCTCTGCTCCCCTCAGCAATGTGTTTCAGACAATCTGCCTGTGCTGCTCCCCACTCTGTCTCTGGTGAATCCGCTCACGGCCCCTGTACCTCTGGTCTGTATCCCAGTTCTGTATGCATTAATAATGTCTTTTTTTAAAAAAAGAAAGTAATAATTACTCTAAATTCCTTTATCTGTACTTACACGTGTGTTTATGTTTATAAGAGCATGGGAGGAATGCAAGATTAATAATAATTAGCATGATTTATGTGAAAGGATTCGAATATGGAAAAAGAAGGGAAGAGTGAGACTACATATGAGAGGCAAAATAGGAAAAGATTTTTAGAAGAAGGCACTAATAAAATCAATATTTGATTATTGATTACTAGCATTATTGTTGATATATTTATATCAGGTTACACATGTAAATATATAAATACAATATCTCTGAAAGAAATATATAAGATAAATGATGTGCATACTAGCTTTAAAGTGGAAAAAAAAAGTGTCAGTGGCGAAGTCCAGGGGCCAGTACTCACCCAGAATTTTCTTATTGTTCATTAATCCCATTACAGAACCTCCCTGGTGGCCGAGGGATTAAGTCTCAGTGCTATTACCTGATGGCCTGAGTCTGATCACCTGCCCCACTTAAGCGCAGCACAGCTCTCCAGTCTCGCCCACTGCTTCCCTCAGCCCTGCATTTCAGTGGATTTGGCTGTTCTGTTCCTCACCTGTCTTCACTGGATCCTCTCACTCCCCACACTTCTGACCTGCACCCATTCTTCTATGCAAGAATAAATAAAATCTTTAAAAGAAAATATTACCAACCCAGTTTCACATTCAAACTGTAGTCCTGTCTTTAAATTTATAACCAGTATCTTCCAAGCAGTGCTTTAAACAAGGTATTATTTCTATCTCGTCTGGTTCAGCTCCTAGCAGATTTCCTTCCCAATTGTAGAATTCCACCCAAATCTGCTGCTTTCACGGCCTTCATCCTACGAGACTAGGCCCTGCATCCTTTCAGTTGTGAAATCTCCACCATCCATGTGTTTTGATGTGATTTTTTGTGTTGCCTCCTCTCTCAGTCCACATTCTCACATATTCTAGTTTTCACTCCTCTGCTCCCCTTACCTAAAGTGTATGCAGTGAGAAGAAAATGCTTACTAAATAAGGAGATAAAAAAAATGTGGACTAAGGGAGATGATGGATATGTTAATTTAGTTTGATTGCTGTTACCATTTCACAATGTATACCAATATCAGAACATCAAGTTGCACACCTTAATTACATGCAATTTTCTTCAATTATACCTTGATAAAACTGAGGGATAAAAAAGAAAATGTCCTGAGGTACTATCTCTAAACTTGAAGAAATGAGATCCAGGTAAAAGGAAATTGGAAACCAAACCAAATTATAGCAAAGCAAACACACAAAAAATGCACATTAAATTATAAGGCAAGAAAAGGTTTTCAGGAATGTTAATCTATCCAGTTGCTTAGGGAAAAAAAAAAAAAAAAACATTGGCAATCTTTAGCACTAAGTGGCTGAACAAGAAGTTAACTACAATTTTGGAAAATTGCCTATTAGAGTGGTTTGGCTTTATCAGAGTTCTGGAAAACATTTTTTTTCTTGGATTAGTAAAGGCAAAAGAGATAGTTCAAATTGATTTCAAATGGAAGCTAATAAAAGTTTAAAAAGAAAAGTAAAGAAAACTTAATGGATACACTGTTAAGCATTAGTGTGATTGAGAGAGGAAGAAATCAACTTTTGAACTTCTTTGCATACCTGGCAGTGATTACATTTCTGTTGTTTATCGTAGAAGACATTATTGTGACATTGTGTCTGACTTACATATGCCAAAAATAAAATTCAACTTAACAGTGCACTGTTCCTCTTAAATATGTTTATGAAAATGTTAATAGTTGTCCTGTAATACATTGTTTTATATCAGATCAATCTTCTTAAACTAGGTACTTGGCTTTATTTAATTCTTAGCTCCAAAAATCCCAGGCATCACTTCCTCTTTGTAGACATATCTCACTTCCAAATTAATTATTATTAATAATTAATTAATTGAATAATTCCAATTATTATTCATCTATTTAAATTCAAATAATGTAGAATGAAAGTTGATGCTTTTATCATAAATAACGGGGTTGTCTGAAATTGTCCCTCAGTGCTGCAAAAGCATGTATTTGAATTTAAAGTGAACCAAAAAGTAGGGCAATTATCACACTAAAAATAGTGCCCCAAACTATTTGGTTTATATTACCCGTCAATATATTTGCACATTCTCTATAAAAAAAGTTTAAGTTTTTTTTTTTAAGTAATGGCAATGCAGGGCAGACCTGCATGGACACATGATTGATTTATGGCCAAGTATCGAAGCAGATAATCTAAGAATAGTACCCTCCCCCCACCCCTGGTGTTGGTGACTCCTTGATGCTCCCACATACTTAAATTCCCTGCTACATACTTCCTGGGAAAACATCCTGATTTAACACTCCCTAACTTCTAAAGCATTTTAAATCACTCTCTCTGCTAGATATTTCTTCTTATTCTAAAAGTGACCACTGCTAATCTGACTAAATCATATTATTTAATGAAGACCAAAAGCCACCGAATCTTTTTTTTCTGGAGCAAAATTCAGTTCAGCCCTTTTACAGTAGTGGGCATGATCAATGCACACTGCTTACCTTCTCTCTGGTAATGCACAAACCCTAGCAAAGTGTTTTAACATCAGGCAAAGCCTGTGAGTCTGTCATAGTCTGGGTTGAGCCTTTCTCAGTCAGTTTCACTGGCTAGGACATACCTTCTTCTCAAGCACTGTATTTGCCCATCAGCCAAGAGCTTTGAAGATACTGAGGGTATCGAAAACACTACAGACACCACACTCCTAATTCACAACCAGTATGTACAGGTGAATTCTTTCATTAAAAATAGATATCCTCTTATGTTTCAAAATTTTACACCAAAATCTGATAAGATAAAAAGAAAAGATGACTGAAGATTGTGAAGATCTGTGTGTGTGTGAATACATGTATGCTGGCATTTGCGAAACTTTCTTCAATCTTCAGCTCAAAGCATAAAATAAGAATTTGTTCTTTCATTTGTTCTACATTTCATGTAGTTTGAATCAACATCTTCCCCCAAATCCAGTATTTCAAGTAGAAATGAAATAAATTGGTTTGCACACTTTTTTTTTTTTTTTAAGAGTGGTGTTAACCCAACTAGGCATAGTTGTGTGGATATGGGGTACTATGTTTTTTAATGTCTCTACTACTTATGTAAAGAAATGGATGCATTTGTAACAATTATAAACTTGCATCAATGCTTCATTATTCTATCTCCAGTGAATTAGAGATATTTATTCATTTATTTATTTTTACCTTGCAAAGCTACCCTTGGGAGTAGGAGCTTGATAAATTTATTTTGGTTTTGAGATATTTTTTCTCAAAGTAGTTCAACAGCAAACAAGAGGCATGTTTCTTTTTCTATTTCAACTTTCAGAATTTTTGATCATTAAGACTATTTTCAGTTGGTGTTTGGAAGTATTGCACAAACAGATTTCTTTTTGAAATATGACTTTGAATGAAGTGAGGGTCATTACCCCATTTAGAGAATTACTTTCTGCTCTGTCTTCTGTTTCAAGACTTTCAAAGAATTAATTAAAAGTTGATAGGATTACTCCTAAAACCAATTATTCCTTTGGTCTCAAATGCTGAGTATATAATATTGAGTTTTCAAACACAATGAAAAAATTTCAGTCAGGCAACAGAATTGTCTTAATTTATAAACATTAGTACAAGAGAAAGTCTAACTTGTTTTAAATGATCATTCCACACTGTATTGCTAGCATTATCTGTTTAGAATCTACCAGATTGTATTTCCAGTCTGTAATAGCAGTACATAGTCACACATAATTTCTCTATATTGTATAACATGCTAGAGGAGGTGCTTCTGGAATGCAGAGGCAGCATTTCACCAGATTTTTGCTGTGTTTTAATTTCTGAGTTGATGATTCCTTGAACCTTGAACCTGTTTGCCTTTTAATCTTACAGTATGGAGAACTGATGGCTTCAGGGATGTTTGCTCTTTCACGTTTAAATCCGTTTCCTCGTCATTGTGACATGACTGCCCCATTTTCCATATACACATTTAATTTCCCTTCCTCCAAAAATATGCACACACACATGCACACACACAGTGAGGAGTAATAAAAATAACAGCATTTGAAATCTCTTGCATTGTAGGGATCATCATGCATGTTAACGTGACATTAAAAGAAAAAAGCAAACTTACTGAAGAATAGCTCGATTTTGCCATTTTACTATGGCAAGACACTGTGCTAAGAGTCTAACTGCCATGTAAGTGAAAATCACTTAAAGATGAGTAGTGAAGCTTAGAGATGTGGTGTAACTTAGTCTTCCATGGAGAATGAGTTTTCAGGTCATATTATGAATCTAAAATGTAGGATTCCAAAATCTTTCACTACAATGCCAGTGAACAAACACTGCTGAGCTGGAGGAATGTTCTAAAAAGAATGACATGGTATACTGCACGACCTCCAGAATCAAGTGTAATGGAGATCACCAAACATAGGTTATAAATAACTTGAAAATAGTTTAACTCAATAAAGTTGTTAAATTAATAAATAATTAATGGAAGGAATGAGACTGTATAGGCAGTTCTCATTTTAGGAATCAATTACTCAATGACCATTCTGTTGTTTGAACTGCAAATCTATTTACCATATACTTTATCTGTTGGGGGTTGTAGAATGACTTTAATAAGAACAATAAGACTGTTCTTAACTTCTCACTTAAACAATGTCTTCAAAAATGTTGAGAACTCATTCTCATTTTGCCATCGCTTAAAATATTAATATATTAACAACTCATATTTTAGGATATGTCCATTATCCATTCTGTGACCTTATTAATACTGTGAATATTGTCATAAAAACCAAGTAATATGCTCATTCTTATTTGATACTCAAAATAATAGACAAAGAGCAACCCAAACAGCAAAACTACCACTTGGTAAAAGAAAACTCAGTGAAAAATCCCCTTTATTCTCCAGTCATGATGTGGTAATATATACTAGTGCATGTAATTGCTTGGTCATGATTTATGTGCTCAATTTTTGTTTTCCTTTTTGCTATACTTTGTTTTTTTCATAGTTGATGGGGAGAGTGTGGGAAGCCTTTCTCGCTACCCCTATAAGCCTCAATGAAATGTATCAGTATCCCAATACAGCTTTCTGATTATAAATTAAGAAACTTAATTGTCCCAATATCTTATTAAATGCCCATAGTGCCTTATCTATTGGCACAGGCATCATCCCAATAAATTTCCAGAAAGCTAGCAAATGAATTGTTGATTTTTACAAATATATTGATGTCTCCTAAACAATGTTGTGAAAACTAAATATTATTGTCTAGCTTTCTATTTTTCCATATCCTACCATGACTCTATGACTATCTCCATTTTTAAACATAGTGGATCTTCTGAATTATTTAGTTGTTTCTGGCATGTTTAGCACTTTTTCCTCTGAGTCACCTGAGAATTGGAGCAATGTGCTATTTCTGCTCACTAATGAAAATGTCAAAGATCAGGCTTAAAAATGTTAAATAAAACCGAGCCAATCAGTCCCCTACTGTTGTTCATTTGGAGGCCAACTTTATTCAAAGACTACTTTACTCCCTGTTGTTACTTCTTAGCTAAGCCCATAATTGTCAGTAAACATTATCAAACAGGTTTGGGGATTGTTAGTAGGAAATAGATGCTCTTGACTATGATCAAAAAGAACCATTCAAAAGCAGGATTAAAACAAATAGCATTAATTCAGCTGCTATCACCCGAGGAGTGCTGAAAATCACCCAGTGCCAAAACACCCAAGTCTCCCTCTCAAACATGCTGAAGCGCCCTGAAGGATTTATTCTATTCTATAATTCTGGGGGGAAAAATCAGAAAAAAAATTAACAGGATTTTTTCCCCAATTATACCAGATAAGAAATATTTGCTGGAAAAGCTCTATAAATTCAATAAATATCATCAATAAAGACAATTACAGGTAGATATTTTCTTCCAAATATATTAATAAAATTGAGAATGCAACTTATAAAAAAATGGGTATTTATATCCTATTTTTCACTTAATGTATTATTCAGTGTCTACAAAGTAAAGAAATACAGAATAAACCTATTTTTAAACATTATGTAAGTTTCACATTCAGATAATGCTCAACATTAGGTAAAGTACCTCTTAATTTATAGCAATAGGTTCAACTGTTAATCTGTAAACAGTATCTATATACACACAGAGACACACACAGACATACACACATACATATATAAATATAATACAATGTTGAAAGTGACTGAAAATACAGAGAAAAAGGTATATTTATGGTCTATTTATTGGATCAACAATTGCATCCTCTCCTTTAAATTTAGTGATGCCTCAGCTGAAAAGTGCCTGGAGACTGAAGAAAAATAATTTGATATATTATTTTAAAACACAGCTAAGACATGATTTAAAAATATGTTTTCTCACATTTCCCAGAAGTAGTTTCTCTAGTTAAAATTATACATATCTGTTGAATATCAGATTTTGTTATCTCTTTTTGTTCAGTAGTAAGATACATGCACTTCCTTTCATTTTCCCTGCAAATTACACAGATTGATGAACTTTCCACTCTATCAGTACTGGAGGTCACACTCTTCTCCATTATCTGGAATGAGAACTACCTAGTCAGAGTTATGCTCAAAACACATTTTCAGGACTTATGTTTCCTATCATGCTGATTCTTTTGATACATATTCTTACCAATGTTCTTAACTATAGAAGAAAAAGAAAACCTCAAAATGAGAAATGAAGTCTGAACATGGAATGGGTCAAACGTAAACATGGAACTAAGACTAGGCACAAAAGAGTTGTTAACTTTGGTTATTAAATGCATCATCAGACAGATGACAATAAACCATGTGTTTTCTCAACTAAAGTGACAACTCCCCCATAGGTTTTTCCAAGGCATTTTTCTCTCGGTGTGGCTAGATATGAACCAGGCCCCAGAACATGGTTAAATTCTTTACCCCAAGATTAAGAATTGCTAGGAGAAAATCCTACTCAAAAACGATGATCCCTTGTCACTCACAAGGATAAGAAGTTAATTAGGACACAGTTTTTTTCCTCAAGAAGTTTGCTGTCTGACATAGGGTATAAATGGTAAATCTCTGAACATCACGCTAGCAAATTAACAAGCATCAGTGAAGCACCCCAAGTCAGACTGGGAGGGTAGATACAAATTCCTGGAGGTTTCATTTTGAAAACAATTAGGAATTAGCATGAAAAACTTTTGGATCCTAGCATTAGCACGTGTATTTACACGCGCGCGCGCGTGTGTGTGTGTGGGGGGGGGAGAGAGAGAGATGCATTCTATGAAGACAAATGGCTTAGAACTTGGAACATTCCAAGCAGAGTGGAAGTAAATTTAGGAAAACCAAAGAGTTCATTATTCTAAGTAAATGAGGTGCTAGGAGAAGGAAAAGATAAAACTGGTAGACAGATACTAGATAAAGAAAGCGCATAAGCCCCCAGTTAAGATTTTTATCTTTATTCTGAAAGCTCTGGGGGAAAATTTAGCAGTTTTAAGAAAAACGTGATATGATTAAAATGATACTCTATCCCCTTCAATATGGAAGATGAATTTGACCACAAGAGCTATATTGGAGTTGGTCAATCACTCAAGAGATAGCATTTTACTAAGACCACAGTGGCAGTTATAGAAAACAAGGCTGGTTCAGAAGAGTTGTTGCATCCTCAGTCACTGGTGAAATAAATAGTTTTGTTAGGGGCACTGAAATGAAGCAAGTTTTCTGAACAATTCCTGTGTTACTTGCTTGCATGTATGGACACTTAAACTAGAAAAACACGAGGTTTAAAATTGCATTGGAATTGCCAATATTAATGAACAAAAGGGAGAGCGTATGAAAAAAGACACCAGAGTAGAAGGAAGGGTGAGAAAGCCCAGGCCGAGAAGTTGCATGGCATGGTACATTGCTTACATGAAGTGGGTGGAAGAAGGAAAAGATAACTTTCCCTCTTCAGAGCTGATGTACATCTCACTGGGCAATAGTGAAGGGAGAATGAAGTGTCACATAAAGGGAATGTTTGAACTGTTTGGCTTATCCATGTTTACACCAGATTTATTTAAACCTCTTATTTAAAACCTACTAAGTAGATTCTAAAATGTCAAAAGCTGGAAAGACATATTACCACCTTCTTTTACTCAGAATACACTTTTATTTTATGGTCAGACTAAATTGAAGTCACTCTGAAATAGAGCAGAGAAGGGTAGTTTAGAAGAGATGATTAATAAAATAGTCACTGATTGCATTGATATAATCCTAATCTTTCTGTTCAGAAGTTATTGTGAAATACAGATATCCCAAGACACAATGACAAGGGACTCATAAAGAGAATTGATCTCTGTGTATATTGAGGATGATGGTGAGAAGCAGAAATTTTCCTCTGCTGTTGAAGTGGTTGAAAGAAGGCTGATCACACTATGCTACTCTCCTGCCCAGAGTCAATCGGTCCACCACCAACCTACATCTGGAACCTGGTCCCTTGTTCACAAACTGTACAGATCGTTCTCTTAGAAGTGTTTAGAAAAGTCTTACACTGACAGAAGCAACTGTCCTTTGCAAACTACATTGCCCCCAAGGCTGTCCCACCAGTAAAATACCAAATAACTATTCCCAGAGAAGACTGGTTTGACATTTTGGTGTTTATTGGTTTGAAGTCACATCGCTGAGAAAGGAGCTGTTGACCCAATGATGATAGTGCAGCGAAGAAAGAGAGCAGTCCCACAAGTCAAATGTGAGGAGCAGCAACATCAGCAGGTAAGCTAATCATCCACGAGAAAATGATCTGAAAGGCTCTGGGTTATAAAGAATTGTAGTGGAAGGCAGTATCACTAAACCACAGAAGCCAGAGGACTCATGGAAGTTCAAAGCCATGGGATGCAGGAATCTGGACAAAATTCTGATCAGAAGTCTCTGCAGAGCATGCTGGTTTTTTGGTTTGGTTTTGGTTTTGGTTTTGGTTTTCCTAGAGTGCAAGAACACAATAAAGCCACTAGAGTTTCAAAATAGTTAGGATAAAGATGAAAAGCTACTCATTCAATTTAACCAGGTCATTATTTTCTCTGCATCAGTGTTCGACATTGTATAGGAGATAGATAACTAGATAAACTTCCATTTTCTCATCTCAGTGTGAATTAACATATAGATAGGTCTGAAATTTGTGACAAAAATAAACAAAACCAAAACCAAACATTTCACCAGTGGATTTTTCCAGGTATTAATTTTCTAGCAAAAATATTTGTATATATTTTTTCAGATCCTAGAATGGTCATAAGCTTTTGTTTGATTTCCCCTTCTTGATGAATGGTAGGGGAAAAAAATCAGCTTAGTTCCTAGGGATCATGTGTGCCTCTACTGTATAGTTACAGATGGCAAGTTTACTTCCATCTTTAAAAAAATTAGCCCACTGCCCTCCCTGGTGGCGCAACGGGTTAAAGCACAGCACTGAGAAGCTAAAGCCACTTCCACATGAGTTCCATTCCCGCCTGCCGCCTGCCCTGGAGGTGACCACATGGCATGGCAGGGGAGCCCCCTGCTCCCCTCAGCAGTGTGCTTCGTCGACCTGCCTGTTCTGTTCCCCACTCTGTCTCTGGTGAAGCCTCTCACTGCCCCTGAGCCTCTGGCCTGTACCCCAGTTCTGTATGTACAAATAAATAAATCTTTAAAAAAAATTAGCCGACAATCTCAACTTCAAAAAAGCTGTGGGTATCTTTTATTAAAAGGTGGAAGGAAATATTGCTAGGAAAAGTGTACATAAAACCACCAAGCCTAAGAATATATACTTCTAAAAAATATTCTTTCAAAAAGGGGTGTGTTGCTCAAGTGGTTGACACTCTCATTTTGGAAAATACCATAGGTTTAAAATAGAATTTTTATGTAGGATACAAGTTCCTGAACACGGATAAGCTGGACCAAGCATCTTCTCCTGTAACACTAGGAAAAAGCAGAGAATCACAATCAAGTAGGTGATGATGTGGAGGAGGAAGAATTAGTGAGAGTCCACAACTGAAGTACAGGGACATGAATCCTAAGGGAAGATAACAGACACTGGTACTTTATAATAACCACAAGGGCTAGCTATTGATTAAATCATGTTTTGTCATTTCATATCTTAGCTCACCTTTGAGGCAGAAAGTCCAGAAAGACTGAAGCACTGAAATTCTTTGGTCCTTTACTTGCTCACACCTTTATGTGAGCCTGTACACATGCGCGCGCGTGCGCGCGCACACACACACACACACACACACACACACACACACACACACCTTCTTTGAACCCAAAAGAAAATACAGTTCTACTGTTGCTATTCTTTTCTCTTAAGAGTTCAGCCAAAAATTTATCCAAGCATTTCAGACATTGTTCCAATTAAGATTTTGTGTACTTCTCAGTATCATGTACTTGTTTCTTTCCTGAACTTTCATGAGTATTTTAAAATGAATGTTATTGTGATTGTAGTGGGAGATAACAACTTTCTTCTATTTCAGCCTTATTTATCCTAGTCAGAGCCATTTCTAGGCTATCATCCAAAACAGCCTCTAACCACCTAAACTGTTCAATGAAGTGTATCAGAAAGCAATCCTTGAAATAGCTCTCAAAATATGCTCTCTTCCTTCGTTTGGACATAGTTGCATGCCAATCAACAGCAAAGCAATTAAAATCCTGCCAGGATCAAAGAATATGCCTTGCTCCAGCATTTGCCAATCTATAAAAACATTTCCTCATCTCCTTTTGTTAAGGTCCTGGCGACCAACACTACAGTGGTATCCAAAAACCTACTTATGCTCTTTATAGTCTTAATTTGTTTCCAAATATATGTCAACAAATTTCGTGAAGCAAAGTGCATGCTATCAGTTTTTAGTTTCCTCCACTTGACATTTCTGTTTCATATTTCTCTATCTTTTGTTAAAACATCTGTCTTAACTTCAATAGTCCATCTTTCATCTTGAATATACATATATTTTACTTTAATATTTTCATTTAAACTACACTGTTTGAGCATATGTACTTCTAGCTAGTTGTATATATCATTTTTTTTAATAAATTTCTTCCTCTGCTAAAAGATATTCTTTTTGCAGATTTTTGTGGGGCAATCCATTGAATAAACATACATTTTGATAACAGCTTTTTTGTGTTAATCAGCACATACATTGTTGTGGGAGGTAGACAGTCCCTTTCTGGATTTTTCTGCCTTTTCGTCAATAATCAAAATTAAGCAATTTCTATACCTCTCTCCTAACCCTCTTGATACTGTCTGAGTGTAGTTGATATGCAACTCACAACATTTCACTCAAGAATTTTGAAATTTTGGGAGTTCAGTGAGCACATCTGTGTCACAGAATGTCAAAAATAAGACTAAGAAATTTTTCTGAAGCCAAAACTGTCTAAGAATCTAGTGAGACATGCAGAATTGCTGCAATTAATATAGTGATTCAAGCTAGAAGTATTTCAATTGAAAAACCCTAAGTAAATGAGGCAAACCTGTGTTTTGGTTTAAATTATATGAATGACTGCCTGCATGTAACTTTTTACTTTGTGTACATAGTTAAATGCTGGATCATTAGAAAATGTTAACTCTCACAAATTCTAGAAGCTGGGAAATTCTTTTGAAAAATATGTTTAAAAATGGATATTAGCCTAGCCTTTCCAGACAAGCATTAAGTCATATTTCTAATGTGGTTTTGAATCATTTCTTCTCAACTGAACGATTATTCTTTGTCTAGCTCTCTGTCTTCTTCAGTTACAGAGTGAATCAAATATAATACCATAACATATTTAAACATTAAATTAGTTTGTCACATAAAGCACAGTATTATTTATCTGTAAGAAAAAATGAACTTCTAGATTTAAAAATTTGGGGACATGAAAATTTTGTTGTGCTTATCAATTTTAATTTCAACTCCATAAGTCTTATCTACTTTGACTTCATCAAATGAATGTTTCCATGTATATAGATAAAACTCAAGGATCTCCCTGGTGGCATAAAACTCAAGTCTCAGCGGTCTCATCATGACCACTTGAGTTGGGTCTAGTCCAGGGAGCCATTCCTCATATGACACAACAGACCTCACCTGTCTTTCCTGCTACCCACCTCAGCAGTCCTGTCTCTGGTGAATCCACTCACCCCCTGCATGTATGGCCTCTACCCCAGTTCTTGTGTGTATAAGTAATTAAATAAATATTTAAAAACAAAAGAAGTCAATCTCACTAGTTCTCCCTCCCCCACATCATCACCTCCTTGAGTATGTTTCTCTACTTTTCTGTTTTGTTACAGGAGAAGATGCTTGGTCCAGCTCATCTGGCAGTTGTTCCTGAGGGAGGGCCTGGCCAACACAGACACATTTGGATTGGCACGTGTCTCTGCAGAGGGGCAGGCATGGAGTTGTGAACTGGCATTTACTGAATAGACTCAAGAATACAATAAAATCTATATCTCTTATTAGTATGGGTTATTTAATCCTAACTGTTAAAAATATATTTCAGAAAAATTAAATATTCACAATTTGAGCATGGGAAATTTGTATTTAAGCATTTCTTTTCTCCACACAAAGAGTTCCACTCATGGAAATACCAAATTCTAATGTTTTATACTCCTTCACTCAAACATTTTCTTCTTGGAAGGTCAAAACTTTAAAAATTGTATTTCTTTAGAGAAGTTCCTTTGTCAAATCCATTCTGAACTCATGACACTGGAAGGTCTCCACACTGCTGTCACTTCCTTAGAGGCTAAAATAGTTACATGCCATATCATCGATGACCCTTTCATGTCCACTGGTTTTTCTTAGCACATCAAACTGCTTTAATAAATAAGCAATATAGATGACAGCACCCTCATAATTTTTAGAGAAACTGAGACTTACTTCCAAAAATAACTTTTATCTAATATACTATATCATTCTTGTCAATAATTTCATTCATATTATTTTACTCTACTATGTTCCATCATTTAAAATCCTATGAGTTAAAGCAAAACATACATTTTTCCTCAAAAATTTAAAAATAAATATGACAATTAACTTTTTTTGTGGTTCATGAATTCCTTTTAAGAAATGTCTTGATATATTTTTTTAAAGATTTATTGTATTTATGCATCTAAGAACTGGGGCATAGACCAGAGGTATTGTGGGGCTGTATGAGAGGATTCACAGAGACAGAGTGGGGAGGACAACAGGCAGATTTACTGAAATACACTGTTAAGCATTCAAGACAGAAGAGGTCTGCTGTGCCATGTGGGTCAGCTCCCTTGCTGGGGATTGAACTCCTGCTGCAGGGGCTGCCAATATCTTTATAGGGCTGACTTTACCCTTTGTACCCCAGGGGGTCCCCTGTCTTGATTTTTAATATAATGAAATTCGAAAGTAAAAATTAACTTACAATGTAGTGAGGTATACATGAGTAACTTCAAGCTTTACTTTGAGTCTACTTATATAACAAAATATAGCCTATAAAAGTTGCAATATTGCTAGCTAGATACCTTTTATTTCCAACTTCACATCAAATTGCTCTGCCAGCAATGTACCCAGCAAACAGCTTATGTGCACATAGGTGGGTGTACACATACACTCCTCACACTGTACACACGCTGTCACAAGCCACAGCTATCATCTTACCATTCTCACTATAGTCCCTGTTCTCTTCCGCCCGTGTGCATGCAAATCCTTTTCCAATTATAGCAGTCTCTCGAATAAATAAATCCCTCCTTTAGATAATAGTCAAAAGGCATTTCTTCATTCTCTTCATCTCATTACTTGCTCCTTCACGCTATTACCTCACAATACCATGCTGTCATTTTATGATTTTCTTTCTGTCTCTTTTTTCATAAAATCTCTTACTGTTGACCTACTGTTGACCTTCAGATAGTCCCATTGTAACCCATGCAATATTAAACAAATAACTATAACTTAACTTTCAAACAATCCATAATCCACTCCCCATTTAAGTCATTCAAATTAATCATAATTTATGCTCTCTGAAACCACCCAGTTTCTTGGCTTCAATTATCACCTATTTGCTAATGACTCCCAGTATATGTCTAGTTCAGATTTTTAAGTTTCGTTTTCATCTATTAAACTGTTTCCTTCTTTTTAAGTTTCAGACTTATATGTGAAAACACTGGCAAATATTTCAATAATATTGCAAATATACTTTAATGTATTTATTTTTTAAACACACATACACAGTGTCATGTGCCAGTTACCGATTAAATAATTGGTAATGAAACTGGCTACATCCTGTTCTTCTAGAAACAGAGTATATGTCTAAAATCAAGCTCATCAATTTTCCATAAAAGGATACTATTTTTCTTTATTTCCCCTGGAGATCTATGATGAAAGTGGTCCTTCCCCTCCTTATCATTCCCCTTACCCAATGCAATCAGTCACAAATACTTGCCGTATTGATATGATTGCTTGATGATTTCATAACCTTTTATTCATACTTTCTACCACTTTCTTCTTTCAGTCTATGATTATCTCTGGCCTGCTCTAATGCATCAGCATTACCATTCAGCCTTCCACATTGCATCTTGTACTAAGCAAATTCAACCTCTGATATATTGGCCAAGTGGTTTATCAAAATGCAAATATACTTATACTGTTCATCTGTTCAAAACCAGTTTAGTATTCTTGTTTGACGAAAGGACAAATGTCAATCTCTGATGTGTCATTCAATTTTCTTCAAAATCTGGTTCCATTTAACCTCTCATTTTATTTCTGACTACTTTGAATATTGAATTTTATACTATGTCAAACACAATAGGTAATAGGTCCTTGTACACATTATATTATGTCTCATTTTTATGTCTTTAGAACCTGTTTTCTGCCACGCATATCCAGGAAGCATTCCCTTGTTCTCCAATATGAAATATTTCCCTTTTATCATAATATCATTTACATGTTTCTATACTTACACATAATCATAATACAGTATATTGATCTATGTAAATGTCTATTGTCCCAACACATGTTAAACACAAAGACTGTGACTGTAACTCTATATATTGTATTCCTGGAAACTAGCAATTCTTAGCACATAATCGATTATGGCTGCAGAAATGCATAAATCAATGCCACTCATCTTTCATAATATCATTTAAATTTTCTGTTTTATTAGTTCCTTAAGTATATGAGGCCTACTTATCTTTATATTTCTTAGCATGGTGACTGTTATGTAAGAGACACTCAGTAAATTTTGTTTCCTGAAAAGCTGTGGATGAGGGTGAAAGCTTTGCATGGAACTCAAGATCTGTCAAAGTGAAAAAGAAGAGCTGCCTCTGATAATTAATTAAGAGCTATATAGATAAACAAAACATTGATAAAAGAATTTAACAATTATAAGTTTAGGATATTAATTATGAGAAGTCAGTATTTTATTATATTCTGAAAGTACCCTACTGTTCTGTCTGTGCTAAGGACAGCTTAAATAAATCATGAAGATGTGGTCATGCCAAACAAAAATGAATGTGTTCTTTTGGGAGATCAGTTTTAGATAGATTGATACCTGGCAGGTATTTGGTTGTTAATGAAAGATAGCTTGCAGTTTCTGCAAGATAGCTTACAGGTTCCCAAAGCAAACTTGTTCACTGTTGTCAATACATATGCATCCACCATGACAAACCACAATAAAGTTAAAGACAAAATTTTTACCAACCTTGATAAAACTCATTGCAATAACAGTAGACTTTTGCAAGCTTATTGCTATGGGAAGCTTCAGTGCACATGACTTCAATATTCTGAAACCTGGAGGTGTGTTATTAGCTGCCACCACACTGACAAACATAATAGCAATGGACTGATTTCCATCCCTGTCTCTTCCAAACAGTAACTAATGATTGTCAGGATTGTATTTCTGGTGACCAAACAACTTATTTAAATCCAGACCAGGTAAGAGCAAAACAAAAGAAATATTTTATTTATTATGTTGTATTCTAAGCAAGCACTAAATAATTTAACTAAATAACAAAGTGCTTAAAAGACACCATGTTACATGATGGTATTAGATATAGAATGATGCTGCAAATTATGAAAAAATAATTAAGAAATTGTTGGGAAACTGACTTGGAAGGGAAAAATGGGATTCTAAAACAGATCCTTCACTCTATGGAATGGGAACAAATCCATCTGAATCTCATTCCCCACCCTCCACCCCCTTCAATGTGAAGAGTTGAGCCTGGCATGCTCAATTATATGTCAAATATTTTCTTTCAGGCTTTATTAAATGAATGGGTAAACTTACATACTACCTTCTCACTGAGCTCCATGATATTTGAAAAAGGAGAATATAGAGAAAAATAGAAAAGATAAACTGCTATTATAAACCTTTTTTTAAAATAAAATATCTAACTATGGTACATACACATATGGAATGATATTCAGCAATCAAAAGATAAACTCATGCCTTTTGCAGCAACATGGATGGAGCTGGAAGGGATCACGCTTAGTGAAATAAGCCAAAAAGAAAAACACTGATGGTTTCACCCATAGCTGGAGCATTAAAGACCGGAGGGGGAATAAATAATAATAATGAACAATTATATACCAGAGACCTTTTATGAGGGTAGAGTGGGGAATGGAATCAAAAATGGAGGAGAGGAGGAAGTACACTGGACTATGGTGATGGCACATGGGTGATTTGGTGATGGGAAGCCCAAGGGAATTACAACTGAGTTGGAAAAATCACAAAATGATGTAAAAATAAACTATTATATTAAAATTAAAAATGTAAAAAAAATAAAATATCTAACTAATCAATATTTTTCATTCCTTTATCAAATCTAGGGGAGAGCTGATCTTCGCAACTTCCATTATAGTATTAATTTATACTAATCAAGAACTGCAACCATGACTGACAATGATGGGGTGAAGGAAAAATGACTGTAGCTACCTTCAGCACCATAGACAGCCCCAGGAAAATAAATCTGAATCCTGTCACTTTGTTCTCTTTCAACTTCATACCTTGTACCCATCAAAATGTAAGGAATATGAATTTTTTTCTAAGTGAGATGAAAATTATATTTTTCTAGTTTATAATTATAGGTTATAATTTTACTGGCTACACTGTGATTGCTTTGATATGAGGAGACAAGTAGACATTGCTCTGGAATAAGTAGCTGGAATTCATTGATAATTATTTAAAGTAGTTAAGTCTTAGTGAGATGTAAACAAGAGAACTAAGCCTTAATCTTTTTATTTATCATTTATTCTCAATTGTTCTTATCAAGCCCTGAATATTTTATTAGCCTCAGTTCTACTTTGCAATTTATGTGGCTAACTACCTATCTGTATCATATCACCCATACTCCCTGTTCCATATATCCTGCTTAATTTTGGCCAAGAGAAGATGCTATTAGAAAATTAGAAGGTACAAGAATATTTCCCCACAAGCCTACCTCCCCCTCAAACACACAGTCCCTATTTCAGTTCTAAATAGCTGAGTATCAGCAATTCTTCAGTGCTAAAGTCTCTCCCATATGGACATGACTTTACAAATGTCAGGTCTTCTCATCTCAGATACCATTGCTTTCTCCCTCTGACTTCCAAGGCATTGATGGCTTCTTACATTTATTAGTCTCTGGTTGCCACGGCATTCCTTACTTATCCCATAATTCTTCTCCTACCGCTGTAAAACTATTTTTTATTTAAGCTCTTAGGGATAAATTCTATTTCCTCTGGGAGTTCTTAAGAAATGAACAGCCTGGCTTGTTGATTTGCCAGATGTGAGGAAATAAGAAAAGTTAAGATTTGCTTTCACAGCTCAGACATAAGGAACTGGGTACAGTAGTTGCATTTAATGCAGTGAAGAGACTGGGAAAGAAATGACTCATTTGTGAAACTAATATTCCATCATGAACAGTGCACATATCACTCGCATGTACCAGAATATACCGAAATAAGCACAGAGGTTGACAGCTGAGAACCACAACATACAAGTCAGAAGAATCCTGAGGTGAGTTAGTTATGACTCCTACTCAAGTATTTCATAACTATACTTCTCAGCTTTTTTTATGTTGCATTATTTTTACAGGCTACTGACAATTATGGAAAACACATGAATTAAACAATTAAGTGTCAAAAGAAACACAAGTAAAAACTTAATTTCAGTTCCATGAAACTTATGAAATATTTGATCACATTACACACACATTGCAAACACAAACATTAAGAAGCAAAAAGACCTATTTAATGAAAAAAGGATTATGTTGAAGAGTTCCATAAGTCCTAATAACAAGCAACGCAGTATTATATTAGCTCTGGATAAAATATTTACCAACACTTAACTTGACCAGAAGCAGCCATAAAAACTCTAGAAAACATTTTCTCTACTTCAAAATCCATAGAAATAAATGTATTAAGTATTTTTCATTACAATGTTATATAATTTAATCCGAAATTGTGTAGAGAACTGCAATTATCTGCCGTTACTTAGCCTAACTACTTTTACTTGTTTGGCTGAGTTAGTCTTTTTGAAGGACTATCAACCTCAATATTTTTGGGTGGTGCTGTTACATAAAATGATCTATATGTTCTAATCCTCACATTATTAGCATTTTTGGTATCATGTGATAATAAATAATATTTATATATGTAGTGCTAACATATATTAGAGTAGGGAAAATTTATATGCAAAAGATTTTAAAGAGTTAGTCAACCTCTAAACACCAAACATGAATTTCCATGTATTAATTGACTTAAGTTTTCATTATAAACTTTGCAATAAAATTAGCATCCAGTCATAAGCCTTCAATAGCTTCAAAGGCAGGACACTGTCTGAGAGAAGTCCTGGGAAGAGGACGAGTCCTCCCCTAGACCCTGTCCTTCCATAAAACAAAGAACTTGCCTTAGGTTCTCACCTAATCACAGACATGTCCAGATTTCTGGTTTCAGCAGGCTCTGTCAATTAGACTTATAGGTACATAGGGTAGGAGACATAATAAATATTTGTTCAGGGTCTGAGATTAAAATGCTCATGGTGTTTTTTGTTGTTGTTTTAAGTACATTATCAAATTCTGTTATACAAAATGGATAGTTGCTAGGCATAATATGTGGAATTTTGAGCTATTTTAAAACTGTAAATAGCAAGAAGCACTTGGCAGCAATTTTTTTGTTGTTTATCTTTTCTCCTTTTTTAAAATTTTTGTAGCTGATACCAAAATATAAAAACAAACTTATCTAGAAAATCTAATTATTTTAGGTTAGAGTATTATCTTGTTTTTATTTGAGGTCCCAACTGGGTCAATAGTGTCCTTTGAGTAAAAGTTCAGTATTTTCCTCAATTCAAGTCAACTAAGCTAACAAAGGCAACACTTTCAGAGTCTCCCCTTTTTTTTTTTTTTTTAATTTATTTATTTATTTGTGCATACAGAACTGGGGTACAGGCCAGAGGCTCAGGGGCGGTGAGAGGCTTCACCAGAGACAGAGTGGGGAGCAGAACAGGCAGATCTACGAAGTACACTGCTGAGGGAAGCAGTGGGCGGGTCAGGAGAGGTCTGCCGCGCCATGTGGTCACCTCCGGGGCAGGCGGGAATCGAACCCATGTGGAAGTGGCTTCAGATTCTCAGTGCTGTGCTTTAACCCGCTGCGCCACCAGGGAGGGCCACCCCCTTCTTTTTTATATCCTTCAAATGTTGTGACTTTGCGTGGCTTTTTCTGAGATGATTAACTACAGGTACAACTGGGAGAAGTAATTATAGGGAATGACTGGAACTTTAAGACTTTGGGGATGAAAATGAGTAATATGTATATGAAAGTTTTAGTAATGAAGTGAACTTCTGAGAAGCACAGCATAGTCATTATGGAAATTCTGAAACAGAATAAAGATCTGAAAAGTAAGTTTAATATGGAAGAACATAATTTAATCATTAACTTTTTTAATGTGGAGGCTAACAGCATATCCTGTGTTGAAAGCATTTGTGATTTGGAAGGCTAATTATTTGTACCCCTACAGTTTTATTCTATTTCTTGCCTGAGCTCTTTGGACATAACAGGGGCTGAGCAATTTTCTCCGGTATTGAGGTTGTATGGATGCTTGTTTACATGGTCTAGAAATTCTAAATGGAACACTCAATCCATTTTATTTATACTAGACTTTTACAGGCATTGAATTAGATGACATGAAGAAGCCCTAGAGTGACAAAGAACACCTCTAAGCATCTGTTGATTTTCTTTTTGGCTTGTCCTTCAACAGCACTAAAAACTTAATTAAACTGTAAATAGTTGGAGGGCAAAGATCATATTTTATATACTGTATTTCAAATAGCTTTTGGCTTCATGCAGCATGAATCATAGTTTTAAAGTGAATCTGTAGAATGGATAACTGACAAGGTAATAGATCCTTGAGAGAAGATTTAAGGAGGATCAAGAAAGCATATCTGAGCATGAATGAACTTTAGAAAAATGAGTTTTAATGACTTCACAACAAAATTATTTATCAAATTTGAATTTGCAAGCACAGTGATGTCTAACTTACTGCTTGACCTAAAATTATAAAACTATGTTCACTTTCATGCTAATCATTTCATAGTGATGCAAAGTAGCAAGAACATAGAATATCAAATTTATTTTTCCCTAGAAATGTTATATATCCAAAACCAACAAAAAGAAGAGTAATAGTACTTTGACAAGTCTTATTTGTCTAGGTAAAGTCAGGAAGTAACAAATTTGCTGACACTGAACTTCAGGTCTTCACTGAACATCCTATTTCAGAGCTAATGCCCACTTATTTATCAGTCTATGTGATTATTTTACTTCTTTCTGGACATATATTGTTTATACTATCAGTATCCATGCATCTCATTCCTTAAATTAGTCACTGAAATTTTCTCTAACACCTAACACACCTCACATTTTTAGTCTATGTGTTTAGGTGAGGTTTCACTCTTAGCTCCAAAGGAAGAGAATGTGATTCTGGTTTGGCTAGTTAGTCTCTCACGTTCCAATGTCTTCAGTTCTTGGACCAAGTGTATAATCAAATCCAAGCCACCAGAACATGGTTTTGGAAAGACTTTGGGAAAATAGCAGACTGAGCACACAATGAACCAATACTGCTGACACCACACAACTCAGAACCAAGAAAAAACAAATTCTAATCACATCATTTGAATTCCATTCCAGCTTGCCCTAAAAATAGTTACCCTAATGTTTTCTGGTGTTATGAACCATAGATTTCCTTGTATTTCTTAATCCAAGCTGCATTGTGATTTCTGTCCATTGCACCTGAAAGTATCCTGACACTGTCTGACTTAAGACACCATGGTACGTAGCTCCCTGAATTTAATCAAACCAACAATCAGTGCTAGCTGAAGGTATGACTGAGTGGCCATGACTTCCCAAAGTTTGTCTCAAAAGGAATGTCTATTTCTTATGCCTCTAGTGAATAGAATCTGGAAAAAAGGAGATGGCTTGCAATTTTGATTTCTTGTCACAAATTAAATTTAAATGAAAACAACTTCCTTTTCATCAGTGTTGATAATAGTTCTCCATGAGCAAAAATTTTGTCCATTATCTTTGACATAGGAAATACTATATAGTGAGAGAATTGGTGATGGTTCCAAACAATAGCAGCTTTAGGAAGCCTAAGCTCTCTAGAAGTTATAGGCTTTCCAAAAGACACAACTCATGAACATTCGGTCCAAGGAGATTAACACCAGAGGAGAGGCTACGGAAGAGCAACAGACAATATCACCTCTCCAAACAATTTCCATGACCATGGATCATGTGTAACTCCTAAAGGAGACATTTCTTCATTTGTCTGAGCAAATGAAAAAAAACAATGCAGACCAAATTAAAACGTAGTCCTTAAACTTCCAGAAATTCCAGAGTTTATAAATTACTCAACCTGAATTCAAGACTCCATACCCAAGAGATTTCTATTCAGAAATATGATTTGTTTGAGGCCCGGGGGTGGGGGGGGATGGAAGATTCAAGAAGGAATCAGTGGATGATCCAGTTGTGCAATAGTAAAATGCAGCCAATGGCATATTTACAAGCATTCTGCACATTTTCATAAAAGTATAAGTTTTATGGGAGTTGATTGTTATTTCCCAAGAGCTATGGTTAGACAAAGAGGGTGGATAGAGGAGTGGTGGAATTAGCCCATGGATTTTAAAACTTGTTGCCAGATGTTACTGAGAAACAAAGTTTGGTTAAAAAAAAATTAAGAAAAAGACCATCCCAAAGAAATATTACTTCAGTTGCTTAAATATAGAAAATATTTTATGGCAACTATGAGACTGAAGCAAAGCTCTGAGGACAGATTATAAATTGGTGCAAATACCTTGGGGTCCAAATATTTTTTTTTCCTGTGGAAGTAAAATTAATTATAGTTACAACAGTCATTTACCTCAGTTTTCCTATTTTTAAGTAATTGTATAAACAAGAAAAGTAGATGTGTATAATTCCTGCAGAAATGAATCATCCAGCATCTCCTGAAGAGTTAATAGTTTAGTAGTAGCATACCCACTGCTGTTATATAGTGTTTATTTTCTGGTGTTATGATTGCCATCAGAAATATTTCACTCATGTCTTTTGTTTAGCAGTTCTTGCTAAAGTAGAAGAAGAAAAGCAATGTAGTAAAAGTGTTACCAAGCTGAATATATTGAATTTAAGAATTTAGAATTCTTGAGATGTTCTTACATTTTTAGTGCTAAAATGTCATTTTGTAAAATAATAGTAATAAGAAACAATAGTTGTTGCCAAAATTGTCCTGGCTATGCAAAAACAAAAGCTAATAACCCTGTATTGGTTTCCAATTCCTACAATTTCAATCCCCACCGCCTACCCCCGCTCCCCCCACACATACACAGAGTGAAGTTCAAATATATTTCAAAAATTCAATGATATGGAAGTAAAAAAAGGTTTGAAACTGGGAAACTAAGTTATTTAATTTACGTGGCATTGGTAATAACATTTTGAAGTAGAATTTCCAGTCATCTAAGAGACTAGAAACAATTGCTTGAAACAGATTTCTCCAAATCAAATGAAATAAATCTACTGATTTTAATATGATGACGCAATATATATTGAAACTGGTGTTGCATTAACAATATATACAAATGAAAGGCTGTGAACATATCCACCAAGTTATTGATGACCTTTCACCATGATTTTCTAACTTTGTTTTGCTCTACCACTCCTGAGTTATAAGCTCATCAATAACTCATTGAAAAAATGATATATAGAGTTAGTAAAAAAATGATGTATGTCTCGTCAGTCCAGTTGGTAAACAGTAATGTCACTGCTTTTGGTGTTACTGTTACAGGCAATGTTGAGTACCCTTTTTTAAAAAAAATATTTCTTCAGTATCACATCACAGTCTTTGATTTACAAATATTTTAAAGGAATCATGACTTGAGAATTGACAAAATGAGCATAAATCATACTAAGTATATTTACTGATGTAGAATCTTATTTTCAATTATCAATTCCAATTATAATGTGACAGTAAAGCAAAACATTCTCTATAGACTACATTCAAACATGTGGAAGAAATGGGTATGTAAACCAGCTATTTTTAATTCATATCGAGATAACTCACAGGCAGTATATTTATATTTAGTGATTTTATTTTAAAAAGTTGAAAAACATCTTTTTAAAGAAACAAAGAAAATGAAGTACTCAGAAAAGAGAGTATGTCAAAATGAAATTGGATCTAGATTGAAAGAACTTTCCAAGGGTCAAATCTAAGCAATTAACTTTTGTTATATTTAGTGTATTGATAGGTAAAAAGTATAGAGATAGGTGGGTAGAAAGATAATAGATGATAGAAAGATAGATAGATGGATAGATAGATAGATAGATAGATAGATAGATAGATAGATAGATAGATAGATAGATAGATAGATAG
>NW_004567104.1:58635812-58690596 GCF_000260355.1 Condylura cristata | reverse complement strand
GATAGATAGATAGATAGATAGATAGATAGATAGATAGATAGATAGATAGATAGATAGATAGATAGGTAGACAGATTAGATAGATAGATGACAGACTTCCTTACATAAGAAGACTGATTTATAATGTATAAAATGATATAAACAGAAAATCACTTATTGGCTGACATATATCATCAGTAGTGATGATTTTGAATTTATGATTCTCTATGATCAAGATAAAATTGGTGGGTAAAGGCAAAATGAGAAATAAATATGTCAGTAATCCCAAAATATCTCTTCATAAAATACTAATTACATTGGATAAAATTAGCTACAATAGCGGAATCTGGTAGACATCAACTTAAACAAGTGGTCAAAGCTAACAGCCATGAGATGTACTGATATTATGAATCACTGAGATACGAACTGGTGAGAAAAAAGCAAATATTGCTACTTGTGGCATTACCGCCCCCACCCTCCGCCCACACGTATGTGCAACATTACTTTCAGCATTACGGAAACTCATACTAGTGAAAACAGAAACATTCAACAAAATCTATTTCTAATCCTGTCAGATGTGAAAAGATAGGGGAAAAAAAGACTGAAGAAATGTCATAGGTTGGGGGAGACTAGGGTAAAGAGAACTGAATGCCATTTGTGACCTAGATTAAGATCTTAATCCAGAAAGAGGATATTTTTGGAACAACAACTAGAAAAATCTGAATAAGGTCTACAGATTAGTTCACAATATTATATTAATATTAATTTCCTGGATTAGATAACTGGTACATGAAAAGATAACATTTGAAAAACCTGGATAAAGATTACAGAAATTCTTTGCATTCTTTATTTTACTTTTAATTAGTTGATTTCAAATTTAAAAATGAATAATGAACAGGCATTGTTGCTTTGGGAGGAAAGTATGCAAGAAAATTCATACAAAGTTCTACATGATCAAACCACGTTCAACTGAAGAAGTCCAGGTCCTGCGTATATCCCTAGTCTCTGCATCCTTCTCCTAACCCAAATGAGCCCACATCATCCTTATCTACAAGTGCCCCCAGGTATGGATTTATAGCCACACCTCATTTCAGATAAGAAGGGTGACAATGGACCATAAATCACTATGACCAAGTTCTAGCAACACATCGATAGTGCTGTTAGTTTAGCCCTGATCTTCACCCTGGTTTTTGTAAGATGGTTTCTTCCTCTTCTCCATAACTCCAGGTGGCCATTTTAGTTCTTTATTATCTTTAGCACTATCACTTTACCTTCCTCTTGCACTGTCACCTATTTTTAGTGTCTTCCCAAAACCCAAGTAAGTGCTAACATGTTTTGACGGATCTGATCCCTCTGCAAGTCCCGTCTCCTGCGCCACCTCCATTATTTCACGTTAGCCCTCACCAAAAATCAACCCCTTGTCTACGCTCCATGTTATTCCTCGCTTATTTCAGAACCATGGAACTTGGCCATCAAACTTCCAAGAGTTGCATCTGTTTGCCCAGATCATCCTGGATTCTGGCAAGTAGTTTCACTACCTCTATAGTGTGTCCAGCCAAGTTTAATGCTTTGCCCACTGCCTCTGAGCACAACTTGTCCCTGAAAATGTAGATTTATACCTCTCACAAAATGAAAAAAAAAAAAAAATCCTCATGGAGTTACCCATGAGGAATGATCCTGAAAAGCAGTGAGGAATAATTTTGTGACTCTGATATTTAACACTATGTTTAGTGACCACTTTATGAAACAAACAGCTGCTGTCCATGGACCAGAAGTTAGACAAATTAGCAGAGTCAGAACAGAAGGTAATATATAGTTCCTTTCTGTACTCTTAAAGGAAAATCCCACACTTTCCTTTTTACCACTTAGAAGTTTTATTCAATGATGCCTCTAACCTTCTGTGTTTGCATTAATTAGGAACAACTTGCAGGATTATAACATGCAGTAATTTGTATTTTTTCTGAGTTGTAGACACTATGATGCACATAAACAGAATGGGCTCCCCAGCCCCTACACCACTGGTTTGACATTCTGGTGCTGTGAAGCTCACGGCATCAGCAGGACCTCAGGATTAGCACAATGCTCAGCGATACTTTCCTGCAAATTAGAGATTTGATTGCTTATCCCATATTTTGGAAATTAGACAATTGATATTTTTCTCATTAGATATGTTGGGTTGTATGCTTTATTTTCCTTATTTTTTAAATTGGATATTTTTTAATTAACTGAATTCCATCCAGTGGTAAAAGATCAATAATCTGATAAGAGTTTTAGCATATACTGATATTGTTGAATACATGTATTCTGTAGTCAGCTGACATGTGGACTTATGAAAATAAAATTTAAACTAATTAAAATTACATAAAATTATAAGTTCAGTTGCACTAATCAAATTTCAAATATCCAAGAGTAACACATATTTCTACCAGTCACTATATTGTCAGTGCATTTTCAAGATTGGGGAAGTGCTCTTGGATAGCCCTATAAATCTAGAGCAGAAAGAAATCCAAGGACTATTTTGATAGTAACTTGTTTGACTATATAAACGATGTCACAAAGAACTGGTTAACTCTTAAAATATACTGGTAACATCCTAGTAAGAATCAGGAAAGGATATGGAATGTTAGATGTCCATTTTTTCCCTGATAAAATATTCATGTTGTATAAATTGAATTATATTAAATCACTCTATAATATCATATGGTATTATGAAATGATTTTCTCTGCAATGATAGGAGTCAAAGCATATCTTTTACTGGAAATTTTAAACACCTAATCACATTTTTTCCCCTGATTCATTAGCAGCCTACAGTACCTTGAAAAAATAAGGTGCCTATCTTACAAAATCACAGTATAACATGTAATGCCCCATTTAGAAAAATATTCCATACAAATGTGTGTAGGCCAATTTTCAAATCTGTTCAAGTGTTGAATCCCATATAGTACTGAATTAAGTGAAATCCAAACGTAATAGCTATAATCATAATATCTATTCAGATGATCTCATTCCGTAGAAAGAAAATTTGTTTCATACATGTGGCATAAAATGTTAAATACATTGAAGGTGAAAAGTAAAGCCATTCAATAATTATAAAGCTGAAAATTTAGGAAAGATAGATATGTTTAGTTATGTTAGGGATGCATCAGAGAAAAAATTCACTTTGAGTCTTGCATAAAACTGCCACCTAATTTTAGATTTGGAAACCAAGCTGCTGAGAAAATCAGAGGCTGAGAACCACAGTGATGAATAAAGCAAAGAAATATGCTTTAAGAAGTCCACATGTGCTGGGGTAGGCAGACAACAGTAAAAAGTTTAACAAAGTTCAGTCCATTTAATGACAGTGGTGACCACTGGCAGTGGAAGAGTTTGCATATTTTTACTAGCTGCAAGTGTCAAGTAATGCTGAGAATCTATCAGTCATTCATAATACGTCATGTACTGCTGCAGATTCATAACCATTACAAAGGGGAATGATGATATGATTTTCAGTGGCTTCACTCCTCCAATTTCTCATATCTATTTCTTTGTCATGGCAATAGTAACTTTTGATAAGTTGAACACTTGGAAAGATTTTTTTAATAGTCTATCATTTCTCTCTAAATTCTCAATTAGTTCAAGTTTCTCTTAGTTCATTGAGGTCTCCTGGAGGTGAATCAGCATTTACTGAAGATCCTTCAAGTACAGTTGGCATCTCCCTCCTTAGGTTTCAATTGCAATTTGTACAGATTGGTTGTGTTACTGTGTATTGTATTTATTTGTTTAAATGCTTGTCACACTTGATAATAATATGTCACAATAAAAATTACACCTTGGTAGTCCGAAGTGTTTGTTGAATGAGTACACTACTGCAATCATTCTCTGTGTTTCTCCTAAGGCAACCTTCACTGCCTCACCTAAGTGAATAGACTGTACTCCCCTGTTTGTCTTTTTTTTATTTCTTTACAACTACAATTATCAGGGCTCTCCCTGGTGGTACAACAGGTTAAAGCACAGCACTGTAAAGCTAACCCCAGCCACTGCAGCATGAGTTATATCTCCGGCCAGGTTGCTGACCCACATGGCACAGCAGACCTTTCCTGTCTCACCTGCTGCTCCCCTCAGCAGTGTATTTCAGTCAGTCTACCTATTCTGCTCCTCAGTCTGTCTCTGGTGAAGAGACCCTCCACATTTCTGATCTCTACCCTAGTTCTTAGATGCACAAATAAATAAATCTTTAAAAAAAAAAAACTATAGTTAACATTTGCACATTTTAGGATAGTATTTGCATCCTACCTTGAAAATAGGTCTTAAGGGCACAGCTCTCATGTTTTGGAATACCAGAACAGTTAACTGAGGATCTGGAAAGCAGAAATAATAATATGAAAACAGCAAAGCAAAGCAACACAAAATTGGGATTGTAGGTTAGAGACAGCCCTCATCAGAATAATATTGATAGCCTTGAAAAAATGACAGATGCTATAGAGTTAAAGGAGTGTATTAAAGGGCCAGAGTTGAAGGATTAGGTAATGGCAGATTTAAGGAATAGGGGAAGAAAAAAATATATAGGTAGGAAATAGAAACTGTGTCTAGAGATGTAGGGAATCAAAAAATACAGCTGCAAGAGGGCAAAAAAAAAATAGTTCTGAGAAATGGAGTTTTAATGATGTCTCATGCCATAGACAGGTTAAGTAACACTGAAAAAAAGGAAATTAAATCTGAAACTTGTGAATGACATTTAAAAAATTCACTTCAATAGAAAAGTGAAAGTTTAACCGAACAGAATGATATTTAAAGGAGGTGAGTTGTCTAAAGCATTAATTTGGGGGGATATATTAAAGAATTAAGGCAGCAAATAGAAATAAAACATTATAGGACTTTACTGTTTAGTAGAAATTAGATCAAAGTTTCTATTAGTTAAGTCAGTGAACTGAGTAAGTTAATTTTGCTGTGAACAGGGATGAGATGGTGGTAAGGATGCCTACAGCATGTTAAAGTTCAGAATCATGATATTTATTGCCCTTACTCATGGTCCTTCTAGAGACAGAGAGAACTTTACCCCAAAACTTGGTGTGCTGAGTTATTTCTGTATTAATGGACAGCAAGTTACATATCTGTTGGAAGTGAGGAAAAATATAATAATTCTCTTTAAACTTATTTTAAGTCTGAGCAGTATAGGGTCTATAATTCAATGGGAAATAACAGTCTGAAATTTGTTAACAAGTGCAGTCTTCTTTTCCCTTAGCCAAAAATTATCAAAAAAACTAGTAAACTGGAAATAAATATACGATAAAAACTAATGCTTATTTCAAATTTGTATATTTATACATATATGTATGCCCAAAGGCTTTTAAAGTAAAAACACATTTTATGTATTTAATAGACATTATTCATTGAACAATTTTTTGTAAACTCAACTTTGTGACAGGCATTATTCTAGGTGTTTAGATTGTATCAGTGAACAAAGCAAGTTTTCCTGGCTTGATATATCTTCCAAGGAAAGAATCAGGCCATAAATATAATAAACAAGGTAAGCTTCTTCAAAAAGCATCTCAGTTCTTACACTAGAGTGTCTTTTTCATTGTCCACTTAATGCCATTTTTTTTTTTTGCATTTTTGTTGCTTGAATTTTTTTTTTTTAATATGACCCCCATGTGTAGTGAAGAGCAACCTAGTCTCCTCAGGTGCAAGAAGGTTGAGAGAGGCTTTGTGGAGTGTCAGTAATGTCCATTTACATGAGCTGTTTACTACTGACCAGGAGTTCAATGCTAATGAATCAACAATATGTATGAGATAAGATGTCTGTTACTAGGAACACACATGAGCTCAAGGTGCACATTCATAGGTGGTGAGAACATGAGGCTCACAGGAGTCTAAGCCTGTGTTTCTTGTGAGAGCAATGACTGGCTGTCTCTAGTTCATGGCTTAGTGACTTTATGAAAAGCAACCTCTGAGAATAACAAGAATTAATTGCATTCTATTTGTGGAATGACATGGACATTTCTCTCATTTCACTTTGAGCTCCTTGAAGGAGACATGGTGTCTTCATAGTATCCTCAACTTATGTTTTGCCTGAAACATAATAGCTGTTCATCTAGTCTTTAGTGAGTGAGCGAATAAATGGGCAAATCAATTTTGAAAGGTTAGGTTTTCCATTTCAATTCAGGGTTCATCCTGAAAAGACATTCTCCAGAAATAGTTCACATTTAATGTTAGAGAATTGGAACGGTTCACTCTAAGCCATGAACCAGCCAATGAAAAGGCACTAAGTATATAAATGAAAGCATTTCTTTGCTCTTACTGGTTGCTAATCTTGTGAGTTCATTGGTTTAGGGGTGGGAGAAAAGCAGGCTCCTCAGATAAAACAAGTAACCTATAGATGAATGAGGAAGCATGCTGTTTTTTGAAGTTCCTTTGCAATTTAGATTGCTACCTTATTTTATAAAGCGGGATGCAGTGTTATCTGAAGAAATTAGTAAAGCTCAGTAAAGCTCCCTTTTGTCTCTTGAAACTTCCCCTAGTGTTGGTTTCTTTCTTGCTTCTACCCTTTCTTGCTGTATGTTCCATTTCCCAGATTGCAAGATCAACTTCATGACAGTTGTCTTAAAAGTCAGAGTAAAAATTTTTTTAACTTAATTCTCAATCACCACCCTCAATTGCTTATTTCCAATATTCACTTAAAAAGCTTGTCCCTCCAGGATGAAAAAAATGGCAATCTTCATATGCTGAGGATAATGCATTACACAGATCTTCAATGTAGTTGAAAGATTACTTTATCTCATTTATGAGTTGTATGACTCCTCACTATTATATCTAGAATTGTATGGATCAAACCAATGCAGAGACATGGTGTGATTTAATTAATAAATCACAGAAGGTCAGGTATTAAGTCTTGCTCCTCATTTTCCGAGTCCTCAATGCAGGTCATGAATATGTGCTCATTTAATCATAAATTTTCAACTTTCCAATTATCACCTGTGTGACCTTGGCAAATTATTTAACCTTTATGCAGTTTAGAGTCTATGCTGAAAAATAGATACTAGGTAGCAATGTAGTTTATTTTCCAAACAGAGATACTTTGGCGAGTAGTACACATTATTATAATGCTAATAATGTGACACATACATCTGGATTATTCAAGGTATGCAGGAATGAATCTTATACATAGTTCATCAACCTCCTTAAGGAGCCTCTATTTGGACCTGTCTTCTATAGAAGAAAGATAACAATGAAATCGCTCTATGCTAATCTGGTGTTTCAGTAAAGCATTTTTCTTTGTATATGCAGTATCTTGCTTGATTTGTTACATTCTATCTAAGTAAACAAAGGCTCTGTCTCCTAGGAACTAACAGTTAAATAGGAAGTGGACCCAACAGCACAGCAGGGCACTGAACTCAGCCTCCTGACATCTGCACGGTTGTTGGCAGTCCCTGGGTCTCATTCTCTCCCTGGTGTCCTGAGGGAGAGGCTGCTGGGAAGGGGGTGGGCCATTTTTCCCATTTGAAATCTTTACAAGAGAGCAAGGTGCATGCACTCTTAAGTGCTGATATGGGGAAAAGTCATAAGATTGGATCATGAGGAAGTCATTAGAGATCGGTCATCACTGTATGAACTTACCTGACCTGGATACCTAAAATAATGTGTTCTCTGATTTTAGAATTCTGCTGGCACAAAATGAGAGTTCTGGATAATTTGTATGCATGCAAATACCTGGTAGTAAAGTACATCTTTTCAACATGGTTTACATAGTTATTTTCCACATCACCAACTAGTCACAGTGGCGTCTCTGTAAGAGTGGGGAGGAATATTGCAAAGCATTGAACAGGCACCATTTTCCCCATGCCCACCTTGGATTACAAGACCCAGTGTGCCATGAATCAGACTTCCTAAATGTGGAACTGCTGGGACAGAGTATGGTGTGTGTGTGTGTGTGTATATATATATATATATATATATATATATATATATATATATATATATATATATATGGAGGGGGAGTAAGAAGGGGGAGAGAAAAGACATGGATGGAGACATTTAGAGACACCTGAAAGAGATATTTAAAAGAGATTCATGAATGGTGAATAGGGAGGCTATTTCTGTTGCCTGGCAGAGAGGATGGCAGGTGTATCTTGATGTGGTATCTTTCTCGCCTCTGTCCCAGCATTCTGGGATCTGTCTAATCTCTTGTGATTCCTTACCAGAAGCTACCCTAGAATTATTACAAGGTTTGGCCTTCACAGTCTTGCTTCAAGCCAAGGTAGACTTGTAGACAATTTGGGGAATTTTATTGAAACTATCAGTTGGAATACTCCTCTCTGTCTCTTCAATCTCCATTGCATTTACTCTAAATATTTCATAATAAAGGTCTTCTTCCTTTGTGATTGTATGAGCAGATGGTAGATTGTGATTCCCCTAACAGTCTGTGGTTCCTGGTTGCTCTGGGCTCATGTGCTAAGATATTGACATGCTCACAACCATACTTTAAGTAAGTACTTACTGAATTAAATTGATTGAGTTAACCTGGAAAATATTGCCCTGAATATATTCCTGAATATAGAGGGTGTTAAATTAGAAAAGTCAATTATTAGGTGTTTTATATATCTACCTAGATTATCAAATGAATTTCAAAAACCTAAGACAGAGAGATCTATTGGAAAAATGTTCTAAAATTAATTCTCAGTAGCTGGAAGTTTACTTCCCCTGAATGTTGGATAAACTATTTTTCTTTTTTTTTTTTAAAGATTTATTTATTTATTTGTACAGAACTGGGGTACAGGCCAGAGATGCGGAGGATGAGAGGATTCACCAGAGACAGAGTGGGGTGCAGAACAGGCAGATCGACGAAGTACACTGCTGAGGGGAGCAGCAGGTGGGTTAGGAGAGGTCTGCCAGGCCATGTGGATCGCCTCCGGGGCAGGCAGGAATCGAACTCATGGGGAAGTGGCTTAAGCTTCTTGTGCTGTGCTTTAACCCACTGCGCCACCAGGGAGGGCCCTGGATAAACTATTTTTTAACAAAAAAATCCAGATGTGTGATAAAAGTATTAATAGATAGCTCAGTTTGGATGGAGTCAGGTCATTTGTCCCCAAAGTTCTTTTGGGTTGTTCCTTTCAAGTGAACCCAGGATCTTTCTCTACTTTCAGGAACATTAGAGAATATTACATTACCAGTGATTTTCATACAAAATCTTCTGGAGAGTTTGTAGAAATACAGATTGCTAAATCCCATCCCCAGAGTTTCAGATTTGGTCGTTTTAGTTTGGGACTCAAAAAATTTGCATTTTTGTTTCATTCCAAAGCATAGCTGATATTTTATATTCAGCAGTACTAATGGCCCTGGTGTTATATTTTGACATCTGCAGTGCTACCATATTACTATTATTTTTATTTTTATCATTCTTGAATCCCTTCTCACAAAATAATTTCTATTATATTGCTATACTTTTTATTTGAATAAAACATGTAAGGCTCTGTATTCAAGGCTAGCACTGTTTTTTCTTTCTTTTCTTTAATATTCACCTGGTCCTTTAATAACATTTCTGAGATGACTGGCCAGTATTCAATCATTATTCAGTGGATCAAAGATGACCGTGGATCAAAGCTTGCGTTGTGTATTTATTTAGCTCATTATTTCTGTATTTCCCACTTTGTCCCAAAAGGATTTCAGACAACTCAATCAAAGCAAATCTAATTAAACCACACAGTCATTGACATTGGGATCTGGTTTACTCAGCTCCTGTTCTAGACAGAATCAGACTGACCAAGGCGAATATTGTGGTGATGATGGAGAGACCACCCCAGACTGTAGTATTATGCCATAACACATTGCATATTCATCCTTTTCAGGGTGTCTGATTGTATTCAGCAAGAAAGTCACCTTAACGCCTCCATCTATCTGCTGCTTGCCATAGAGCAGCTGCAATGTATTTACCGTCAACTGAGAAAGAGATCTATATTTATCCGGATGTGGAAGATGCTGAATTTACCGACAATTGACAAATTAGTCTGGAATGAGAATGCACATAGAAATAGCCTACAGTATGCCATTATGCTGTGACATAAATATATGGCCTCTTTCCTCAACTGATGCCAGAAGCAAATGAACAATGTTTCTGCAGCATGAGTAATTTCTCATCTGCATTAGTCTGCCTTTTTCTCGCTCTTGAGTTCTAACAATGATAAGGGATAATCAGCATCACCTGAGTGAAACTTATACTAAATGATCTGTATTGACAATTAGTAAACTTTTCTAATTTTGTGTGCCAGATTTAAATTGAATATAAAATTAACTTTTTCTTCCTCTTTCTGTGTATAAATGTATGCATACACAAACACAGCTTTATCACAACATATTATACATTTTAATATAGACTGATTAATCTTTTCATAATATTGTCCCACAGACTGTAACTGGATTTGTGTTTGCAAATCTAATAATTTTCAAAGTAGTGGCATAGTCTAGCAATTAGTAACGTAATTGGGAAGCTTTTGTAATAAAACCAATCTTTTTCTTTGTGCACTGTGTGACATTCAGTAATTTACTCCCTCCCAATCTATATTTTCTTGCCTTTGAAAGTTATCAACTATATGACATGATTTTAGATATCAGACACATATTATATAAAAAGTCACAGCCTATGGTATATTTTGTATTTAACATTATTGAATTACTATTAGTATTAGTATTTATTATTGGGTATTATGAATGTTAGAATATGGCTTTGATCATATACTTGGGCAATCATTTTGACAATTAATCCCAGTGGGATGACAAAACACTTATATTTTATTTTCCTTAAGGATCAGTTTTATATAAATATCATTAAGTCATAGAGCCTGCTCTCATAGCTCTTATAGAGCTTTGTTCAATATATATTTATGTTAGTTATTTCAGTAACAGCCAATTTCTCCCCAAACCAATGTTCTCTCTCCAATTCCTTTGCATGGGTCACCTGCTGTATACCTGGAGCCCATCAGCTTTATCACAGATAAATATTAAACCTTACAAGACCTATGGAAGATCAAAGAGAGTGGGTTGGTGGGTGATCATTGAATATTTCTGAATTGAAGAGATCCACAATTAGGCCATATTGACTATATATACAGTAAAGACCACAGACATTTTCTATATATAGTAAAGACATTCTGGGTAATTTAAGTTCACAATTGAAGAAGAAAGCATTTCAACACACTAATGAGTCGATATTAAGTCTTCTTTTTTTCTAGCATAAGGGAGTTGCAGGACATTAATTTATTGATTATAAGAAATAATAACTGGTAGAAATGAGACATTGTTTGGAGAAACTGTTTAATTAAACCTAGGATTTCACTATATTTTGATCAGATCCCAAAATAATTCAACATTTTAAAATCTCTACCCTCTGTTGATTCACTTCAACATGCATTCCTAATATCTCAAAGACCTAGTAAATCTCATAAGCCCATATGCTATGTAAAAGCCATTCTAAATTATAATTTTTTTCATGGCCTAAAATACCTGCATTTATATTATAAAAGGCACTGCACTGCTATTATTTTTTTCAAATCTTAAAAAAAATATATTTATTTATTTTTGCATAGAAGAACTGTGGTATAGGCCAAAGGTGCAGGGGTGAACTGGCCTTGGACTGGACTCATGCCGAGGTGGCTGCAGCTAGTTTCACAGTGTTGTGCTTTAACCCATTGTACCACCAGGGAGGGCTTATCCCTGATATTTCAAGGGAGAGATAGATCTTCCAAATCACAACTAACTGAATATCTCTTTTTCCTGATTTCCTTTCCTCAGTTACACTGAAGTCTGTGTTGAGATTTTAAGAGACTTCATGATAAGTCTTAGGGTATACAGTCCTTAAGAAAATAATTCACAACAATTCTCTTAATAAAAGGAATCCTGTCCTATATTGCTTATTTTCCTGGAGCAATTTCTCCCCCTATTTGGTTAAACAATTAACTAAAATGACAGTGAGTGTTATGCCTCTAAAACAAAACTAAATTACATGGTAATGCAGTAATCCATCAATTACAATGGGGCTACTGATGGATCCAAATGGCTTAGTATAAAAATATTTTCTTGGATTAATAATATATTTAATGCTATGTAGTCACCACTACAGCAGGAATCAAATTCTATTTTAGTTAATCTCTCCCTGACGGTGCCTGGAAAATTTTATAATCAAAAGGATTACTCTTTACTTGAACATGAAAATGGGCAACATTACTTACAACCCCTTTTTAAAATAACTCAAATTCCAATTTATAACAATAGAAAGTAGGGACAGGGAGGAGAAGATCTTTTGAATGAGATATCACTTACCAAAGTGTTTATGATCAAATATATTCTGGTATTACATTCACATTTTTTTAATTGCATTTTCTGTTAGAATTGCTTTCAAAGGTTTTGTATGTATTTGTATAAATAAAAAAATTGGGATATTTAAAGCATTCCTCTCCAAACATTGTGCAGTCAACTGAGGTCCTGAATGTTTTAGTTTGATGTCAACCAAAATACCCCACCGAACACAAGTGACATTTCATCCACAGATGAAACGGTTTCCTCAGTGTTCCCCATTTCAACTAAACAACAATCAATTTCATCTGAATTGCTTTTAAGACATCTAAAAGGTAATGCTGACCTCAGCAAAGGCAAAATAATATCCCCTGCAACCAAAAATTCTTGGAAATCTTCAAGGCTGTAAGTTGTCTTTAAAATATCTTTAGTCCAGAACATTCAACACTTAAGGCCACATTTTATTAGTTGTGCTACATTTCCTGCAAAATTCAAATGGGGATACTTCAAATAGCAAACCATATGGTCTGTTCCACATTTAGAAGTTCTCTTTTTTCTTTTTTTTATTTTCAGAGGAATGTTTCTACATCAAATATGTACAGAAATATCTGAATGTACTTACTGTACAGAAATAAAGACAAATGTGTATGTCTTTACCCCTCTTTTGCCATAAGACTATAGAACACAGGTGTCGAGCAGGGAGGAAGGGGATCAACTTAGCTAGTTCATCTTGCAGCTTACAGTCAGACTGGCACAGTCCTCTCACCCTCAGGAAAAGAATGCTCTGAATAGCATGGTCATATTTTTTTCCCAGTGAACCCTGATGATGGGTCACTTACCCTGAAATGAAAGGAAGGCCTTTCCTTTCTTAATTGAAGAACACCAAAGGAGGAAAGCAGACACAAGAAAAATGATCACCATGAAAAGGAAGTTAAAACGATTTTATTGAGCTGGCTGCATTCCTGGCCACCTCGTGTATGAAGTAATAACAATCAGTCACATTACCACACATGATGAATAACTATGACTGATCCTCAGATCCCCCACCATCTATCCATCAGTATCTCAAGGAGGCATTATTCATATTGCTTCTCAGCATGGCTCTTTTCTGGTACAACAGTATAATTTCATTTTCCTGGTATCAGACTCTGCAAATGCAGCATTAAGTCAGTTAAACTTGGTAGGGAGTGTTGCTACTTTAAAATGATGCACATAATTTTTTAAGTGATGGTAGCATAATCAGACCAATTACAAAACCAAATTGCTTTGTTTTGTGCCCTATCTAAATTGTTACACATGGCTGTAATTACCAAGGAGCATGAAAAGGAAAAAAAATATATATATTAACTATACCAAAGTTTTGTGTTATGTGTTTTCACAGAAGTTTGCCTTCCTTGTGCAATATTTCTATTTTTAGCAAAGCAGGAGTTTAAGAACAAGTTTTCAGTTGCTCTCAGAATTTGGACTTTAGCAGCATTTAATAGTTGGGTGAATAATAGCTCACAGCAACCTTTGATATTTGGGGGAATAATAGTCCATAACTCATGGGACTAACAATATTAGATTTTACTAGTACAATATTTAAAGTTTCAACAGTACTGAAGATTATATTATGCGGGGGACCTTGACCAGCAAGGCCGGAGATTCAGGGCCCCAGGTCCGGCAAACAAAAGAATCAGTCACACGCGTGTAGCAGAACAAAGAAAGAAGTCTTTATTGGGTTTTTATCTCAGCTATATACAAGAGGAGAGGGATTCCAGAAAGGGAGAAGGCCAATAGAAATGCAGCATGTTTTGGTGGCAGTTGATCTCACGAGGGGCGAAAGTAGGCGAGAAAAGAAAGAGGAAAGGGAAAAGGTGGGGGCAGGGAGTTCTTCCCACATGCCTTTTGCAACCCGGATGTTTTTCTCTATCCGGACTCCATTTCACCTTTTTATGGCGCAAGATGCTGACAGACGCAAGATGCCGGCCTCGGTCCCCAACAATATTATCTGCTACATGGGGTTGTATTTTTTTGTCACTAACTTGTATGTACTAAGTATGTACGTAACTTGCAGTAAGTATGAATTTGAGAGATCACACAACTAGAATAGATATAATTGTATTAGATCTTAGATTGTGATTGAAAATTCTCAGTTATTTTCACTCCTCAGGTTCTATACACTGATAGGATAGTATTATTATAAGTCTGATTAGAAAAGAAAGAAAAAGGAATATGAAGTTATCCTGAACCTGAGTAACTTCCTGACAAACCAGGGGCCATTCAGTGTTAGGCTCCTGGTACATTACAGACATCAGGTATATTCAGAAAGTATAGACACAGCCTCAGCAGAGCATAAAGGAAACCACAATGGCAGGTCACACCCAGGATTGAAAATTGGACCAATCACTGCTTGACAAACATTTCACCAATCAGAAGTGCACTGAGTGAAACCTTATTTGCATAAGATGCATCTAGTAATGCCAGTTTGTCTATATAAGCACACTCTCCAAATTGCTGTTGGGGCATTCAGCTCATTTTCTTTGCATCTGTATCACTCCTGAACCCAAGAATAAATGTTTGCAGTAAAACTCCACTCATGAAGAGTTATGACACTAAGAGCTGGAGCATTTGAACTGAAACCCAGTTTTTGAATCTGATTGTCATAACTCAACCAGAATTTGCTCAACAATTCCAAAAGTTGTCTTCATTCAATAGAGAAACACTCAAAATAGAAATATTTTATCACAGAGAAACTATTTATAAATGCCAAAGCCATGCTTATTGTGCAACATTTTCACACTGATTGAATTAGTTGGGGAGCAACCTAATTATTACTTTTAAAATGTCCCATTCTATAATTAGAAGTAGTTATGGCATTTAAACAACAATGAAATGCCCATTTTATATGTAAGATTACAGTTTCTCACCACATAGTGGGAATTCTGACAAGTTTAAGCAAAGCTCTGCATTTTGCTATAAGAGAAGCAGCATTTCAAAAACCCCATTTCTTTCCAAAATCTTATGTCTGAAAAACTATCCAAGAAAAGAATTTCTAAAAATGAGACAAGGTACAAGAAATTCTAAAACAGGTGCTTCACATGTTGCAAACAAATAAAATCACAACTTTTAAAAAAAAAAAAAAAAAAAACTCTTCCATATCAGGGCCCTCCCTAGTGGCACAGCAGAATAAAGCACAGCATTACGAAGTTAAAGCCACTTCAGCATCAGTTTGATTCCTGGCCAGGGAGGTGTCCCACATGGCATGGCAGACCTCTCCTGACCCACCCGCTGTTCCCCTCAGCAGTGTACTTCGCCGTCAGCCTGTTCTGCTCCACACTCTGTCTCTGGTGAATCCTAACTGCCCCTGCACTTCTGGTCTGTACCCCCATTCTGTGTGCATAAATAAATCTTTACAAAAAAAACTCTTCCAAATCATAAACACACATACACACAGAAAGAAGTCAAGATATCCCAAGTCACATTCCAGATCAGATGTCATTAAAAGCAAAGGCTGAGTCCCCACCATCTTCTGTTGCATACATTACCTGAGTGAAACAAGATACATCCTTTGTGGTGATGAATACAGTAATGAAAATCAGCTCGCTCGCTCTCTTTTTTTTTAAGCTGTGTAATAAGTTTGAAAAGAATGTAGTAAAATATAGCTATTTTGGAATTTTTATTTCATGGCAATAATCACAGAGGTTTTGTTACTGTTGTTCATGTTTAGCTGAGACAAGATCAGAAAAACAAGGGCTATATATCCTAGGAAGAAACAGGGATCCAGCCACATTTCCAGCATCAGGCTGTTCCAGCTTTAAGTACTCTCTCTACTACAATTCATTCTAGATTTAATCTCACGCTTTCTTTATGCCCCAAATTAGTGCAATAATATTTAACATCACATAAGTTATACAAGAATTATTTTTTAAAGATTTATTTATGCATTCAGAGCTGGGGTACAGGCCAGAGGTGCAGGGGAAGTGAGAGGATTCACCAGAGACAGAGTGGGGAGCAGAACAAGCAGATCCACGAAGCACAGTGCTGAGGGGAGCAGCGGGCGTGTCAGGGTCACCATGTGGATCACCTCCTGGGGGGGATCAAACTCATGCTGAAGTGGCTTTAGCTTCTTAGTGCTGTGCTTTCACTCACTGCACCAGCAGGGATGACCCAAGTCATAGGAGAATTTTATAGCTATGTATGTAATATATAGATCTCTATTCTCTCTATAATTGGCATTTTCTGTAGACTCCCAATTCCTGGATTCTTGAGAGAATGCCTTGACTAGGGGAGGGGCTAATTATGGAGGAGAACAGATAGAAATTAAAATTTTTCCTGTAAAATCTTGAATATTCTAATGTGTACTCCAGGAAGTACCCATAACCCATTCAGTTTCTTCCTTTCTTTTTCTTTCAGTTATTCTCCTTTTTTTTTTTTTTTAAAGATTTATTTATTTATTTGTACAGAACTGGGTTACAGGCCAGAGATGCGGAGGGTGAGCGAATTCACCAGAGACAGAGCGGGGAGCAGAACAGGCAGATAGACGAAGTACACTGCTGAGGGGAGCAGCGGGCCGGTCAGGAGAGGTCTGCCATGCCATGTGGTCGCCTCCGGGGCAGGCGGGAATTGAACTCATGCAGAAGTGGCTCTAGCTTCTTAGTGCAGTGCTTTAACCCGCTGCGCCACCAGAGAGGGCCGATTCTCCTTTTTCATTGTTCTAACTTTCCTTTCTCGAACTTTTTTTTTTTTTTTTTTAATCTTCTCCAAAGACTCAGATGGGTCTGGAGTTCAGAGCAGGACCTAGTAAGAGACATAAGTGGGTTCAAGTCCCAGCTCCTCCATCCTCAATACCCTTAGAGTTGACTGCTTGTTACCCTGGTAAGGGAATGAAAGTTCATCAATATCCTATGAGCCTTAAGAAGTCAATTGTCAATAATGAAAAATGAAAGTTGTTTTGAATTGTGAACAATGAGGGTTCTGAAATCTTGGAGAAGTTCCTTTCCTTCCCTAGATCCTTCACTCCTCTCTATCAAAGAAACCTAGAATGTAGTTTATATTTGTTTTTTGTTTGTTTGTTTTTGCAGAGGGGGAGGGTCTCATATAGTTGTTGATTTATTATCTCATCTTTATTTTCAGAGTAGGGAAGGGCTAATCCCCCTTCTTCATCTGACTTGTGAGGTCACCTCCTCTCTCTCCTTGATGCCCCGGGTCCCTGAACACAGGATAAACATCCCTGTTCCACTTCATTATTCTTTAGAATTTTCAACCACAGAAAATCTCCATACATGTGGTAATAAATTGATTGTCTCTCCCTGTTAACCCTTCTGATACTATACATTACTCATCACGTCTAAGAAGAATCCAAAGAGTTATGGGGTTATTTCCTTTGTGTCCTGAGAAGAGAAATCAATGACTAGGAGATGCCAATGAAGTAAACAAATAAGGGTCACAGGAGTGGTTCAGCATAACCACTGTGAGGATAGGAACTTCTAGGGACTAAGACATAGGAATTTAATATTTCAAGGATGGAGCAGTTTCACTGGACGACTGTTATAGGTTTTTATCTTGAGAGGTGATTAATCAGTAGAGCGACATTAAGTTGGTTGTCAGCTCCAGGACAGTTGGGAAACTAGAATGGTGGACTCATTAGCCCCATGGTCAAGCTCATCATGTGCACACTATTTTTGAATTCAGACATGTTATTGAGTTCAGACATGTTATCTCCTCACAACTTAAAAAGACAATCCAAATTACTGAAAATTTTTTTTTATCTTTAGTCCTTATGGTTGGAAGTGAACCCCAAAATTTGATTTGCTGTTGCTCCTTTATTGAAAACCATTTAATAAAATGACCCCATGCTGTTTTGAAAGAATAGTTTTGCCTTGAAGTATTTTGTAGTTGATTCTTATATTCTCTAGAGGAGACTCTCTTCCCTGGTTCTGAAGAGAGAGGAAAGAAAAGAAAAGGTAGCAAGATGAGAGTGATTAAATATATTTTAAAAAGGTAGTGCTTTGCAGGATAAAACCAGAGGATGGAAGGGTAATAAAATGTAAGGCATGAAATTTTAACAATGCAAGAATAACAAATGATACTATGTTTCTTGTGCAATAAAATTAAATCTAACTAAGACTAATACAAGAATATCAGTCTCCTGAGATGTACAGATAGATGCCAAGTTATTTTATAGATTGCCACACAAAATTTGATTAACCAGCCTTGTTTCTGTCTGTGCTTAAGGGTTTCAGAATTAAAGTTTTATTGCTTCAAGATTTTAACTGGAGACTAGGCTTCCATTTTCACTTGCAATAATTTAAAAAAAAAAAAACAAACCACACACACATTTGCACATTTCAGAGAAATTTCTCTCCTTGATCGTATATCTGAGTTTTCCATAAAGTTCAGCAGCAAAACATACTGAAGCCTCAAGGATTCCTGTTGGGAGGACATGGACTGGTATCTCCTTTTTATTTATGTTCAGCACATCAATTAATTTATTGGAAATACAACTTCTTTAGCAAAAAAATATGGTAGTGAATAAAATAGTTTGCAGGTGCCAGAGTTTTGTAATGCATGTATAATGTATTGAGATAGCTTTGGAAATTCTCGATTACTAGCCCAAAATAAACTACATCAAAATTTGAGGAGTATTAGAGTATTTACAAAGTTGATCAAACACAAACATTAGTTATTACTGTCAATCCATGAGTAATGATTGCACAGAAAAATGAAAATATGATATTTAAAGGGAGACTATTAGGGTTGATTCAGGTGTTTTGTCTTGCAAAACATGGGCTTCTCGGTTTTAAAGACGATACTAGCCCTTAATTTATAATTGTTCCCAGAAGTATATTTTAGGATTTTTATTTCTAGGCAGAACTCAATGTTAGGAACACTAGAACAAGGTGGAACTTAATTTGAAAGTGACACATTGAAAAAAACTATGCCCCAAACAATGAATGGACCAAAAAGCCACACACTGGAATACTACTCAATGGTTACAAAAGATAAACTCATGCCATTTGTGGTAACATGGATGGCATGAAAGGGATTATTCTAAGTGAACTGAGCCAGATGGAGAAAGAGAAGTACAGGACATTTTCAATTACATATGGGCCAAAACAGGGAGAGAAGAGCACAAGGAAATGTGGAGACGGTTCACAGGTGAAACAATGGAAGTATTACGGGGAATATACCTAAAAGGAAAAATCATACAAGCATACATTGAACAATGATATAAATAATGTATGTGTATGTATGTACACACACACACACAAACACACGTGGAATCTAGCAAAACCAAAGGATCAAACAAAGGTAAACATTAAGTCCAATCCTTGAAAGCAGAACATAGGTCTGAGGCATTCAGGAGGGTGGGGGACTTGGAGAGAAGTGGGAGGGGAGAACCCAGTGAGGAGGCCGGCATGGTGGGCTATGGTTGAGAACTGTGGGTGCATGGTGGTGAGAAAACTATCATGGTCACACCATAGGGGAGAAATCCTATATTGTGATGATATAAACAAGGATGTAAAATTCAAAACAAAACAGAAAGACTCTATCATCAAAGCTATAACCAACTTTTTTTTTTTAAAGATTTATTTATTTGTGCATACAGAACTGGGGTACAGGCCAGAGGCTCAGGGGTGGTGAGAGGCTTCACCAGAGACAGAGTGGTAACAGAACAGGCAGATAGACGAAGTACACTGCTGAGGGGAGCAGCGGGGCGGGTCAGGAGAGGTCTGCCACACCATGTGGTCACCTCCGGGGCAGGCGGGAATCGAACTCATGCAGAAGCGGCTTTAGATTCTCAGTGCTGTGCTTTAACCCGCTGCGCCACCAGGGAGGGCCGCTATAACCAACTTTTTAAGAATATGAAACTCATAATTGTTTAGAATGGATGAGACTTGTTGCCCACTAGCAGAAAGCTTTATAAATAAAGAGATGCTAAAGAGAATTTTAAAGAGATGTTGAATGTATGTTTTTTTCTAAGAAATATATTTACCACTTATTAGATTCAGGTATACAACATGACCATTTGATATGCCTATCTGTTAAAAAATAATCACTAAAATAAGTCTAGGTAACAGCCATCACCTCACATAGTTGATTTTTTTTTTTCTGGTGAGATTTTAAAAATTGACTCGGCAACTTTTAAATGTGAATGTTATAAGTCATATTTTACTATATTAACTATATTTTAATAAGTTTGTTCATGAAATTTCAGTCTTTGGCTCCTGCAAACACACACACACACACATACGTATGCTGCCAGGTGACCTTCTCTACTAAAGCAGAAAGCATGAGGCTCCCTGGTACAGTTTCAAGCTAATACCTTGAGAAGGTTCATTTTCATTATCTGGAGTTTGCACAAGCCAGTCTTCTGTGTAGAGATGTTTTATGTTGCTGACGTGATTCCATTGCTTCCTAATGAGAAAGCCCATTATATCTACCGCACTGTACCATCCTACCCAAGCAAGATTGCCACACTTCATCAGGTGAAAACTTTAAGGCCACGCTGGCTGTCAGCTGACCCAATTTATCTCAAGCATATGTACTTTGTATTAAGAGAGCAAAAATCCTGCTTTGACTTTGTTTTACTTGTCAATTATATAATTTTTTTAGATGACAGAACTTATTTATTGCATTACTGATCTTCACTTTTACACCATTTTTGAATTATTTTCCATAACCCTACATACTCCTACACTATCATAAATTCATTTTTCCTGAAGACACTTTAAAATGAAATGGTTATCTACTGCATGCTTCAAAAAGGGTTTATAATATTAGTATAGCAATGCAATATTAATATAACTACTTTAAGACATCTCCTATTGTAATTGTCATTTCTATGGTTCCAAATGCCAATGTTGAAATGAATTAGCAGAATATTATTGTTGAATTAAATATTAACAGTATACATATATAATTCCAATCTGTAGCACACATAAGTTTTCATTACTCTATAAAAAAAAAACATTCTTTCAATTCATCTGCTTAACTCTTTAATAGGAAGGCAGATTGTGCTCCATCATTAAAATGCACACATTTGTGCCAATCTAGCACATTGGGTATGACCCTTCACTCCAGAATTTGGAATGCTAAACCTGATATTCTGAAAAAAGTACAAAATGCTGCCAGGAGCCCAGCAAGGACATTGTCTAAAATGCCTGGGCAAGATTTGTAGATAGGACATCTGAAATGAAATCAGTCAGCTGAAGAGAAGGAAATGAATAGTAAAGAAGAAAACAGGCTGGATAGAGGATAGTGGTCAGAGAGGAAATAACTACAGCATCATTTTCCAAAGTTAGTGCGGATGACCGAGCTTACTTTTTCACCAGCTTAGTGACTGTTGGTGAGATTTCCTGGGTTCAAAGAAAACAATGGTAAACTGATACATATAGAAAAATAAGCGTCCACAATTTATTAAGAACCTAGGTAATCCAGAAGTAATCCAGAAGCCATGGCTACAGGTAACTTCATTTCCCAGCACTGCCCTCTCCTGGAGACTGCCTTGTCCTGCCTTTTCTGACTTCTGGACCCTCGTCAGATACATTGAATCTTTATTCCACACGAGTCTTCACCAATCCCAGAAACTACGGTAGCTTGTGTGTCCCTCCTGTACGTTCCTATAGTTGTGACATCTAACCAGATTTGTATGAGTCTGGTAGACACACATGCCAACACAGGAATGTAAAATAAACCACACACTGACAGAAGGGCTAGATTTTGTTACTCAGGCATACGTATTAGCTCCTCAATAAAAAAAATTATCAAGTATTTCTTTTATTCAGTTTGTCTTTTAAAAAACAGGTTTTTTCAGCAAGAAAAAGAAAAATACCAGATGGTTTCACTCATAGTGGATCAGGGGAGAGAACAAAAGAGAAACAAGTATAATAAAGTAAAAATGAAAACAATGAACAACTATAAATCAGAGACATTTTATGAGGGTGGAAGGGGGAATGGGATCAAATTGGGTGGGAAGAGTGCACTGGACTGTGGTGATGGCATTTGGGTGCATTGGTGAAAGGAGGCCCATGGGGATTATAACTGAGATGAAAAAAATGCACAAAATGAAGAATGATATAAAAATTAAAAAACAGGCTTTTTCAACTCGAGGAATGAAAATGCCAAAATACAATGGACAAAGGGAAGACTACATTTTAAATATTAATACGTCACCAATGTTCCCAAATTAACTCCCTGACAAGTCACCTATTTCTCAGTCTTTTTCTTCAACAACCTGACTTGCAACACTTGACCCCAAAAACAGTACTAGCAAGCAAATGCTGAAGATGTTGGTTGATTTTCCCATATCTGGACTGTTCAAAGCACCTCTTGACATGGCACGTTTCTGCAACAATTATTTAAATTGGTGAAGTGAAATCTGATATCAGTGCAAAAGAAGAAGCTCCTGGCTACAGTGCCTCAGGAGATAAGAAATGTGAAAGAAGGGTCATTATAAGAACAATAAACTTGAAAAACTATTGTTGGGGATAATTAATGCACTAAAAAAGAGACAATAAAAGACTGAGGTAATGAATAATCAATTAAACTGTTAAATGTGAAAGCCAGAGGAACTCCCCGGTAAAATACAAAAAGACTAATTTAATGTAACCCCATAAACATTTTTTTTTTCTGGTATGATCCAAAAGACGTTCACCAAATAATAAGGAATGCTCTGGTGAGATGGGCACCAATATCACCAAGATCAATTGTGCCACAAATTTAACAGTATGAGATGCTCTTATAAAACTAGGTTCAATTGCATTGTTAGGTCCTCAGAGTAATTGAGGCCAAGTATGCAGGAGCCAGGTGTGTGTGATGATTTAAAGAGTGATAAGGTTGCAGTTGCCCCATGGGATACTGACCCACAGATTACCATGGAGATTCTTAATAGGACTAAGGAAATCGGGGATGTGCAATAAATGTTTGCTCAATTTCTACAAACATAGAATTTAAGTATAGGTCAAAAGGCTAAGGGAAATCATCCTATTAAAAATTCATAATCCTTTCCTGATATCTAGATCTGAATAGTTTTCAGATCCAAACTCTGAATGAAATTAAGGCTTTGTCCCCAGGAGGAAGGACCCTGTGCACCCCTAATAAATGTATAAAGTAATTTTTTTTCTCTAGATTTATTTCAAAGGGCAAGTCTTAGTGGGGAAATTCACATATTTCAGAGACTGTGACCATAGCATTTGAATCACTGTAGATTGGGTGCCCTGGAAAAGACATTAAAAGGCAATTTACGGTGCAGGATAGGTCTAGTATTCTAAGGATCTAAACTTTGGAAATGGGAGGAAAAGAAACAAAATATCAGAACTTGAAGCTGAGTTTGACTACAGACCAATGATAGAATTGGTCAAACTACAGGAAACTTCAAAGCTGGAATATCCCTTCAGAATTGTCCTAAGTTGCTGTGCTATTTCACTCGTGAGCCATTGGATGTGGATCACCAGGAGAATGGTTTTGGGCAAAGTGATTTTCTAAAGCTAAGGCTATTCCTGAAGAAACATTGAGTAACTGGGGAAAAGACTCCTTCTTGAAGGGGAGCTGGATATGATTTCATTATAGCTACCATGCAGTTACTTTACTTGAACACATAGCAAAAATTCTCCCTGTTCTTTTCTAAAGGACCCAAAGTCACTGAGATAAATTATACACTGTAGAAAAGGAGCTACCCAGTCATTTTCAGGACTATTAACACAGGTGTTCTTTATCACTGATGTTTGGAGATTGGGGGGTTTGAGTCATCATCAAGACCACTTTAAGTAGGGTTATATGGGATACAGACAATAACTTAGAGAGTTCTTTCCCACATTTAACTCACAGTGATGCTACTGATTCCATATATCCAGGGTTCTTTCCTCCAGCTCCCAAATATAAAATTGAGGTAGACAGAATTGGGGGTAGGTAGAGTGAGAAAGGCAAGTGAAAGCTTCCATCATTGCCTACCCAAGCTCTGGCAAAAAGAATATTTTAAAAACAATACTTCATCAGAGGATAAAGATCACTGTCATCTATTAAGATCTGAATAATGCAGAAGTAGTATGGATCCAATGTATACCCATTTACTTTCACAGCCTGAACCCTATCAAATCCAAATAAAGGCAGGAGGACTAGCAGTAGGAAAGTCAACTAAAGCTACTCTACCTTTGAACTATTGATATATTTTCTATTACAGATTAGCAAAGTCTCTAATACAGAGTATGTGGCCAGTGATCTGGTGAACACATCTTGGTCTCTCTCTCTCAAGGAACAGAATCAGAAATATGAACTCATGTAAGACTCATAAGAGCAAAAATCTACAATCTTCCCCATACAATGTAAATCTATTTTAGCCTCTATCATAATAGAATTTGAATGAGTCTAGGCAATCCAGGTATTCTTCAGAAGATTTTAATAGTCACATACGAGGTATTATATATTGCTTATTAGAGTGGATGAACAAGAGATGGCAAGTATATTGGAGATCTGTTTAAGACAAAGGTACTTTTGAGGGACTGAGTAAGTCCTAAGACAATTTATGAATTTAGGTGTCCATAAGATCAATAAAATGATTGGGGCTTCAATAGTCTGGGGCTTGCTGGGACATGTCCTACAAAATAAAGGAGAATGTATCACATATTTCACATTCCACTAGGAAGAAGAAAAGATAATGCCTGAAAGACTTTTCATTTTCTGGAGATAGCATACCATATTGGGAAAATATCCTGATTAATATTCAGGTAACAAGAAAGGCTACTTACGGAGCTTAAATTTGGTCCAGATCATGAAAGTAGTTGTCAGATTTAGGCTGCAGAGTAAACATCCTTGTTATTTAAGCCAAAAAATAATTCTATATTAAAGGCATACAGAGGGAAAAGGCTTTGGGTGAAGGTTTCAAAAATCCCAAGAATCTCTGTAATTACCTAGAATTCTTGAGAAAAGCAGTCATGAACATCATTACAAAAAGTTCCTGACATTGTAGTAAAAAACTACTCCAGCAATCTATACAAAGAATTACAGAATACAATCAAGTGGGGTTTATCCCACTAAAAAAGAACATCTGAAAATCTACTAATACCATCTATCACATAATATGCTGATGAAAAATCACAAGATAACATCAACAGAATTGATCCATCAACAGAATTAACAAAATATAACACCCATTTGCGAGTATGATAAGAATATAGAAATTCCCCATCCATAAAGAATATCTTAGAAGCAAAAAAAAAGCCTACAATTAACATGCTTAATGGTCTGAAAGGGTAGAAACTAGATTATCTTTTTTTATTAAAAATATTGAGTATTATTGGACATTATCTTATGTTTATAAATGCAAATTTCTAAGTAGCTATGTATTCATATTTGTGTATATTATGTTGTGTATATTATGTTTAATGTTCACTGATGATTTTTTAACTTATTTTTATTGAGGGAATGTTGGTTTATATTGTTTGCATTCTGGATATATTTAAAGTCAAAGAAATACTATGGATGTACTGTTAAAATTTTAGACAAAAATTATAAATAAAAAATAGAAATTACTTCAAATACCAAGTGATAGAGGCAACCAGTGAGGCTTTGTGTTTAATTATATTATTATTGTTGTTTGGATGAAATTAAGCATAACCAAATGCTTAAATGGTTCTAAACAAGAACCAAAATGTCTTCCCTAGTTCCATTTTTGCATCCTGGCTCTATTTTTTTTTTTAAGATTTATTTATTTATTCATACAGAACTGGGGTACAAGCCAGAGGTGGAGGGGTTGTGGGAGGATTCACCAGAGACAGAGTGGGGGAGTAGAACAGGCAGATAAATGAAGTACACTGCTGAGGGGAGCAGCGGGCAAGACAGGAGAGGTCTACTGTGCCATGTGGTTCACCTCCGGAGCCGGGGATTGAACTTTCACTGAAGTGGCTGCAGCCAGCTTGCAGTGCTGCATCCTAATCCATTGCGCCACCAGAGAGGGCCCAGTTCTAAAGATTTTTTACAACAAATGCCTCAATTTCTGAATTGTTTCAATCAACAAATAATTACTAGATTATTTTTATCTCACAAAATGCAATCTGAGTTTAACCTCACAATCTTATGGTATAGTACTGACTATATCTTAATTGAATAGAATGTTACCAAACTCCAGACTTGAGTCTCTCTCTGGTCAGGATTTTTTTTTTTTCAAATCCACAGGAACCTAGTTCAGTTAAGTGAGATGATGACTTTGCTGGTTTGTATTATACAGACAAGCCCATATAATTTTCCCATATCTATTGCCTGTATTACATCCTGACTTCTGTTTAGTTTCATAATTCATTTGAAATATGGTTATGAAATGAAAATCTGTGCCTGTAATATTCCAATACTAATTAAGTAATAGCCAGCTTCTTCTCTGGAGGATGTTTTTCACCAATGATTGATACATAGATCTCTGACAGTAAAATGATTAAGTCTAACACTTCGTTTTTCATCTTTATTGGCAATTCATCAACCATCAGTGAGGTCTTGATTGCAGCACTGAAAGTGAACCACTTGATCATATTCATTGTATATATATATGTGATAAAATATATAGTGATAAAAATATAGATAAAAAACAGTCAAGGGAGTATTACATAAGTAACACAAGTGTATATATATATATATATATATATATATATTATAGTTTTCAATTGAACTTCTAAGGCTTTTAAGTTTGAATAATGTACTAAAATCTACAGAATTGTTTCCATTACAATGTAGTACACACACTATGCAACACAAATCTTTTAAGAAAGTTATCCTTAAGTAGATACATGCATTTCACTCTAATATTTTCTATTCTACATTATAAATCTTAAATAATTTCCTGTGCTTGAACTGTAGGTTGAAAACACTAAGCAAGATCATAGAAGTTTATAGCTCATGAAGAGAATATAAACAACAAATAAGGAAGAGCAATGACTGGGAATATCTAACACTGAAAAATTTAATAACTAGTTCAACATTTTATTTTATAATTCATTTGAAACTTAGAGTAAGAGTATTAAGAAAATACTTTTCAATTTAATAGAATAATGATGCAGTTCCTCATAAGGGAATGTGCCAAGCCAACCATTACATTTTATCTTATGATTAATGATTCTAAATTATTCTGTTTAATTTTCTAACACATTAGCAATCTGTAGTTACTCTTACTCATATGAAAACTCTAAAATTGAATTGTTAGGTTCTCTTTATTCTGACTCCCTAACTTTGTCGCTTCTAAGTTAAACAAATGACAAAACAAACCAGCTGTAACAATTTTCATAAAGAAAAATTTAAGTAGCAGAATAGTTAGTACACTCTCAATGTTAAGACTATTCTTGCTCACAAAATACATGGGTAAAATGGATTATCTTTGGAAATAAATAATCATTATGAAAAATAAATTTGTAAAAAACAATAAATTTGTGAAGAACATAGACTTTGTCTTATTGGTTTGGATATTTATCCAATGATAAAGGACTTCATTTCCTTTTATGTTACTGATACATTGTTTATGAATATTTTAATCAAATAGGAAGTAGTCACTTGTCTCAGAAAAAGTATTCAAAATTTTGTTTGATGTTATTATGTAATCAAGTAACAGTAATATTCATTTGATTTTTGTTCATTGTACATACATGTAGACATTAACTACTACCTCCAAAAGAAACGAATTATATTCATACAACCAGCTTAAAAAATGCCTATAACTTTCTCTTGCTTAAATCCTTATGGTATTAAATCTTCTATACATGTACATGTGAAATTATATGAAGAGTCCTAGGAGAGTTCAGAGCTAAAGAATAACCAATTTTCATCAGCAGCTTCTTAACATTCATTTTAATTTAGATCAATCTTTTGAAAGCAAACTACTGGCTTATCCTCTACTTATGAGACTTTTTTTTTTATTTTGCTTAGATAGATCCTCTACTTCTCAAATTTCATATCTTTCTATGGATTTGTTTTATTTCTTCGTATCTTCATTTCACATTGGGCAATATCTCTAGAGTGACACCAAGATTATTCAGATAAAACCTTATGAAAATTTAAATTATGTTTTAAGAATGATTCTCTTTAATTACTGAAGATACAAAATGCTATTCAATGTAAGTCCAAATAATAAACTGCTTCCTGTTTCAAGCATAAAATCAAGTATTTTTAAGTTAAAAAAGATGTCTTAAGTCAGAATTTGTATACCAAGAAGTGCTGAAGTTTTAGAGTTCAATCATATCCAGCTGAAAATTTGTAATGGTGACTTGCAGGGGAAAAAGAAATTCTTAGATATTCTTCTAGTCATATTCACACAGAACTTTAAGACTATATTTTTCTTTGAGAATTTAATTAAAGTAGGATAAGGGATTTGAAAGTAGGCTAATTTCTTAACAAAGAATATATATTCCATTCTGTGTTTCAAGAACAAAAGAATATCATTGTATTCAAAAACAACAGTTTTTTTGGCAGAACACTAAAAATGTTATGTATTCTATGAGCCCCTAAAAGATATCACTATTCTCAGGTAATACATATATGTAGACAAAAATATTCTGTATATTTTCAAATATATGCATATGTAAACATAAACCTATTTTTGCATTAGCCATATTTTGCTTTTGAAAAACTTACTGCCTTCTGGTTAAAAACTTTTCCATGCTTTCCTATTTCAAAATAAATAAATATTTAATTGTGCTAAAGGTGAAAGCTGATAACCAAGGTGTAAGTTCCACGGGGCCTGAGGAGTAATGACTGTTGGCCTTTGTATAACCTCCAATTCTCAACACTTCCACATACACAAACACACCAAGCAACCTCTGTCATCAGTTACTCACTCACAACTGCAAAGCTGAGTGGGGCCCTCAACAGTTCATGCTGAGATTCCCCAGGGAGTCAATTAGAATGACATGACAATTGCAGGGGGCAACATCTGGCATTTTATGTAACTCAGTGCAGCCGGCTTTGGCCTAGCATGGTTCTATTTTTTTTTTTTTTTTTTTTTTTTTTGCACTTACCACTCCTGACAAAGAGTAAAGTAAGATAGTCAATCAAGTAAAGATTGCGCTTGAAATTGTCATTCAGTGTTGAAATCAGAGGTATTCAAAAACACTTACCTTGCAATGGAAAAGCACACATGCAATGTAAAACCTTACCACAATTTTAATTTGATGATTCCCCCCCCATAGTAATTCAAAGGGGCAAATGGATCTCAAAACTCCAATAAAACCTTATTTGGTTAGATTAAAAAAATTACCTTGCCCATGTCAAATCATAGACTAGCTAGCATAGACCATCCTATGATACATAAAATAAATGTGAGCAACTAGTTTAGTTTTATATCCTATCAAGATTTCTGTCTGATTTCAGTTTAAAGGTGACAAACTTTAATAATTTAACTACTTGGTTAATAAGATTTTATAGCTTATATATTTATTTAGATACAAAAGATAAAACACCCATGAAATAGCAAGTTTCAATTAGGAAAACAATCTCCTCTATTTCATCTCTTTGTGTGCTGTTTTAAGGTTTTTTGTTTTGTTTTTGTTTTTTTTTGTTTTTTTGTAGAAAAACTAAGGTAGGCCAGAGGGGGTGAGAAGATTCACCAGAGATTGAATGGGGAACAGCAGGTGGCACAGGAGAGGTGGCTGTGTCTTACTTCCCAGGTTGGGGATGGAACTCTAATTCCTAGACAGCACTGAGACTTAACCCCTAGACCACTAGAGGTCCTCTGTCACTGGTTTTGTAGAAGATTTTCCCAAAGTGCACAATCAGCAATCTCTACTCATTCAATGATCTGCTTTTCAGTGATAACTTTCCTTATAATCCTTTTGAAAATTCCACCGTCTCCTCCCATAGCACTTCAAATTGCCTATCTCCATTGTGTGTGTGTTTCTTTCTTGCACATAAAATGATCTGACACCTTCCATATTTTCGGTCATGTATACTCTATTTCCTTCCCTTAGAATGTAAATTCAGTCAGGGACAAGGATCTTTTGGGCACTCTATACATTGATATATCCTCATATATCTAGATCAGTTGCTTCTGTACATAACAGATGCCAAATAAGTATTTGTGAATGAATAAAGTTATGACTTTCTATCTACAAACACAGGTTTTTACCTGAAATTAGGCATTTATCATTTGGAGGTGGTAAACCTGATAAATACAAATACAGCTCAATAATACTTTTACAAGGTGAATGCGTAAAAACAGTCTTCTTTTTCTTTCCTACTAACTACATCAATGATCTCTGAAGAGAAGGTATATTGCAGCCATTTGAGCACTTTGAACAGTAAATAAATTGCAGCAGAACAGAATTAAAGTACATGCAGACCATAAGTGCACTGACCACTTTTTCCCTCTGTGCCTTGAGCACAGAAAACCCAAAAGTAGGCATCAGTGCAAGGTATTAGGAGAATCCTGGTAGTTGTAGTTTGATGCATGGAAAGTCCTGTTATTTTCTTGTGTACAGGAAACACTCATCACTATAGGTCATATCCCAGGTCCAAAGACCAAACTATCTGAATAAAACTGAAAATACCATTAACATTTGTCAGAGGTAGCTAACAAGTGTTTACAGGGAAATACATATATCCTAACCCTCCTATCAAAAAAGAAATGTCTGAAACTGATAACCTAAATTTTCACCTTAAGAAACCCAAGAATGAAGAGGAAAATAAACTCAAAGAAAGCATAATATAAAGCAGAAATAAGTAGAGTGGATGACTTCGTGATTCCATTTATATGACATTCTGAAAAGGCTAAATGATCATGTTATTGAATCAGAGGATGCCAGAAACTGGGAATGGGGGAGGATATAACTACAAAGGGATAACACGTGGAGTTTTGGGGAAAATGGAACTTTTCAGTATCCTGATTGAGGTGGTGGTCACACAAATCTATACATGCATCAAATTTTATAGAACTCAATACTAAAAATGTCATTTTTACTATGTTGATTTTTCAAAAAAGATTTATTTATGCACACAGAACTGGGGCACAGGCCAGAGGTGCAGGGGCGGTGAGAGGATTCATCAGAGTGTGGAGCAGAACAGGCCTACCGACAAAGTATACTGCTGCCAGGAGCAGCAGGTGGGAAAGGAGAGGTCTGCGGCTCCATGCAGTCACCTCCCTGGCAGGAATCGAATTCATGCAGAAGTGGCTTTAGCTTCTTAGTGCTGTGCTATAACCCGCTGCACCACCAGGGAGGGCCATATGTTGAGTTTTTTTTTTTTTTTTTTAACAAAGAATATATTTCTTTAAAAATAATTGCTAAGATATTCTTTCTGTCTTAGAAGAGTTATAAAAGTTTTCTAAATATAACATCTGATATTACCTCGGTATTCAAGTACTGGTTTTCAAAATTTACTCACGTCAATACTTTTCTACAATCTTTGGCCTTCTTCTCTTTTTTGTCCTTCATTCTAAAAATAGGGATAGTACCACTTCCATATAGGGCTGCAATGAGTAATCGTGATTTATGTGGCAACCTATTGAAATTTTACTTCACCTTACCAGAGAAGAAATGACAGCACTCTTCCCAGTATATACTAAAATCTTGTTGTTCAAGCATGAATAGGTAGCTGATCATATAAACATAGGTGAAAAACTCACCTGCTTTTACTAAAGAACAAGTTGTAATAGTCTAACAGAAAGTCAAAATGCATGTTACATTGAATTTAATAAATCTGGCCCTCCCTGGTGGTGCAGCGGGTTATAGCACAGCACTAAGAAGCTAAAGCCACTTCCGCATGAGTTCAATTCCCGCCTGCCTGCCCCAGAGGTGACCCACCGGCAGGGCACGGCACACCTCTCTTGTCTCCCCACTGCTCCCCTCAGCAGTGCACTTTGTCAATCTGCCCATTCTGCTCCCCACTCTCTTTGGTGAATCTTCTCACTGCCCCTGCATCTCTGGCCTGTACACCAGTTCTGTATGAAAAATAAATCTTTTTTTTTTTTTAAGATTTATTTATTTGTGCATACAGAGCTGGGGTACAGGCCAGAGGCTCAGGGGCGGTGAGAGGATTCACCAGAGACAGAGTGGGGAGCAGAACAGGCAGATCGACGAAGTACACTGCTGAGGGGAACAGCGGGCAGGTCTGGAGAGGTCTGCCGTGCCATGTCACCTCCAGAGGCAGTCGGTAATCAAACTCATGGGGAAGTGGCTTTAGCCTCTCAGTGCTGTGCTTTAAACCGCTGCGCCACCAGGGAGGGCCATAAATAAATCTTTTTAAAGAATTAATAAATCTAAGAAATTTAAATAATAGAGCAATTTGTATTGTCATAAGTATAGATCAAAACAGTTTTGCTTTAGAAATAAATGTAATCTGGAAGTATGTCTTCCAAGTGTTTTTGTTTTCCTTTAAATGTTCTTTCTGAGCTACTCAGAAGCATGGTGACAGTAATACACATATGTATTTAGAATTGAGAAGGGTTTCCTATGGGTTAACTGTCCCTACTATTTTAAGCCATCTCTTTTGTCAAGAGTTTTTAGATGTGGGGAAATGTTTATTTTACATTTATTACCATAAGATTTCTTTCTTTGATTTTCAGAGGTGATTATCTTCAGTATTACTAGTCATAACAGAAGTATTACTTAATTTAGAGCTAAAGCAAACAATATTTTCAGGTGTCTCAATGACCTCTCAGGATTAACATATGATGTGGTGTTGAAAATTATGATAAACAATTTAATAGATTTTACTGGTGAATACATGAGTTAAAAGTAAATATGATTTGGAAAATTATTTTATACTGCTATTTTTTCTCAAACTGGAAATGAATTTAATACCTATCTTAATGTAGTATGTAAAATCACCACACAAAAACTGGTGAAATTAGTTTCAAATGCTATACATTCTACTAATAAACCATTCAACAGTGAATTTTATTAAAAATATGTATTTCTACAGATGGACTTTTAAGCATGTTGCCAAAAAAATGAAAGTCATAAAATAAACCAAATAAAGTTAATCAAAGTAATTATCTTCTAAATTCTTTGTTTACCTATGTGTATTCGATTTCACAAAGACACTATATAACCACCTATGGCAAAAATGAGAGAGCATTTTCACTTATACTTTTTGTGTTATAAGGACAGGAAACTCTACTTCAAGTAAATTTTTACAGACCTATGTGAATCAGATCTTATAGGTAGCACAGGTTTTTCATTGTGACCTCATAGCACAGCAATGAGACCATAGACCTCATTCTCTTTGACTCTCCATATTGCTTTTCATGACTCTGCCTTTTAATAAACCGATTCTAGAAGATTCCTTTCTAAGAGTCCTGGGCACTCCCCAGAATGTAGCCATAAAAATGGCTATAACCGTGTCACTCTAATGTCATCTCTGCTGATGCAGGATTTAGTCTCAATGTAATCAAGCTATCACCAGCAACTGCTGCAGGAGTTCGATCCCCAACCAGGGAGGTGACCCACATGGTGCAGCAGATCTCCCCTGACTGCCCGCTCCCCTTAGCAGTGTATTTCAGTCCATCTGCTCGTTCTACTCCCCACTCTGTCTCCAGTCAATCCTCTCACCCCTGACTTACTCTCCAGTTCTTGTGTGAATAAAATGAATAAATCTTTAAAATTAAAAACTAAACTGGTTTTAGAATCACATGCTAGATTGTCATATATTTCAATCATAAACTGTTAATGTGAATTACTTAATATCTGAGTCTCAGATTATTGATCTGTACAGAGGAATAATACTACCTATGTTAGAGATTGATAGAATTATATAAGTCAGTAACTATAAATTGTCTACCACAGATACTCAAGAAATACTGATTTCCTTACTGGTCATGCCAAGAGGATACCATATATCAATATAGTTTCATAGGTCTTTAAATAATCAGAATATTTCTGAAATACAAATTTCTACAGATGGTCCTCTCTAGTGGCCTAAGGGTTAAGTCTCAGCACTATCACCACTATGGCTTGAGCGCAATCCCCAGCCAGGGAGCTAACCCACATATGGCACAGCAGGCCTCCCCTGTCTCACCTGCTGCTCCCCTTAATAATGAATTTCAGTAAATCTTCTTACTTCATTCTGTTTCTAGTGAACCCCAACACCCCCACACCTATACCTCTGGCCTATACCCCAATTCTTCAATGTGAAAGCAATAAACACATTTTTAAAAATTACTCTAGAATGTCTGAGTTGTACAATGGAATTTCCTTATAATGTTCTTCCTTACAGACTACTCAAGGAAATTTCCTTATAATGTAGCATTTGATATTTCAGGAACTATATCTAGAAAATGAGGTCCATGCAATGTTTTCAAGATGTCCAAACGGTATTGAGGAGCGTCCTCATGGTAGAAGAGTTCCCACAAACTGAACATGTATAAAGGTGATGTCAACATTGCAGAACTACATATTATGAAGAGTGAGTTTCTCTTTGACATGGATGCATGCCCTCTTCCTGCTATTGCCCACAAGCAGGCAGCATACACTGGTACAGGTGGTCCTTTATAATTGTGTGCATAAAACAACTTAGTCATTTTCTGATTGGTAAATAATATGCAATGTTAGATTCCCCACACCATCTGTGTCACTCACCACCATGGTTTTCTGCAAAACTGCCAACAGCACAAACCCAGCACCTCATTGTTGGAGAAGTCACAGGAAGAAGTACTTGGCATCCTTGGCAAAGCTTAAATCTGCACACAGTATTGAACTTGACATATGCCCCAAAGCAGAATGTGTATGCAACCCTAATGATCTCTCCCGCTGTTTTATAATCAGAGACATAGATGAAGGGAGTGGTGCCATTTTTTCACTTGGCACTGACCAGCCTCCTGGACTCTCTTTTTGGCCAAAAAAATGCTCTCCCATTTAGGAGAATTAATGTTCAGACGGGTAAACACAACCATTTCTCTATTTCCATCACTAATTCCTTGATGTAGAATTCTAAATCCTCATTCTGGTTCTCAATTTTGGGATTTCTCATCTGTGTCATTGAAAAGATGAGTTGCTGACTGACAGTTTAGACAGACTCCTAGAAGTTGGAGAGAGCCTGGCTGGAAGTTGCCTTGTCAAATTCTCTTTTTATTGAAGCAAAGGAGCCCGAGTCAGAGGGCATATGTTGGCTTCATTCTCAAGTCGTCTGGCATTGGCAGAAGCTAAAACGCAGAGTCTCCACATGCACCATGCAGAGAAAGTCCTGGAAAGAATTCCGCTTCCATCCCTCTTTTTTGTTGTTTTCTTTCATATTATTCACAAAGATCCATATCCATATGGTGGTAGCCCTGGATCCAATCATTATTAGATTTTCCCAACTCTCTTAAAGCAGGACCTTCACTTAGCTTTTTGATTATTAAAATCAACTAAAAATGTGAATATGCTTCCTAAGTCCCAGAAATTCTGTGTAGAACGCTTCACACAAATGTTAAATGAAAAATACAGTTTTGCCCATGATTATTTAAAATTTTTATCATTGTTCGATCATCCATGCAGAATTAATTATAAAATTTAGGTAGACTTCATAAATAAACAGTATTTAAATCTAGTTGATACACTAGGTTTAAGAAAAAAATTAAAAAGGACACATATACTGAACAAATCTAATACAAATATTTACTTTGGGGATCACTGTTTACATTTTTTAGGGTGACAAGAATAAATGGAATATTTTAATCCATCTAATGCTCAATTTGATCTGGAATCTGTTTTATTAAAGAGAACTGCAGATATATATCTAGAAAAGAAACAACCCTATCACTGTACAAATTCTATATTCTTTGTAAATAGAACAGGCACTGATCCAACCAAAAGTAAGGGAATAAACTTAAATTTGCAACTACAAAATTAAAACAATGCACAGAGAAATACATCCCTTCCTCTAGTCAAGAAGTTACTATCACTCTATACATCACATATATCACATTTAAGTATTATCACTACATAATATCCACATCATGATCGTAATTATGAAATTCATCCTGATTTCAATATAGTCGAGGGATGACCTCTATGATTGTTTTTTTGGTGATTATTTAGCTCCTATGTTCTATCTTTTCATCAATTGGCTGGCACCTGCCATTGTTAGCTTTTGTTTGCATCCACATATACAGGTTGTAGTTTGTGAAGCAGCTCTCCCCTGTGTCTTCCGCTTAATGACTTTAGGCAGTAATTTCACCGGTCAACACTAACTTGGTCCAAGTTCTCAGCTGCCCTGCTCTCTAGTGTTGCTCTGGAGAGCTGCCTCTGCTCCTTTCATAACCTCTTCAGGCAAGTCTCTGGGGGGTGTGAGGATGGTGTTGTTTAAGTTAACATGCAGTGGGGATCTAAATATCCCCAATGTTTTAAAGCATGTGGAAATCACTCCTTCATACACCATCCTCCAACCAAAAAAAAAAAAAAAAACCCTTGGAGGAAGCCAAGATTGAGGGCCCATTATGTAATCCCTGTGTGATCCAGAGAGGTAAATAAGAGCCATCATCACAGAAGAGTGGTGGAAAATATTCGACTCCTCCGATTACTTCTAATAGCAGGTGAGGCCATTAGCCCCACAGTATTTGTTTGAAACCTAAGCAGGTACAGCAACTCACCATTAAGATCAATCCATTACTGAATTAGAAATACGACTGAATTTAGCAACAAATTTGTGCCAACATTACTTCTAGCAGCAGTAGGTTTTCAGCAGCAGATTGGCACCGTGACAGGGTCCATAATTTTCACAGTATGTGTTTCATAATTTGTCATGCACACTCTGATTGCTTGGCATATTGGCAGAGTCCACAGTGCTCTCTAAATGTCACCAAACGCATTTGAGGATTTGTCATGCACAGTCTGAGTAAGTGACACAACACAAGCCGAGTGGCCATGTTCAGGGTTGATTTCCGCACTCACGGTAAGCGAATGTTCTCGAGCTCAGTCACCAGTGACAAGGGCTTGGTGAGGGCTGCAGTGCCCTGCTCTCGGAACTGTTGATTTTTAATTCTGTGTCAAGTGATCATATGGATGCCGCCAGGAGAAAATACTATTACACTGCAGGTGTGACATGCATAGCACAGAATTTCTGCCTGATAAGATTCTTTTCAATCATGGCGTGTAGTGTACTTAACATTTTTTCACACAAGCACAAAGAGCATTTGGAGTAATAAAAAGGAGAATAATAAATATGAATACAGAAAGCTATATGCAAAAAAAAAAACTCAATTGAAATTAAAAAAAAAAAATGAGTGAGAGATTTGCTGTTTTCACCAGGAAGGCGGTGCAGTATGGAGATCATACATCACTGGGCTAGTTGTTATAACACCTGCTTTCTGTGGGAACATCTTCTGAGGTTAGGAAAAACATCCATCCTATTTTTGGCCTCAGTAAATGAAGAGGTTGAGTGAGAACACCTCTTAAGGTGCTTTCACATCTAAGCATTCCATTGTTCTCAGAGAAGAGCTAGAGTTTATTAATATCTCTCAGTCCTCTCTGCCATTTGCTTGCAATGATTGCATAATGCCTTTCCAGTGTTTAGTAAAAGCTTCAAGAGCTACATCTGCTGGAAGCTTTTAGTTGTCTAGGATTCTAGCCATTATCTTATCACTTTTAGTCACTGTCTTTTAGGAGGAAAAAGGAAATTAGTCTTTTTTTATACATTTGGGTCCCGTGGATGCACCTGTTACTATGAAATCTGTTTGATGATAAATAACTCACATATGCTCATAAGCGTTGTCTTGACATGTGCAGTGAGAGACCTTCACAGACATATGTTGTAAAAACCAATAGCTGTGACTTTGTATTGGCTCATAGATCAGTGAAAGTAGAGCAGTAAATGGGAGCTAACAAAGACTGTTTTAACAGGGAGAGAAGCTGAGACTTAAGCTAGAAAATTCTAAAATATTGAAAATTTCACTTTTATATGCAATGCAAAAATAAACACAGATATATACAAAGCACAAGCCCACATGTACTATTATGAATTATGTACTTCTGGAAAAAGTCACTGGGTACAAAACATCATGTGATGCATGAGCTTTTTAATTTTAAAAAAAATCTAGAAGATTAGAGTCATTTTGTATAGTTTAAGATAAATAGCTTTACTGGCAAAGAAATATTCTCATTTCTGAAAAGGTCACCAAGAAATAACCACTATTCACAATGGTGTTACTGTATTACACATTCAAAAGTTGCTAACAGAATATATCTTATTACAAAAATGCAGAAATTGTGACTATGTGGTGCTGAAGGTTAACTGGACTGATTATGTCATCAGTTTATAATAAACGCAAATACTACATCATCATGGTGTACACCTGAGATTAATATGTTATCTCAGTTGTTTCTTAGTTAACAAAAAAGATAAAAAGCATATTGATTTTTTTCCTGGGCTCAGCTCACCCTGGTGGTGCAACGGGTTAAAGCACAGCACTCTGTAGCTGTCACAGCCCCTGCAGCACAAGTTCGATCCCCCACCAAGATGACCCACATGGTGTGGCAGACCTCTCCTGATCCACCCACCACTCCCCTCAGCAGTGTATTTCAGTATATCTGCCTGCTCTGCTCCTCACTCTGTCTCTGGTGAATCCTTTCACACCCCTCCCCCCATCTCTGGCCTCTACCCCAGTCCTGTATGTATAAATAAATAAATCTTTAAAAAAAATCATTTCCCCAAATTATTCTGTGGCCAACTTTGGGAACAAGGAGAATCTTTGCTCTCCCTGTATTTCCAGGAAAAAAGTTACTTTTCCACCAATCTTTTTATCAGAGCAATTATTCACCATGTACACGCTCTGCCAACCCAGCTACAATCAGCTGACTGTTGATCCTCGTACTGGAATCTCCACATAGCTCATATGAGAAGTGAGGATTAAACTAGTTCTATTAGTTTTTCTGTAGTGTTAGGTAAAAATGGGGTATTCAAATCTTATTAGCCAGATTTATAAAACTGATTATGAATATTTTATTGATTAATTTTTACATTGATTTTTTTTTCTGATCACTAACTACATTTTGACTTTATTATTATGGAATATGCCACTGTGTTGTTTTCCAAATATTCTTTCAAAAATTTATCCTAAATTAAAAGACTATGTGACTTTTTTATAACAATGCTTTTCCTATACAAATAATAACATAATACTGGATTGAGTGTACTAAGGAATGTCTGTTTAATCCATTTTTACAACAAAAGCTAGCCTAATCCCTTTTGAGGTTACATACTCATAAAATGTTTATGAAGATACTTATACTGAATGATCTTTAGTTCCTGCATCATTAGTCACACAAAATCTTCACACCTACAAAGATCTTTTCATATGTATTTGTAAAAGATATATATCAGCTTCATTTTGAATACATACACACACACACACACACACACACATACATGCTTGCCTAGTTTTGTTTTATTAATAAAGAGGTTAAAATATTTGCTTGATTTGCAATAGTATTAGCTTTAAAATTGATATCATTTCTTCTACTCACGTTGTTTAGAACAATGAACAGATAGGATAAGGTCAGAATATTAAACACATACTGAACACACTTGAAGCAAAATATTTCATATAACTTGGCAATAATGCTCAAGAGAATATGAATGCATAACAATGCCAATTTGATAACTCTGGAGACTTGTTTATAACTCAAGAAAAATTTTCATTAGCCTGTTTTCCACCTGAGATCACCCCTTTCCATCCACAATTGTTTATGTTCCTTCCTGGAAACAATATTTACATAATCATTCAGTGTCTCCCTTGCCCTATTTTCCTGTGTTTCTCTACACATATTAAAAACAGTGTGATGAGTATAGTTCATTTATTTTCCATTGTTTCCTTAACCAAAATTTATTTTCCATTGTTTCCTTAACCAAAATGTAACCAAAATTATCTCTTGCATTAACTTTAGAGCTCTAAATTTCTGTTTATTAGTTTTGTATCCACTACTCATTTCCCAGATAAAAGAGCTAAACAATAACATTACTGTTAAAGACTTGCTAACTTCTATGGCTACATAAATAAAAATAAGTTAATTTCCAGAAAGAGCCTAAAAAATTAGCTTTATGTTAGGAATGAGTGGAAAGCCTCTCAAAACACCCCAGCACGAACCACAAAATCACTTGTCTTTATCTCAAGTGCCTCATAGTATAAAGTCCTGATGTTTTAAATAGCACTTAGTCTACTAATAGGTTTCCTCAGGGCTAATGTTACTTTTTGTCAACTTTCAGGAAAACTGCAATTGTATCATCCCACTGGAACCATGGATCTCTCCACTATAAAGTGACACAAAGGTCTCATTATGCATCTGTCAAAGTTATCAGGAAATAATATGTCTTTTCTCATGCACATTACCAGCAAACTGATGAGGAGAAAACAAGTTCAAGATTCTCTGCACCTACTTAACTAAAATGGTTAGTCTTCTTCAGTTTGTCAGTTAAATATAGACAAAATTCTCACTGTCATGGAACTTACAAGTTCCTGAAGGTGACAAACAATAATCAATTTATGTGTACATGTAAACAAATATGCATATTCATGCCTGTTATATAATACCTACATATGTCCACACTGGCTGTGTGTGTGTGTGTGTATACACACACACACACACACACATATATATATCTCATATACAGATGGTCCCTGACTTAGCATGATTTGACTTATTTATGATGGTTCGACTTCATGATGGTGTGAAAATAACATGCGGTTAGTAGAAATGGTACTTCAGATTCTGAATTGTAATCTTTTGTTGGCTGGCAACATGTGGTATTACCTTGTTTTGGTACTGAGCAAAAGCATCTAGCCTTAGCTCCCAGTCAGCCATGTGATCACAAAGTAAACAACTGATACACTACAGTGCAGGGTGTTGCCAGGATTTTCAATGTGTATTTGTAACTTATGATGTGTTTCTGGGCAGGTAACCCCACATTCAAATCTGCTTATCCTGTAGTTCTATAAAAATCTAATGTGTGTGTGTTAATGTGTGTGTGTGTGTGTGTGTATTTAGTTGATAGCAGTAAATGATTAACAAGGAAGATTCAGGTAGAAAACAGAAAGCAAAATGTGACTGGCTTTCTCAGAAAGCATAGTGCATGCATTGTTGAAGGCAAAGTGAGGAACCGTGAAAGAGGAAAACATAGTCCTTGTATCATCCTATTTTCCTCCTCTGTTTATCTATGTGATGACTGCATGTCTACTAGGGATGAGTGCAAAGCTATCCTTTCTCTTTTTCCTTTTATTCTGCTTTCTGTTCTTATTCTGCTCTTCCACCAAAGAACCAATATTACTAGGTTTGCGTATCACTAAACTCTATTTCTGCCTTTTAACAAAATTTCAGTAACAAACTAGAAAGTAAATCAGACACTGCTGGCTATTCACTCCCTTAATTCGATATATTAACAAATCTTTAATATTGTGAGTTAAAGCATTATAAGACAAACTGAAGATGACATAAATGTAATTTAGAAATAAATAAATGTTAGCATGAATCATATTTGCTATATAATTAATCTGTGTTTTACACAAAGGGAGCAAATACAAAGCCAAATACTGCAATTTTTGATACTTTCCACTAACCAAGGTAAATACTTCCAGTCTTGCTGGAGAACAATTATTGTACTGGATGATAAACACTGTTTGTTATGTCTTTGCCATTTAATATTGACTCTTAGCAAAGAAAGTGTCAGGGCACAAAGGAAATCATCCTGTACCTCTCTGGGTTCCTCTAGGTTGGCAAATAATCAAACCCACATCAGCTGGATTGATGAGAAAAACTAAAGAGAAATTTAATAATAATACACATCCCTCCTCTCCACATGGGAGAGCCCCGCATGTCTGAATAACATGGCCAGGTGGCTTTAGATGCCATCTTAACTAGCTTAGCTAAGCCAAAGGAAAAATTGGAAAGACCAGTTAACCAGAAAGGCACCTGAGATGAAAGCATGCAGATTTAAGTTCTGTGTTATCCTCTGAGCAGGGTACAGGGATTGATTAGGTCTTCCTGGGAAAGGCTCTTACAGAGAGACATTTACATATAAAAATCATGAACAACTTCCACCCTGTCTTCAGAGACTCTCCCATAATAGAAACTCTTTTTTTTTTTTTTCAAGAAGTCCTATTTTGGGGTGGTAGATTTTTGCTTGCCTACAGAAGAATCTGTAACTATTCTACTTTTATCTCACCATATTTAAATGAACATTAGGAAGAGCCATTTGATTTTAAGCCAAAATATCTTCAGAAACTCATCTTATGTTATCCCAGGATCTAGAAGAGTCACTATTCCGACACTGTTGATAGCCCAAATATCTGTTTTCCTAGGTTGCCAAGTGCCTACTGGAAATCTTCAGTTTCCTTCCTCTGCCATATGTATCCTTGCATCTTTGTAGGTAAAATCTATGATCATTTCCCTCCAAGACTGATCCTTCTCCACAACCTTTTCTCTGTGAATGGGACAGAATCTATTAATTTATCTTAGCTTATACCTCCATTGCTATTCTAGAATCCTTCCTCCCATAATTTCATTCCATCAGTACACCAAGTTTCATTCCTTCTAACCTTTTAAGTTATCTAACACATTCTCTATCACCCCACAGAGAGGCTGATAACAATGTTGGTTTTTCACTTAATACTCATTCCCATGCTCCTTTACCATTCCTACAAAACCATGATTTTGTTCTTAGAAGGTCCTTTGCCTTCTTGGGACATCCTCAGTCCTATGACGTGAGCCTTAATTTATCTAAACGAGCTCTATAAAATAGAACCCTCAGTAATGATGGGAATATTTGTAATTTGCACTGTCAATATGGTAGCCACAGAATATGTGTTATTACTTAACATTTGAATTGTAACTACAGCAAATGATGACCTGAATTTTTAAGTGTGCTTGTATCTAGTTTAAATAACTGCATACAACTAGTGGCTATTAGACAGCACAGCTCCTAATCCCGATATTTCTTATCACTCAGCATCAAGTTTACAGCAAAGCCTAGAACTGTAGCTCGTTACAAGTAAGAAAGATTCTGTCCGAAGACTTTTGTTAAAAGTCTCCCTCTTTAAAAAGAAAAATAGAGGGTTCTCCCTCGTGGTGCAATGGGGTTAAAGCACTGCATTATGAAGCTCTCAGAAGCCACTGCAGCATGAGTTCAATCCCCCACCTGGGAGCTGACCCACATGGCCCGGCAGACCTCTCATGACCTGCTTGCTGCTCCCCTCAGCAGTGTATTTTGTCAATTTGCCTGTTCTGCTCCTGATTCTGTCTCTGGTGAATCTTCTCACCCACCACACCTCTGGGCTGTATCCAAGTCCTGTATGCATAAATAATAAATAAATCTTTAAAAAAAAAGAAAGGTATTCTTTTTCTTCTAAATGTGTGATGATATGATATATAGAGCTGCTATATCCATCTAGTCCATAGGGGAAAGACCTCACAAAAATCCCAGCATATTGAAGAAGTCCAAACAGTAATATGAAAATATTTGAGTGTTCAATCATATCTAAAATAAGCTGCTGAATTAACAACGCTGGAATATCTTTTTCTCTGAATTTAGTAGTGTGAGATAATAAAACCCCAATTTTCAAATCTGTTGGCTTGGCATTTCTATATCTTTAGCTAAAAAGCATCCTTAAGAACTAAACATTTTCATGCAGAATCTCATTATTTTTAACAAAGACAGGTACAGTTGCCTCCTCCTAACCTAATTTCCCTCTGATCTATCATTCAAACTTCCTTTAGAGTGCTTTCTCTACACAAGAGCTAATATAGTTCACAACTGATATAATAGTCATTGGGTTGTATGATTTTTGATTTTCTGTCTCTATGCCAGCTTTTGGTCTTATGGACAAGATCTGCACGCCTAATTCATCACTGCTTGCCACTCATCCTCTTTGTGTGTGTTCAGCAAATAGATACTGAATTAATAAATCAATTAATTAGAAAAAATTCTGACATAATCCCACTTTTTAAAATGCTCTTATTTTCCATACAGATTAAGGATGAATTCCAAATTTTCTAATGTGATGACAGTCATTCGCAGGCCTGGTGGCGCAGCAGGTTAAAGCACAGCACTAAGAAGCTAAAGCCACTTCAGCATGAGTTCAATCCCCACCCCAGAGGTGATCCACATGGCATGGCAGACCTCTCCTGACCCTCCCACTGTTCTCAGCAGTATACTGTATCAGCTGGCCTGTTCTGCACCCCACCCTGTCTCTGGTGAATCCTCTCACCACCCCTGCAGCTCTGGCCTGTACTCCAGGTCTTTAAGCATAAATAAATAAATCTTAAAAAAAAAATAGTTATTCACTACCACACTTGGGCAATCCTTCTCTATCACTGCCTCTCCATAGCCTCAGGCTCAATTTCAGAAATTGTAAATGCTGACCCTCCTCAGAGGATTTGAAGAGAGAAAGACTCATAGGGAACAAATTTTATTTTCTTATTAAACTGATTATTTGGCAACTAGCAGAGATGATAGAGTGAGCATTGCATCCTTGACTACACTGGCTAATGGTGTAAAGAAAACATTTTCATTTTCTGATGACTATCTAAAAATCCTTGAGAGATTAGTTCTTAAAAAATGTGACAGACTAACTCAAAGCAATATTAGCCAAATCCTCTCCTGAGCTTCAATGTTAGTAAGTGCAAGTTTCTATCATTTCTCTACTCTAACATTCTCAATGCAGTCTTTAATCTCTATTTAGAGTGACATCGATCCCTATAAATCCAGCTCTTCTTTCAAATTTTGAATATTTGTTACCGGGCATACCATATCCTATACATATTTCTTTTCAGAATACACAATATAGTTCAATACTTATTTATTCACCAATGCTGTAAGTCAAGAATTCTGTTAGCCTGTGGGTTGAATGCTAGCTAGAGGTTGAATGCTCCCATTTTAACAGACTAAAATAAACACAAGCCAGTATCTCATGCTGATATTCTGGTGATGCCAGAATAGTATAACTAAGTATTAGGAAATATCAATTAGCAAGAAAATTTCAGTCTAACTAAAAGAAAGTGTAAGTGTGCCCCAATGGCTCCAGGCTGTTAAGGGGTATGCACTCTTAAAGGTATGCAGCCAGATGCTGCATAACAGCAAAGAAAAAATGCTATTAGTGTGAAAGATTTTTTAATAAAGAGAGAAGAAAGGCTATTCCTAATTATAGTTTACTAATCAAACTCCTCAAATTTCCTAACCCCTCATGGGCAAGTACCCAGCCAAACAGGAGCCACTGAATGTTGAGTTGCTAAGGCCTGAAAGTTTACCTGACATAAAGGAATCTTCTGGTTAAGAATGACAAACAAGGGGTTAAGCAGCTCCTGGAGAGCTGACATAGCTCTCAAGCTAGCAGTTGTCCTTGCCTTTGCCAAGGACAGGCTTCTCGTGTGTTTCTCATCCATGTGTCTCTTCCAAGTCTCTACAGAGCTCTCCTGCATGTGTCTCCTCCAAGTCTCTTTTCCAGCAGTCCCAGAATAAGAGTTGGCTTCAGAATCAAGCAAAAGAGACACACAGTGATAGAGAGACAGGGAGATGAGAGAAAGAGGGGCTTTTCAGCTCCTCTCCTACTTCTCATTACCCCCAGCTTAGGTTTATGTCATCCTGGAACTTGTGATCTAGGCAGCTGTGTATAATGGTGTTGGGGAAAATGGTGCCCATTCAATGCTCTTACAGTGTTCCTCCCCTATTCCCAGAGATGCCTCTGTAACAAAATCATTGACCCATAACTAAATCATATCTTTGTTCATAATTACCTGTTTCCTTCTTGACTTTATTTCCTCACAGTTTGCCTACCTCATTGAGTTTGGACTACCACACCATGTATGATGGCTAATGGGACATAGTAGACAAGACTTACCCCTGTTTTCAAGAAGAAAGTTTAAATGTACTTTGAGATTTGGCTAAACCCCCTGAGTGTTTGCCTTTTGCTGTGAAAAAGAACATTCCCTTTATAATGGTTGTTCCTTTACCCTGAGTCCTGGAATAATAGCCACATGGAGACAAGCCCAGGCAAGGCCTGCCAAGGCTTATCAAGGCCTGCCAAGGTCTTCCAAGGTCTGCCAAGGCCAGTGTAACCCAGCTGAGCCCATCAGTGTCACAGCTGACCATGATTCTCATAAAATTTGAATGACAAATATTTGTTTTTATAAGTCATGGGGATTTTGGAGTTCTTTCTATAGCAAGAACCTATTACAATTTTCCATTAAGATTTTTTGCTAATCAAATTATGTGACTGCTATGCTTCATTTAAAACATCTTCTTTGTATGTTTACAAATAATTTGGAGTAGCTCATAGTGCACCCATTCTTTGCAAGTGAGTAGATTATGGGTCTTTTTTTCTTTTCATTTTTAATACTATAGTTCTGAAGCAGATAAATTTGATTTATGAGCCTTTGAGACAATGTTAAATATCATGTTAATATTTTGAAGTATTTAATATAATCAAGGTATAACAATATCATTGTGTTCTTAGAATACATGCTTTTAACCAACTTCCTCAAAATAAGCACCTAATGTCTAATAAGTCTCGCCTTGGATATAGTCTTAATCTTTCAAATCTTGACATCAGTCATCTCCCTCCCAAGCTTTCTTAATTTCCCTCTAGGAAATCACAAAATTAGCTATATCAATGTTTTCTTCTTTCTTATCTTCCTTCACCCTGCAAAGAAAGGTAACATCTTTTGAGTGTTGACAGATGTTCAGGTATTAACGGTTTTTCAGTAAGGTGATAGCTCTTCAAATGATACCCATCAAAATACCCATGAAACACAACCCTCTCTGTAATTAGTCATCAGAAATAATAAATCGTCACCACTCCAGCCTATACCATCTCTGACAGCAATGACCTGAAACATCACCTGTCCCCAGTGACTGTCAATCAAAGTGATGCAGCACTTTGGAGGCTGACCCAATTCAGGAAGTGTGCAGACAGAACTGGAAGCTACTTAGCATTCAGTTGCAAAAAGTACTCCAGAAAAGCGATCAAAATGTGCAAATTTACCTAGTACCAACAGAAACAAAACCTTCCACACCTATAATGATGTGAAAGTGCCTATTGAAAAGACTGGAAAAGTGGTCAAAGGCACGACTTTTAAGGCCCAGCCTTTGTTTTTCTTCCCTGTACTTCACTCAGATTCACTTTCCTCTTCATTTTACAACTTCCATGGGACTGCCAGGGAATGACAAAAGAACTGAATTTCAGTCCTAAACAAATACACACTGTGGGAGTGCAAATGTCTCCCCTTGTACCAGAACAGGGAGCTCCGGCCTTGGGCAGGTCTGTCCTGCTGAGCTGGAACACATTGAGTGGAAGTGGAAATTTGCTCTGCCCTATGACACTTATTCTCAACAATCTCTTCTAAGGCGCTACCTGAGTCTCAGAATTAGCCTTAATTTGGTTTGGACCATCTTACATGTATATGAGCATAATTAAATAGACATATTTTTGTGGGTTTTAAGGTAATCTTTAATGAGAGGTGTCAACCATAAGGATCATTCAGGTTGCGTAATTCTAAAGTTTCTTTTGGAGAACTGAGACAAGATTTAAAAGAAGCTAGGTTCTACCTAATTTTCATCTTGACTTATTTTGCAACCTAAGACTGATAATAAACCTTTTGATCTCTCTGAAGGGTCTATACTATTTTGATGATGTTATTTTATAGAAATTCTGAAAAATTAATCCCTGTCTAATTTTTTTCCATGTACTTCCCAGTTAGCAATTAGCACAACTAATGCCCAGTGTCCATTCTTCTCTTAATTCTACACACATACACACAACTTTAGTCATCTCTTGGTTTTGTGAAGATGACACTGGTGAGGCCATTCTTTAAAAGGAATTGGTCAGAAACCAAAGAAAAACTGCATTACCTGTCTTGCTTGAATTAAGCTAAAGTCCTTTGGAGTGGACCAAATAGTAATTTTAAGACTCAATCAAGGAAATAATTGCTTGAGAATTTGCCCAGATTGAAGGAATGATAATTACAGACTTTTTGCTAAAGAATAGACTTGGTAACCAATTATGTACAGCTAAGAATAGTATCAGAATGTTAACCATTTACAAGATCTTCCCAAATCTCTTGACTTTACTTCTCTGAGGGTCACACTTTAGGGTTCAAACTGAAACTGTTTACCTCAAATTCAGGTATTTGATCTAAAGCAAGCACCTGCTTTTCTCTCATTTTGCCTTCGTAGCTTTAGGTTGACAGTTTTAAAACCTTACAGGCATATATTATGGCCCTCCATACTATACTCTAGAAGGAATACCTCAGGTACCCACACTTAAGTGGATCTGTCTAAAATAAGGTTTTCTTTTGGCTCTGTGAGCCTTTTTTCTTACCATCATGCATGACGCCTCTAAGAACAACCTCATCTTACATTTTCTAGTAAATTTAGATCAATGCTTATAACCAACTTAGCTCTCTAAGTCAAAGAAGAATGTCAATGTGGGTCAGTACAGCAGTCTTACAGCCTTCGCTTGTGAAAAATATCACACAAACTGTTTTCTTCAGCCAATAAAACAGTAAGAATTAAAATAGTGGAACTTACTTCTTTGGGTTGTTAGAGGTTTTAAATAAGTAGAGAGAATAATGCCAGACACATGACCTGAGTCTCATGTTTGCTAAGGAAATGCAATGACCAAGTCTGTTAATTCTGAATAACAACTGTCCTCATGGACACTGAGAGCTCCCTTACATTATACACCCAGGAAATTTAGTGGAAGCCAAGTTAAAGTTGCTTGCTCGAATATGCTGTACAAGATATGAAGCACTATACCTACCCTATAGACCTTGCACTAAACAGGCCTCTGAAACTCTGGGAACCAATTCCTTAAATAAATCTTTGCCTATACATACATTCTGGAGAGAAAGCTAATGAGTACCAATGGCTAACATTTACTGAGCATCAATGTTGTGACAAGCACTTTTGCAATCATATTTCAACTATTAATTACCTCATTTAAACCTCCAAATGACTGATATGCATAGTGAGCAGTGCTAGTTTCACTTTAAAGAAGAGGAAGAGAAGGGAATTTCTAGATCAATTGGCCAAAACTGTACTTTTTGTGGCAAAGTTGATATGTAAACCCAAACAGTCTGTCAAAGCCCAGGAAAATGATTGTTTCATTCCTTGCAAAACTATAGGGTAATAAAAGAGACATTATCAAAGATAGACACTGGTCAGTAGAATAATTTTCTCATTGCACTTTGGGAGAATGTCAACTTGGGAAAATAAATATTTATGTTGTTAATTAAGTAATAGGAAAAAGATGTTTTGTACTAGGACTGCAATCAGCCCCATTCAAGATTTTAAAGTTCAAAATCTGAATGGAGTTGATTGCAGGCAAGAAACACAACACTCATCAGACAATCAAAGCACTCCTTCCCCTGGATGTTTTCTTATTTAACTGAACCTAAGTGACATCTTCAGGGCACAAAATAGCTCAAATTATTATTATTTTTCTCTTAGTTGTGTCTGGTTGAATCATTATTGTAGGCTAGCAAATGGGTCTCTACAACCTTGACAAGGTAAATGACCTTATTGTAAGCTTTGACCTTGCATACAGCATCTCCCCTGTTGATTTGTTAGCACTGAGTATGGTGTATTGTTTCAGTTGGGCAAAGTCTTTGAAGCTCCAATTTTTGCCACCCCTTCCTCTCTAATGACTTCAAGCTGTTCAAAGAGCTCCTTTGAAACACAGGCAGGAGCCAAATGGTTTATACTAAAGCTGATTTAAAACAAGTCTTAAATGATGCTTGCTTTCAGGGTAACAGGAGGGTTATGAATAAATGGACAGTGTTTGCTTCTTCAAAAATATCACCTTTGCTTGATCACTCAGAGAGGTGTTTCTTTCTCATTATGTATAGTAAGGAGATGAAAAAAATAAATAAAACAGACTTCTGGAATAATAACAAAGCAATAATATAATACTTTACCAGGATTTAAAAGCAGTACAAATGAGAGTTTATACAAACGATTCCAGGACAAGTAATGCCAGCAAAGGAATAAAATATTTTTATTTTTTTTCCCTTCAATGTAGCTAAATGTGGAAGGCAATATATTTGTTTCTTTAAATGATACAACAAAATCAGAATTTAATATATGTAGACAATCCTAAAGAAATTGGAGCGGTAGGGAAACCACTGTCTTCTTATCTTTATTTAATAGTTACTAAATAAGTAAGTGTGTCTAACAAATGCTTTCAACACAGATTCACCGCTGCCTATCTTTTGTTTATTAGAATTTATAAGGTTTGTATACTATAGGAAGATGTCTTTTCTATCAGTTCTATTATCTGTTTCCTTACTATTATCTGTAGCAGTGCATAACACTTTTGCCCTGCACATAGTAGGAACTCAATAATTATTTCCTAAATGAATGGTAGAAAAGAATCATGAAAATTTATTTTTAAGACACAGGAGAATAGAAGTCTTTCACCCAAAGGTATGTAAATTGGAAGCAGCACAGAAGAAATATTTTAAATAATCAGCCTTAATCCCTAAATGATGGGGTTGGTAAGCATCATTTTCACAAATTCAATGTAAAGAAGGGCAGGGTAGAACTTTAGTGACTACATTGCCAGTGTACAAGAGCATTTCTTTGAGGGGAAGGGTGAGTTGGGAGAGGCAGAGAGAGAGGTGGGGAATAAAGGAAAATGAAGATAAAGAAGACAGGAGAAGGAAAGAAAAGAACAAACTAGTGGAGATACACAAGCTTTCTGCTATGATAACACATACAGGGGATATCACTTTCCTACAGCTGCTGTAACTAATTATTGTAAATGTAATGGCTTAAAACAAAGTGAAACTATTATCACATAGTACTGCACATAACAAGTCTTAAATGGGTATAAAGAATGCTGTGGGCCCTCCCTGGTGGTGCAGTAGGTTAAGGTGCAGCACTGCAAGGTAGCCACAGCCACTTCGTTTAAGTGTCAGTTTGATCCCCAGCCAGGGAGTTGACCCACATGGCACAACAGACCTCTCTTGTGTCACCTGCTGCTCCCCTCAGCAGTGTACTTCATCAATCTGCCTGTTCTGCTCCCTACTTTGTCTCTGGTGAATCCTCTCACTGCCTTTGTGCCTCTGGCTTGTACCCCAATTTTGTATGCATAAATAAATAAATCTTTTTTAAAAATCAAAGTAACTAAGAAGGCTGCACACCTTCTGGAGTCTGCAAGGGAAAATCTGTTCTTTGCCTTTTTCAGCCTTCGGAGACTATCCATATTTTTGACACGTGGTTTCCCTTTATCTTCAAAGCCATCAATAGCTTGGGGTTTATAAGATTAGAAACAAAATATTATCTCTTGATTGGAAAGACTTACAAAGATCATCTGGCAGTAGCTGTAGGTGTTTCCAGAGACCAAAGAAAGATTGGTTAGGGTACACAGTTTTTTCTCTGTTTTTGTTTCTCTCCAGCAGAATCCAATCTTTTTACAAGGTCTGACATAGGCCTTCCCTCCTGGCGCCGCGGGTTAAAGCACAGCACAAAGAAGCTGAAGCCACTTCCGCATGAGTTCGATCCCGCCTGCCCCGGCGGTGACCACATGGCGCAGCAGACCTCTCCTGACCCACCCGCTGCTCCCCTCAGCAGTATACTTCGTTGATCTGCCTGTTCTGCTCTCCACTCTGTCTCTGGTGAATCCTCTCACCCTCTGCATCTCTGGCCTGTACCCCAGTTCTGTACGAATAAATAAATCTTAAAAAAAAAAAAAGTCTGACACACAGTAAGTATGCAATTAAGAGCTGTGGAATAACTTAATAAAGACATCCCCCCCTTTTTGGATCATAGAATAAGTAAAATATGATTAGATGTCTCTAGATAGTCAGCTTCCCACTCCCCCACCCCCCATTTCATGAATGCTTCTCTGAAACGCTAAACACTAAACAAGTAGACCAAAAGGCCAAAGAGGCTGAATACAGTTATGAAACAAGAGAAAGATAACCTTGTTCAGGTCTCTGGATCTAAGTTTATCTGAGTCGAGTTAATTTTTCAACTAACAGTTCAATGTACCATAAGTCTAACTTTATGCTCAGTTTGATGAATTTCTGTCTTTTGGCAAAGAGCTCTGGTAACAGATCCACCATTGCCCTACCTTCTCCTGAAATGAGTTTTAATTTTCTGCTTCTCTGCTTTAAGCATACAAAGACCACCGTCAATTAGGTATAAATCCAGCTTGCTTCTTTCTTTTTGCACAATGCAATAGATATTTGAACAAAAATTAAATATAAGAAAGAGAAAAGGAAAAGCCCATGTTACATTATTTTGTCCTCAGGATTTTTCAGTATGCCCTGAACCCGTGGGATTGTATTAATTTGCATGTCTGCTACTGCTATATATAATGGTGATTTAAAATGAGACGGGAAAAAGGCTGGATTGGATTCAAGTTCAGATTTCAAAAGAGGGACTACTTGGAATTAAATCTCCAAGACTAAGTATCTTTTAGACTTTAATTATGTTTCTTGGTGAAAAGCACCTGAATGTTTTCAGACCCTACTTAACCAGATACTAGTTGTGACACTGCCAAAAAAAAAAAAAAATCCGATTTAAATATTATTCTTGATAATTGTGCCCCATAAACTCTGCTTTCTGAGTCCCTCTGTAAATATGTCAGCACTTCAGTTTCTACTCTTTGTTTTTCATCATCCCCAAGCACCGAGGTCAATAAAACATTTGGAATAAATGAATATGTTGTACATATTGAAAGATATACTGTATGCATCTGAACAAAAGACTTGTAGTGCACCATTTTATTGAACTCTTATTTCATTTCAAAAGCTGAGAGGAAAAGAGGGCCACTGCAGATCTATCAAGTATGTGGGCTTTAATATTTACTTTAGTCATAAAGAGCAAGTGACATGATGAGGACTCACTAGCATAGTAGAAACTCAGGTTGTCAGTCCCAGAAAATGAAATTTTTATTTATGGAAGTTGTAAGCTCAAGAATGATATGTATTATATTTCTGCTCGACCTGATTTATAGATTAAATGAATTAGTAGTCACTAAGTTGCAGCTTCATATTTTTTTTCTCCTTAGAAACCAAGATTTAAAAAATATACAGGTGGAAAGTTTATCAAGAGAGGAGATAAACTGATTAAAGTACCTAAACTTTTTTTAGAAGAAAATGTCAGAATGACCAAAAGTGCAAACCTACAGAGCTATAGCTATTATGCTTTGTTTTTCCAGATGATAAACAACAATAAATCTTTTTCAAATGTAGTATGTGAAATAAATGTGTCTTCTTTGTTGAAATGGCATTCATCTTGAGTCTCACGGGCTTAAAGCATTGTTCTGGGTAACAATGCTTAGATTATCTCCATTTTTAAATAGATAATTTTGAACTTTTAATTATGCTACAGATGGTTTAAATAAGAGGGTAAGGGATAAATTTAAGCACGTGAATTTGTTTTCTTTTTGTAAGTTAGTATTATAAAACCATTCTGGTTTTATATCTTAGTACAAAATTGAGCATCCAAAATCAGTTTATTAACCAATATACATGCTGCTGAAAACAAATGGGAAAACACGAAATGTTACTTATTTGAGTATAAACACTTGTTCATAGCTTTATTTAATATTTCAGAAAGTACAATTCTCTTTCACTTAATTACTGATTGGAGGTATTTAACTATCCCTTTGAATACATCAGGCATAGCTGATAAAATTGGAAACGTAGTGGTGAGTAAGGAACAGGTTCATATCTTTATAGACAGTATCAGAGGAGTTAATAAATTAATAAACAAAGAGAATAATATATCCAATTATAATAATATAAGTGAAATAAATGCATGATAGTTCTGAAAGTAATTTATTAAGGAAAACAAAGTGCTAAATTAAATAGGGTTTCAAGAGACATCCTTTTTGAGGAGGGGACACTGAAGCTCATTCATGAAGAGTGAAAAGGGCTCAGAGCATGCATGAAGAGAGGGACAATATTTCAAGCGGGGGGAACAGAATGTGCAAAGTTGGGGGAAATTTTCTAAGTTGGGGGAAAATTGGCAGATTTACAAAGCTGCAGGGAGACTGATTTTAGTGTATATTGTGAGGGAGATGTGATGAGAAAAGAACAAATAAGTAGTTCTTATATCTGACTGGTATGATCTAAGTGTCTCTCAATGATTTGAGACCTAACCCTCAAAGTAATGGTACTGAAAGGTGGTACATGTGGAAGGTGATTAGGTCATGAGGGCCTACTCCTAGGGAATTGGATTAGTGCCCTTCTGAAGGAGCCTCAGAGAACTTTCTCAACCGTTTCTGCCATGTGGAGATATAAGAAAATCTTTGATCTATAAAAGGACCTCTACCCAAGCTGCTGACACCCAAGTCTTAAGATTTCCAAACCCCAGGGTTGTTGGAAATGAATTTCTTTTTTCAAATAGCTCCCAGACTATGTTATAAAAATTCCATCATACTAAGAAACTGGTACTACTGGCCCTCCTAATATGTTTGGAATTTATTTTAAAAGCAAAAAAAAAATAATCATATAGCTTTTATATTTCTAAGTTATAAATACATTTAAAATGATATTAAGCAGGGGGATTGTATGATCTACTTTATGATTTGTTGATCACTTTGGAGATCTGTTTCAAAACAATAAAAAAAAAACTATAAGCTTGAAAAAATTAAAATAGCTTAAAAAAATCATCCCCCCCC
>NW_004567104.1:58618651-58635432 GCF_000260355.1 Condylura cristata | reverse complement strand
AAAGAGTGACTTGGACAAATATGTTGGCAATAAGAATAGATAAATGAAAGACATTTTAGGAAAAATATTTGATAAATAGAGTGAAAATGAAAGATATTTCATAAATGAGTAAAGCTATTTCATAAATGAGTAAAAGAAGAAGGAATAAAACAAAATTAAACTCCATTCAAAATATCATTGTCAAAAGGATAAAAATGGGGATTGGTACTATTGCTGCCATAAATCAAAGAAAACTAAAGACACACACTAGCAAATTTACAATAGTTGCATTTGTGATTACAACAGATTTTGCCAAAATTTGACAGTTATAAAATGTTCAACTTAAAACAGCTTTTTTTTATCCTTTTTAAATTTCCCTCTCTGATCTTCTCAGTCTGCTGTTTATCATTACACATAAGAGCATTACAGCTACATTTTTGTTTTATCTATTTTATTCTATTTCGAGTCAATGCTCACAAGTACTTATTTTCCAGTTTTAATTGACTTGCTATGATGTTTTACTAAACAAAACTCTTTCTTCTATAATCAAGCTATGATAGTTTCTGTACAGACAATTGTATGCCATCCACGGCTATTAGTATTCCCTTGTCTAATCATAGTTAACATATCTTCCCACTTATATAACATAGTAATGCCAAATAAATTTGGTCCTGGTAAACCACTAGTTTTCTCCATAAGAGGAACTTTTGAGGCCTCACCAAAATCTTTAGTCTATGAATAGTGCAGGTGTGTGTTAAAAGCTATTATAATAAATTGAAACACCTGTTTAAAAGTCTGTATTCCAGCTTCCTCTTTAATTCCAGATGCAATTCAATGTCTTCACTTATTCATTATATTATGTCAGAAAATATTACATGAAGGGATAAAACAATATTCTCATCTGTTTCTCAGCAGAGAATTCAAACCTGTGCCTTCCTCTGATTTTGATTTTATAAAATTACTTCCAGAATGTGGTTTTTGAGAATTTGATAGAGAAAGCATATGGTAGTTAAACATTTCTAGTTATTTTTTAAGTGTTTTCCTTTTCCATTATTATTCTCATATTTTCTAACTTTCATTCATGAGAGTCAAGTTTACACATAAAATTAATGCATGTATCTTTTATTTAACACAATGTAGTATTTAAATACAACTTTAACTTTATCTCTTTTGTGTTTCATAAGAAATTTCTTTTTTATTTCACCTCCCATGGAATCTATGAGTTTTTATGGAAAGAAAATAATTCCAACATAAACAACAAATTGTACTTTTCATTCATAGTTTTGTTTAAAAGTAGAGTAATTCATATACTTATAATGTCATTTTAACAGTTTACATCAAAATAAAAAATATGTACATAGCTTTATGAAGTATATAATCTATAAATTTGAATTTATCTCTATGAAAATTGGACATAAATTTAATGAAAGTAATTATTTCTACTGAAGAGTCTCTTGTTAGTAGAAAATAAAAATATGCAAAACTGTTATCTATGTATATATTGTTAAAATTCTGTCTATATCTAGTTAATATCAAACTCATGAAAATGGCTGGGTACTTTTTGTTTAAATTGTTGGTATATTTGAGATTTTGCCTTAATATATCAGTTTAGTGACACAGAGTATTTCACATAAAGAATCTCTAATGCCTGAAAGATATTTTTCCCCTAATATCAAATAAGGTAGGGCACCATGTAAAAGTTATCAACAGGAGTTCCATGATGGAGAAAGACTACATATAACAGATTGACGTCTTCGTCACATATATAATTAGAAACATGTAGATATAGAACCAAAGCTCCTAGAAAAGATGGTATTACTGCACAGTCAGCATTTTTCCAAAGAACAAAGAAAACATCAGAGAAGGTACAAATACAAATTCAAATACAATTTCACAGGCACCACTATCCAAAGGGATGGATGGATAGTGGCAGTTTGGAGTCTTTTCTTGGTGAATGAAAGCTTCATACCCATATTGGACATCCCAGGATTCAGGCGTTGAATTGGAGAAGGGTGTATGTTCAACTAGATATAGAAAATAGGGGGTCCTTCATTTGAATACTGGGGACCAGAGATCAGGTTCTAAACACCTGAGCAGCGAAAAAATTCTCTCTCTCTCTTTCTTTCTCTCTCTCTCCCTCTCCCCCCCCCCCAAGACAGAACAGCTAGAAAACAACAAAGGAACCAAAGCCAAAAACTGAAGCTCACTCACTTGCAGTATTAGGTGCACCTGAGGCCATCAAGTAGTTCTTATGACTATTAGTACAGGACTTATCCAAGACAGTGACTTAGATGAAAAGTAAGAATCGGAGTCTGAGCTGGCAAATGTTGTCCTGGGCAGCCTCCATCCTCTGATATCTTCATGAACTACATCCCCATATCTGCACAAACAAGATCACAAGCACAAAGGCCTACAACTCCCAGCAAACTACGAAACTGACTTTCAGAATGGCTTACCAGATGGTGTCACTTATATGTGGACTATCAAGAAACCAACTGAGGCCCTCCCTGGTGGTGCAGCGGGTTAAAGCACTGCACTAAGAAGCTAAAGCCACTTCCGCATGAGTTCGATTCCCACCTGCCCGCCCTGAAGGAGATCCACATGGCGTGGCAGACCTCTCCTGACTCACCTGCTGCTCCCCTCAGCAGTGTACTTCACAATCTGCCTGTTCTACTCCCCACTCTGTTTCTGGCAAATCCTCCCACCATCCCTGCCCTCCTTTGGCCTGTACCCATCTGGCCTGTACCTCATTTCTGTATGCATAAATAAATAAAATCTTAAAAAAAAAAAAGAATGGACAAAACAATATAAAACTATTGTGGACATTATTCACAACATAATTCAAGTTACTAGAGTGGAAGAGGTTTGGAGTTAGATGGTATTAAGTGTATTGTTAAAAAAATAAAACATATTTATAAATAAATGATAATTCAATAAATTAAAGCTTAAAATATGTTTACTGAAAATTTTGCTCTAAATTTATTGTTTTTAGATATGTATTAACTATTTCAGAAACAAATATTTTTTTTAATTATTTTTATGCCTGATATGCTTTGGTGAAAAATAAGTTTTGTCAACAATTATTTTAAGAATCCAAAGTTCATCTATAAAAGAAAACAGTTAAAAGTAATACAAGTTTGAAAAGCTCAAATAAGGGGAAATGAAATAGATCTTCAACATGCGGTTTGGCTGCCCAAAGGGGAAGCGAGGCCCCGTGAAAGATAACCAAGCCTGCCTGTGAAATGCCAAGAATGATTGAGCACCAGGAGAAATCATCTGTCATCTCTCCCACCCATTGATAAAACAGCTTGAGATGCCAACAGGGCAAGACACAGCACTTAAAGGAATTTGAAACCCAAGTACATAAAGGCCACTAGACTGCTGATCATGCAAAACATGACATGGGTGTTAAGGTACCATGAACAATACAGAATTTCAAGTATGAGTCCAGACGCACATTAGCCATGGAATTTCACATTAGTTTTGTATCTAAAATTCTTCATTTTCATTTTGTTTTAAAATAGAAATGCGTTTCTAAATCAGGAGTCAATGAACTTTTGGTTGTCAAGGACCACACTGAATGCTGGTGTCTACGAAGTTAAGGGCCAAATGGTATATTACAGGACACAGCCTCTGTACAATTTTCTCACTTGGAGGGCTGTAGATGAAAGCAGTGATAGATAATACACACAGGTATTTCAATACAGTGTGCGTATCAATTTGCAAGAGTATACCTATGGAGTGACTCCATTCTCACAAAGCTCAAAATACACAAAACTCAGCAACCTGTTACTGATGGAAACCCAGCAATATGGAGGCACATATAAAACAAGAGGTGGTGGGGCCCTCTCTGGTGGTGAATGAGTTAAAGCACAGCACAAAGAAGCTAAAACCACTTCAGCAGGAGTTCAATCCCAGCCTGCTCTGGAGGTGACCACATGACGTGGCAGACATCTCCTGACCTGCCTGCTGCTCCCCTCAGCAGTGTACTTCATTGATCTGCCTGTTCTGTTCCCCACTGTCTCTGGTGAGTCCTCTCACCGCCCCTGCACCTCTGGTCTGTACCTTAGTTCTGTATACAAAAACAAATACATCTAACAAAAAAAAAAAAGGTTAAAAAAAAAAAACAAAAAACAAATAAGCAGGGGGCTGTTGGACACAACTGGAGATACTCTTATCCCCGTAGCATGCAAACTCCCCACAATGGGGGAAGGGTGTCTATGGTGGCTGAGTGATGGCCCCCAGCAATGTCCATGTCCTAATATCTGCACATGTGAATGTGTCATCTTCATGGCAGAAGGGACTTGGTGATGGGATGAGGTTAGGCTCTGAGATGGGAACAGGACCTTGGGTTTTCTCGCTGGATGGTTCCTAAATGCAACCATTTTTAAGAATCAGTGAGAAAGAAGACAGCTATGTGACCACAGGGGCAGGGGGAAACTATATGCTTAGGGATTGTATATTTGATGCATGTAAGTTTCACATTTTACACAATGTTATTCTTTAGATTTGTTTTTCAGCCGTTCAAAATTGTATAAAACAAATTACATTTACTAAAGACATGGGATACGTCCATGTATTTTCTATGTGTGCTTTTATCGATAGGTCCCAATTGAGAAAATTGTACAGCGACCATCTGTTGTAATTATTTGGTCCCTGTTATGCTACCTGCTAACATACTATCTGGTCCTTGGAAGAAAAAACTTTTAACTTCTGATTGATGAATATATTCTGCTTTGTGTATTAACTTGTTTTATGTATTTTGAACTTTGTGTCAACTGAATCAGACTGTAGGCATGCTTCTGTAAATTTCTGAGTTCAAAACTATACAAAAACCAGTGGTGAACAGATCAAACCTGTGAACTGTAGTCTTATCTCTGGGCTAAAATTATATATTGTTAAGACAGAGAGGTGTGTTGAATAAGTAGAGCCCCCCACTCCACTCCCACCTCAGCCTCCTTTCTCCCCAACCACTGTGCCCATAGACACTCTTTGCTTCACCGATCTGCACAATAAAAACTGGACTTTCCACTTAGGGTGAATTGTAAGAAGAAACAATAGGCATTTTAAGTTTTACAAATCACGAAGTCACATTAAGGAAAGATATGTGAAATACAGCAGCAAACATGGCAGGTATTTCTCAATCTTAAGATAGAAGAACCATCATCTGAAAAGATGGATTTCAGAAATAAATGAGGTAGGCATTCAATTATGTTGATTAATAGATCTGGCAGATCACAATATGTTCTGGTACTGATAGGCATCAAATCTCAAAGCAAGAGGTTAACTTTTTAATTTGGTTACTGTTTGATTACCATTTTTAAATGACTAGGTATAATTGTTAAGTACTAAATTTTATTTATTCTCAAAAGCTTTCTCCTTTCTCAATCTGATGCTGTATTCAAGCATCTTATATTTTATGTAATAAAGCACCTGGTAAGTACAATATGTGTCAGAGTAATAGATACATAACTAAATGGTATCATTAATTAGGTGTATTGCTTCAAAAAAGTATGTAAGGTTTTTAAAACTTTCTTTATTCTGAAATTCTAATTTTCAGTCGTAGATGCCACATACAATTATATATTTTCAGAGATATATTGTCATTATTAAATATATTTTGTCTAGTCATAAACCATTTTTATCAACTTTTATTAATCTTTACCTTTTCTCAATTATCATTTTTTAGCAAGCATGACCCACTACCCTTTAATTTTGTATTTTTGACAATTTCTTCTGTCAAAAGCATTTAACTATCTTAAGATGTTTATAATTTGCAATATTCAGAATGCCTGACTTTGAGTTGAGGATTAGAACACACTCAGACAGATAACTGCAAAGAGATCTGACAGAAATGAAGATAGATAAATTAAGAAAAAAAAAACATTTAAAATGAATAACAATATTTATGTTAAATATCTTGACAGTTGTCATTCAGTTGCAAAGTTAAGGTCAACTTTTGTCTTCTTTTTTTCCTTCTTTCCAGATTTTCTATAGTAAGCATATATTAATCTCACAATCATAACATCTTAGCATTTTAAATAAGTTGCTCTGAATTTACTCAGGGCATGTCTATGTTGAGAATCATTCTGTGTCCCAAGTCATTCACTGCCACATATGGGATTCAGATAATCTCCTATGACCTCTATCACCACTGAAGGCTTGACTCTGCTGTGATGTCGACCTTTGTAAATTTCAAACTAGATTTTTCCTAATCTAGGATTACCCTTATTAAAGACAAGTTGGAATGGTTGTTTGGTCTCATAATTAACATCCCCCCTTCCTAAAATTAGGCAGATTGGATATAATCTATAAAACAATCTGCACTGGCTAGCATTTGCTCCCATGTGCATTTCTGAGAGTGATATTTTAATTCATGTAACCATATGCTACTGCAACTCTGCTTTACTCTACAGGAGGTTTCTGCTGCAGTTCTCAGAACAAACAAAAAGAGGAGATTCCAAAAGGGGTTTCTATCAGGATATTCCCATATCTCCAGACAAATGAAGCTTGTTTAACCTTCTTCCCCTCGCCCCAGGTTATGGCACATCTTTTGGAAAATCTTATTGGCCTTCAACAAGAATGGGGGAGAACCAAATGTTAGAAATATTCATAAGCTTAAAGTATTCATTGTATTTTAAACTCAATTCTTGTAACTGAAGCTGAATGTAGGGAAAGGAGAGCACATCCAGGAAACCAAAAAATATGTTGCCTTTTATAATTTTCTAAATAATTTTGAAACTCATTTTTTATGTAGCTGAATAATACAATCCATGATAACCTATCAATTATCTTTCATGTCAGCCTGCTCAATGTAGAATTAAAAAAAAAAAAAAAAACACCACTGCCAAGTATGAAAATGTAACAAGGGACACAAGATAAAAATAGAAAATCTAAAATACACTTCTGAGACAATTTTAGCATTTATTAAGGAACCTGGAAAATCTTTGCAGGAAAATTACTTAAAGAAAAGCATATCTGATTAACCTCCATTGGGAGTTTCTTAACTTAAAAAATATTGATTCTGTACTGTGTCAGGTTTTTATTAGCTACAATAATCACTTCATAAAGAGACTAAATTATACAATTAGAAAAAGCTCAGAATATCAATGCTGGTATTTGTTGTTTAATGCTGCTCATATTCTATGCTGTGGAATGATCAAGAAACTATGCTTTACCCTCCCCCTTCCACTCCCTATGATAGAAAACCTTAATGTCATAATTATAGATCAGGGAACAGAACACTTGCGTGTTTGCATTTTATCAGCCAAACATACCTTGGAAGTTCAAGACCAGGCAATATCATCATGCATTACCAGTGTGAGCGATATCAATGCTGGTAATCTATGGCCTTGGGTCAAATTCAGTCACCAACTCGTTTGGTATGGCCAGAAATCTAAACTTTTTTCCCCCCTATTTTTAAATGATTGCAATAAAACAAACAACAAAATAATATTTTGTAAATGTGTACCCAATATAATAATCAAATTATATGTACAAAGCCATGTACATTTAAATATCAATGTAATAAGAGCTGAGGGTTTCTAACAGGCTGTGTGGTTCCCAATACTAATGTAGTACTATGGGTAGCTATGTATCCCCCACAAATTCCCATGTAGTCTTAATGACCAAAATGTCTGTGTTTGGAGATAAGGATGTGAAGGAGATAAGTAAGGTTAAATGAGGTCGTAAGGGTGGGGCCCTAATTTAATAGAAATGGTGTCCTTACAAAAGAGACACTAAGGATGTACACACACAGTGGAAGACCCTTTGCCTGGAGGCAGATTGTCAGCAAAGAAACAAAGCTATAAGCACTTTGATATTGTACTTGCAGCCTTCTATGAGCAAGTAGATTTCTATTGTTCTAAATCACTCAGTTTTGGGTATTTTTTTCTGGCAACCCCAGCCGATTTTTAAGCCCTGGTACAAAATGTTTGTCAACCCTGATCAGGATGAAATCCACAATATTTTTAAATTACAGGTTATATTTGAAGACCTAAGGAATTCACAAAGTCTGTCTGACACTATAGAACACACACTGGGAAGCCTAAAAGGTACAATTCAAGCAGAGAAAAGGAGATAAATACAAGAAAAGTGCCTTCCTGTTGACACTGTTATGGGGATAATAAATAACAGAGGGAACAGGGTTTCTGTGATTAACAAGTCAAAGAAGGCATCCAGAAGTCTACTTAACCTTTTCTTCTATGTCTCCATTGTTAACACCCTGGTATGCTAACTAGAGATTTCCTTGTTAGTTTTGTAACGAAAATGATTTTTAAAAAAATGTCATTTATCTCAAGGAAATGCAAATCAAAACCATAATGAGACAATATCTTATGCCTGTGAGAACAGCCCATATCAAAAAATCCAGAAACAACTAGTGTTGGCTGGGATAAAAAGGGAAAAGAACAATCGTACACTGCTGGTGGTAACATAGACTGATCCAGCCCTATGGAGAACAGTGTGGAGATTTTCCGAAGCATAAGCATATATCCAGCAATTCCATTCATAGGAATCTATCCAATGAATGCAAAAGCACCAGTTTGTAGGGATATATACATTTCTATGTTCATTGCAGCACTATTTTCAGTAGAAAAGTTCAGTAGAAAAGTTAGGATGCAAACGAAGTGTCCAAGGACAGATAAGTGGATTAAAAATTTCGGGCAAGTGGGCCCTCCCTGGTGGCAGGGCAGTTAAAGCACAGCACTAAGAAGCTAAAGCCACTTCAGCATGAGTTCCATCCCTGCCCGGGAGGTGACCCACTTGGCACAGCAGACCTCTCCTGACCCTCAGCAGACCTCTCCTGACCCCCACCAGACCTCTCCTGCTCCCCTCAGCAGTGTATTTCATCAGTCGGCCTGTTCTGTTCTCCACTCTGTCTCTGGTGATTCCTCTCGCTGCCCCTGCACCTCTGGCCTGTACCCCAGTTCTGTATGCACAAATAAATAAATCTTTAAAAAAAAATTCTGGCAAGTAAATGCACACGTGAGTGCACACACATACATACTGGGCTATGACTCAGATATTAAAAAAAAAAAAATGCTCTGCACAAGAGACTGTGGTGTTGGATCATGGGTGCTGTGTGATGGGAAAACTACAGGCACTACATCTGAGGGGAGACGTTAAATATGGCCCAAAGATTAACAACAATGTAGGAAAATAAATTCAACACCTAAAAAAAAAAAATGAGCTCTTGCCATTTGTGAGGTCATGGATGGAACTGGAGGGGATTAGTTTAAAGTAAGTAAACAAGAAGAAGATGATGTCGTTTTGTTTACATGTGAAAGATAGAGAAACAAAGCTAAGAGTCATGCAAAACCAAACCAGAAGCAAACCCTAGAATTCTGACTGGAAAACGGAGGCTACTGGAGGGCAGGGAAGGGTTTGGAGAGGAAAGAGGGAAAAGAGCCAAGGACTACAGAGCAGGATCGTGTGCGCCTTGGAGATGCCTGTGGTGTGATACCAGACATCTGAAGGTCAGGATCCTATACCTCTAAATCAGTGTTATAAACTGATACCTTAGTTTAAAAAATAAACAACAAACTTCTGAATAGATTTATATTCTTTCAATGATTTTTCCTGAAACCCATCTAAAAAGCCATCTCCATGCATGAATTATTTTTTTGTTCTGAATTTTTTAAAGTTAATTTTGATATTTTTAAGTCAAAATTGAATTTCAGATGGTTTCATTTTGTTGTACACCAGATGTAATATTTTACTCTTGCTCCTTTCTTTAGGAAACATGCATCTGTACCACACAGACAGAAATGTAGCTGAGAGCTGCTTGATGGCAAATCAAATCAAACTTAAGCAGCTCATTTTTCAGCTAGAGTACTCTCAGCAAGTAGAAACCTCAGGATATTTCAGAGCAAGAGGAAATTAGAAAACTGCTCATGGCTGCGTTTGGTTAAAAAAAATTCAAATGATTTCTTTGTTTTATGTATTGGTTACTCGATTTTTCAAAGAGAAATGAACAGTCTACTTTACTGCCCTGGACGTGGGAACCGACCACAGCATTGGTGATCACCTACTCTAATTCATTCTCCTAAGTTTACAGATGAGAAAAAATCCCAAGGAATATGCTGTAAGCCTGTAGTAATCATCACAGACTTGATGGCACAATGGCAAAGTGCAAACCCTGGATCTCAGTATTAAAAGCTTAAAGGGTGATTTCTCACTCATTCCACAAGCTCACCTGAAGCGGTTGAGGGTTTCCATTGTTAACAACATAGGTTGCAAACAATTTGTTTTGATGTAAGTTGCAGCATATAATGTGAAGAACTTGTTTTAATGTAATCTGGGACTTGATGTGAAAAGGAACAGCTGTGGGACACACAGCTGCAAGGACTGATAAGGCCACAGCCAACCTATAGCTTATTAACGGAGAAAAGAAACCCCCAAAAGATAGCCAAATGGGGTTAAAAAGTCAGGTGTCAGGCCCTCCCTGGTGGCGCAGTGGGTTAAAGCACAGCACTTGGAAGCTAAAACCACTTCAGCATGAGCTCCATCCCCACCCCAGGGGGAGACCCACATGAGGAGGCAGACCTCTCCTGACCTACCCACTGCTCCCCTCAGCAGTGTATTTCATCAATCGGCCTGTCTGCTCCCTACTCTGTCTCTGGTGAATCTTCGCAAGGTCCCTGCACCTCTGGCCTGTACCCCAGTTCTGTATGCAGAAATAACTCTTTAAAAAAAAAAAAAAAGCCAGTCTTCAGCATAGAGGTCAGAGCACCTTCAGACTGGTTTCCATCACACCATGCCCACTGCTCTCCAACCACATCCTCTCTTTCTCGCTACAGAGGACCTGTTAGACCCGTAGGGCTCCTCAGGACATGGAGAACCCACTGGCGGATCAGTCGGGGGCACCCTTCTTCATGGGCCCCTACCTTTGTTGAGTGCTGCTCCTAGTTGAGAGTGAAAGCCCCATGGTTGGTGGGCATAGCTGCCCTGTTGGCTCTGGAGGTCTCTGTAGCTAACAAAATTGTCACAGTGAACTGAGGTACTTTGGGGGACTTGCAGTTGACCTTCCCCAGTGTGTTGAGTTTGTGTTCAGCATAATAAAATCCTACTTGGGAATCAACACTGCCTCAGTGTCATCTGTGTGCTCTTGATATCCATTCTCCACATTCTCTGAGAGATGGGATGGCACAGCCTCTATCTCAACACAAGCTTCCTTGAGTGAAGAGAATATTGTCTTCTACTTCTGTCTCATATCAGGTGCCAAAAGCAGCCACAAGACTACATAATAACTACAAAGAAAGCCATCCCAGTTGCCTAGAGAGATAACCAGGACACTGTGCATTGTCTCAAAACTGCCACAACCTCCATTGTTTCTAGTTTGTCACCATGAAAACTAAACTAACAGTTATTACAGTACATCTGCCCTCTAAACTGAAGGAGACAGATTCTCATGAAATATTCTAAAACTTAAAATTTTCAAGGCCTCCCTGGTAGCAAAGAGTTAAAGCATAGCACTATTAAGCTATATGCAGCCACTATAACACGAGTTCCATCTCCGGCTAGGGAGGTGACCCACATGGCACAGCAGACCTCTCCTGTCTTACCCAATGCTCTCCTCAGCGGTGTACTTCAGTCAATCCGCCTTCTCTGCTCCCCATTCTGTCTCTGGTGAGTCCTCTCACCCCAGAACGTCTGGCCTGTACCCTAGTTCTTGTATGTGTAAATAAATCTTAAAAAAAAAAAAAAAACTTACAATTTTTCTCATAATAATGTTTTTGCCACCATCACAAACACAGCAAAAGAGGTATAAATTGGCAGAGGACAGCAAACAAATACAAAACAGTATAAAAGGGGCAGTTGAAGTTAACTAATTTCTAAATTGGTAAAGAAGGAAACAACAGAGAATCTTCCCAATTTGTATTTCTCTTCTTTGGACGTCCTGTTCTGATCATGATGGGAGAAAAATCAACGTGTTATTTAATAGTCTCACCAAAAGAAAAAAAATGGTAGAAAAATAGAGAATTTAGCTATGTGATGTGTGGATTGAAATATCAGGAGACTCAAGGGTCAAAAAGAATAAGAAAAGCTAAAGAATGAATCACACGTGTCAAATGATAAAAGGGACTAGAAGATTCACCTTCACCCCAACCTCCTGGCATTGGTGGGGTAAAGCTGTTGTAAGCATGATGGATCCCTACATCAGCTAGGAAATATGACGTGTTTTGTACGTGATTGTATGAAAATTCTTTTTTCATTGAACTGGAAAATAAAAACAAATTTGGGGAAAGCTACATTGACCACCAATGTTCAAAGTCGAGAAAGATGTATCCTCTCCAAAAATGATGGTTCTATATCACAAACAGCTACTTGTGTAGAAATACTCCCTGTCAAGTCCTTGCTCTTTTATTAAGTCTATACACAAAGGGAGATACGAGTTAAGATTAACTGACATGCTTTAAGTCACAGCTATTACGTAGGCAAGTCACTGCTAAGGTTCTATTTGCCTGACTACTAGTTTTAAGATTCTATTACTACAATAACTTATTTTGTGTGTGTGTGTGTGTGTGTGTTTTTACAATAACTTATTTTTTAACTGTTAACTGAATGATTCCACCAGGATGTTAATCTTTGCCATTCCTGACAAATTCTAAGGAATATCCTTTAATATATTTATGAAAATTACATGTCAATGTATTGATGGTGTTACCAATTCATATGTACCATCTTTGAAGATTTCTTTATATTTTATCATTGTTATAATTTCCTCACTGGTGTGCTAGGTTATTTTTACTTCCTCTTAACATATTTGCTCATCTTCTAATTCTGTGTCAACATAAGAAAGAACAGTAAATGTCTTAATTACTATTGTCATGATCATTAGAATTAAATTCATGTATGATAAAATATATTTTTAAAGACTTGACAAATCATAGAGATAATACTATATCCCAGGTAAATATTAGCCATTTAAGTGCCTGGCTGGACAATCTGTAGCTACCCTCAGACATTTACATATGTCCTAGTGGCTTGAAGCCTGCATCTAGTATATGCCATTTCTATTTTACAATAAGTAATTCAACCTCTAGTATGTGCAATACATCAAGCAGGCATTCAGAAAGTATCAAAATGTATTTTTAGTGCACTTTTTCAGTAACTCCATCCTAATGGGCGAGTTATTCAATAAAGACCCAATGTATGAACAGGTTGATTGTATCTGAAAGCATTTAATTCAACAGAGCTTGAGAAGGGAGAAGCCCTTTAGGAAGAAACCATAAATCAGTAAAACCAAATGCAATAAGTCAGTAGTATGATGAAAGTAGTATAATAATTGTAAACACATTTAATAAGCGGATTAAGCGCAAGGGGGGAATTGTTAAGGAACTCTTAATGATTAATGTTGATGGAATGTCTGAATAACAAAGCGGGCAATTAATCAAAGACAAGAGGAAATTAGTGTTTGTGATTTGTGGCACAGAGTTGGAGGACTAGTGAATAGAATAGGCAGAATGGTCCTGTGGAGGTGATGATGACAGAAAAAAGATAATGGGCTAATGTGATATTTCTTAAAACAAAATGTCAGTGGGCTGCAGTAAGTCTCTAGCACAAAACAACTTACCATAAAATAACTAGCCACTAGATACAAGATAATTCTGTAAATCACCTGACTGCTAAAACAACTAAAAGGCAGAAAAAACTTCACAACTTCATCCTCACATTTATAACACTCATGCCTGGGCTTCTCCATTGGCCTGGGGCTTGTGTGGACTAAAAGTCCTGGCCAGACGTTGCTACAGAATTGCCAAGATATGCTCAAGAGATATTATTTCTGAGCTTTCTCTCTTAGAATGTTATTATTTAATACAGAAGTGTAAATATATTTAGTAAAAGTCCTGTTTGCTGATATAACAACATTTTCAAAACTATACAACTTTGAGAGAAACAGTAAAATCATACATAAATTTCATTATTTATTAAAAAATCCAAAGAAATCTTTCTGATGCTCAGAGCCATCCTCCAGCTAAACATTAGCCTTTGTCACTTATCTGATAGCAATCTCTAGGCTCTTAAACATTAAAAACAAGAAGTTACATTTGCATGAGGTATTACAGTAACATTATGCAGATAAAACAAAATGAACCCTTCACAATTTAATAACTTAATTTGAAAGTTATGAGGAAATACTCCCCTATATTTTATCAAGTTAGATGCTTGTTTTTGTCCTTTTTTTCCCCATTGACCCTTTATCTGATAGTGTACCTTCTCACTGCTGAACAACTATCTATTGAAAGAAAAAAAATGTACCCCATGTCAGCCCCAACTCTAGAAGTTTCATAGTGAGGCTCCTCTGAGGAGTAACTGAGGCACAATTAGAGAGGGAGGCAGGCTTCTTTTATTTTAGGCAGGCATGTTTTGGGGAAGAAGGGCTATTTTGTTTTGTTTCAAAGTATTTTACTCAAGCTCTAGCTTCACAAGGATCCAGATATTCAATATTGGAACAATGGTTCCCTTCCAAATAATAAGCAAGAGACATTGCTTCCATATTTCCCCTTCATCAACCAGTGAATTGTCAGCTACATTGAGTCCTAGTGCACTTAGGTTCAGAAAAGTCCCAGAGGAAAGAGGAAGGCACCAGAGATATGGGCAACAGAGTCTAAAGGGAATCAAACCCCCCTTAGGACTAGGACTGGGGGCAAACAGACAGTCCAGAACAAGGATGACAAAGAAAAAAGGACCCTAAGATAAGGGCTGGGACACAGACTTACTGCTGGGCACAGAGACATGAAGGCAGTGCGTGAGAGCACTGAGAACTAACCAATCAGAGAGACTGGTGGAACTTTAGATAATTCGGGAAAGGAGGTCCATATTCCCTGAGGCACGACTCCTCTTCAGCTACCTTGTTCCTCTGGGGTTGCTTAAAATGGAGTAAGAGAACCACATTATTATTATTGTTATTATCACCATCACAATCATCATTATTATTAAACAGTCCCACTGTTCCTTTTCTCTTCAATAAACATTTTCTTTTGCTAAACAAATCTGCCTCTCCTTGCTTGCCTGCCTGAGCATCTGTGAAGTTCCTGTGCCACTTCATGAGACACCAGGCTGTGTGGTCTAGTGGCCGGGACTCAGAGCTGTCACTGCAGCAGGGGTCTGTTACTGGATGGAAAACTATGCCTGAAAACTTGTTGTGACAGTATCAATTTATCCTTTATTTTTACACCTTTGTTTCAGAGTTCAGCTAAACAAATTGCTTGAACTATGACCTTGAACTGACACTAGTCATCAGCACCCATTTTGTATGATCTTGAACTGACACTAGTCATCCCACATATCCATGCCCCGCATGAGGGCACCTCAGGGTCCCAAATAAATGTAAATTCCTGATGTGATTCCCAACCACCTTTGTGATACATGCCTGAGCCTCCCAGGGCTTTCTCTGTGTAGCCACCACAAAAGATCACCAAGATCATAGTCTTTGATTTGAATATATTTTCCTACCGTAGTAAAGTACTGTTTAGACAAACTGAAGGATAAGTTATAATATGCACCTTTGGATTAAATGAAATTTGAAAATATAGGGTAGGAATTCTTAAGCATAAAAAAATAAAGTGGTCAAGAAAAGGGATTATGAAAGAAGAAGATGAAACAAGATAGAGATGGAAATGTTTACTACAAATATGAGAAAGTCAGCATGGCTTTTTTTTTTTTTTAAAGATTTATTTATTTCTTCATACAGAACTGGGGTACAGGGCAGAGGCTCAGGGGCGGCGAGAGGCTTCACCAGAGACAGAGTGGGGAGCAGAACAGGCAGATCGATGAAGTACACACTGCTGAGGGGAGCAGTGGGCGGGTCAGGAGAGGTCTGCCACGCCATATGGTCACCTCCGGGGCAGGCGGGAATCGAACTCATGAGGAAGCGGCTTTAGATTCTCAGTGCTGTGCTTTAACCCGCTGCGCCACCAGGGAGGGCCAGCATGGCTTTTTATATGAAAATGGGAAATAAGAGAAGATTTTGATTTGTCTTCTACACTATGTTCTCACATAGTCCAGACTGTGTCAGATTGTGATGCTAAGTTAATTAATGTTTCCTTGTGAAGCATTGGCTTCAGAGATTGACACTGGGTACAAATTGGAGCAGCAAGATCAATAAAACCTAGTTTTAGGGCTTTGTGTGAGTAATTTGTGAGTCTGATTCTGCCATTCAGTGGTTAAGAAAATAGAAAATTTGGTTCGTATATAGTATATAATCCTTTATTCTTGTAATGGAAGACAGGAGGAACTGTCATTCAGTCATTCACCTTCAAATATTGAATAATTTCCAACACTTCACTTCCATTATCATTCTCAGTATCACTATACAGAAGACGAAATAAGAACATGATGGGGATGAGGGGGCAGCTCCCTTGTGGTGCCAGAGGTTAAAAGGCAGCACTCTGAAGCTATCTGCAGCCAAGGCAGCACAAGTTCAATCCCTGGCCAGGGAGGTGACCCACATGGTGCAGCAGACCTCTCCTGTCTTCCGCTGCTCCCCTCAGCAGTATAATCCAGTCAATCCATCTGTCTCTGGTGAATCCTTTCACCTCTCCTCCCCACCTTTGGCCTGCACCCCAGTTCTTGTATGCACAGAAAGACTCAATATTGTCAAATCAGTTCTTCCTAGCTTGATTTATAGATTCAGTGCAGTCCCAATCAGAACCCCAGCAAGCTGTTTTGTGGATAGCAACAAACTGGTTCTAAGCTTCCATGGGAAGGCAAAAGATGCAAAATAGCTAACATAGTATTGAGTGAGATGTACAAGCAGGACAAACGACATTGATATCAAGACAATAAAAAGCTACAAA
>NW_004567104.1:58613476-58618231 GCF_000260355.1 Condylura cristata | reverse complement strand
CCCCAGCCAGGGAGGTAACCTACATAGCACAGCATATCTCTCCTGACCCACCTGCTGCTTCCCTTAGCAGTGCAATTCAGTAGATCTCCCTGTTCTGCTCCCCAATCTTTCTCCTCTCAACCCTGCACCACTGACCTGTACCCCAGTTCTTGTATGAATAGATAAAAATTAAAAAACAACAACAACAGTTAACCTCTTTAGCATGCACCCTCTTACCAATGGCTGTGGGTGAACCACTGAGTCCTTTCAGTTCCTGGAAAAATTCCATTCTCTCTTGCATGAAGAACTTGATACCATTCTTTAAATGAAGAATGTCCTATTCCTAGCATACTTCCCAAAATGTTGCACAAATAACAAAATTCTACATCACATCAGACCCATTTTTTTCTCCTGTTATCATATATTTACACTTCTTTCCCAGGTTCCAAACAAGCTAGTTGTTGCAGAGAATCTGTTTCCCATCTCAGAGTGAAACATGTTTATACTACACGGAAACAATTCCTGAAGGCAGAGACCCTGTACCTCTAAACCCAATGTTTTAAAACAATGTTACTTCAATTTAAAAAAATGAAAATAGGGCCCTCCCTGGTGACGCAGCAGGTTAAAACACTGCACTAAGAAGCTAAAGCCACTTCCGCATGAGTTTGAATCCCGCCTGCCCCGGTGGAGATCCACATGGCGAGGCAGACCTCTCTTGACCCGCCCACTGCTCCCCTCAGCAGTGTACTTCGTCAATCTGTCTGTTCTGCTCCCTGCTCTGTCTCTGGTGAATCCTCTCACCCTCCGCTTCTCTGGCCTGTACCCCAGTTCTGTATAAATATATAAATCTTTAAAAATAAAAATGAAAATAGATGTTTCACTAAAAAACAAAACAAAAACAAAACAAAATCAGAAGAGCACTATCCCAGTGAGATATTCCCTCCCCTCTCTCTTCTCCAGGTTACAGCCCTTATAGCAACTGTTTTCTAGGGCAAGAGAAATGAATGTTTGATGTTTTGCTCTTCAAAGAAGCAACTGCAAACCTTCTCTTCCTATGTATGTTCTGCCTCAGGTAACGATCCAAATGAGAGTAAAAAAATAAATATTATGTTAGGCAATCCCTGAAGCAAAGGAAGTGGTAGAGTCACCAAAAAGTTCAAAGTTAGACTTTAGAAGGATAAACACTAATGCAGAAAATTACCTGCTTGATCTCTTGCTCACATATACACAGTTAACTGTAATCATGCTTGTCTGGTACAAACACACCTTTCCGAGAAATTGTTTTAGCTGTGATTCATTGGTTAATTGTTCAGGGAACAGAAATTTGATTTGAGATTAAAAACACATAGGATTATAGTGTCTGCCCTCCAGGTGATTTGACCCTCAGGTATATAATTCAGTATGGAATTAAACAAGACCAGTCATGGAATGTTTTGACATGTTGAAACATACAAATCAAGATAATTTTCTTTGATGCTAAGGTAAATCATCTAAAAATATAATTTGCAAAAGGAATTTTCGTGTGTTTGATGGCAGTAATCTTGGGGAGTGTTTTATTCTTTCTATATTCAGCATACATAAAAAAAAAAAAAAGATCACATCCTGAAGAAGATGGAAAATCCCCAAATCCAACCTAAAGTACCTGAAGGAAGCAGCCAGAAAAAGAAGAGCAGGCAAAGAAGAGAGGGATCATTGGAACAAATGTAGCACGTCTCCATATTCCAATGTCGGATACGAAAAAAGAAAAAACATGTAGAACCACATGTATTCATTCATTTCAAATAGTTCCTCTTCATTTGAGTTGAATGGTTTCATTCTACATATTTTGAGTGCAAAGGTAAATAAAATATTTTTCTCTTTCATTTTGGTCTCTGGAAATGAGCCTACTTGGCACTGTCTTCTGTAGAATAGACAGGACTAGACAGGCTTTCTAAAAGAAAAATGGCTGGTTTTGGCAGAGTACAACGTTGGCAACATGGATTGCTTACCAGTCTCTGAGTGTAATGATTAACATTTGGTTTCTTGTTCTTTCATTTACTACTGGGATTTTTTAGCCTTTGATCACCTTCTATTTCACCCGTTGCCCTTCAGGTTCACAAATTATTCACACAAACTGCATTTGATTTTTCCTTTCATCTTTCTCCTCCATTGTTCCTTCCATGCACAAGCTAATGTTTATTGAATTATTCAGTAATTTAGGAAGACCCCCTAAAGTGTTGTGTTTCCCCAGGATCATTTTTCTTCACTGAAGGCCATAGTGATAACACTAAAATTTGCTACAAAACACCTGGTCCTAACTATTGTTTTTAGATGTACAATGCTCCAGAGTTCATATTAAAACTGTGAGGAATCCATTATCCCTATACGTAGCATTCTAAGGTGAAGAGAAATTGATTTTTTTCTTTCTAAAAACATTAAGCTTGATTAGTGAGTATAAAGAATAACAGATGTAAAATTTGGTTAAACAACTTAGAATATTATTGCTGTTTCCCTCCTTTCTAAACATTATGTGTTTAAAAAAATTAATTCCAGAAAGAGGTTCTGAGATGATGAACCACAGACTCAACCAGACCATGAATTCTTTTAGAAGTATTTCACACATTTTAAGCAACAAACAATATACAAAATAACTAAAATATGCTAGAAATTACATTAACACTCTACAACCTTATGTGGCAGAGTTAACATCCTATACTTTATACAACAGGAAACCGAAAATCAAAGATGTCAACTAAAGTGGCCTGCACAGCTAAGGAAAGTACTCGATTAAGAACATGGATGTTTACATTGCACCTCTCTGTCTCCCTCAGCTAGATAGTATCTGAAGCCAACTTTTAAATTTAAAATTATTTTGTGTACAATGGTACTAACAATGTGCCTTTTATATATTTGCAAAACAAGTTTGGAATTTTTAAAATTCCAAATTCATGAAAAATTAGATGGAAAATGGGATTTTCAAATTTTCTACAATAAAACAAGTAGGAAAATTTGACTTTCAGCCAATGTGCCATTGAACTGAGTTTTAGCAGGGTAGAGTAATAGCTCTTTGGTAAATCATTAGCAGTTATGCTAAAGCAGAACCAGGAGGATTAAATTTAAAAAACTGACTTTAAAAAAAAAATAGTCAGGTCTGACTTTATAAGAAACATGGAGGATTTTTTTTTTTTTTTAGGTATTTGGAACAAAATTCCTGACCTGTTCCTCAAAGTTCCTCTCATTTCCTTTAGAAGGAAATATTGTCATCTCCAATATAATCTAAATTTAAAAAATGGTAAGAATTAATTACTTTAGAAGATTCCGTATTTTTAATAGAAACAACTTCTAATCACATTGTATAGTACAGTATAATTTAGAATATGAAAACAGAAATTATAATAGCAATCAACTATATCTTTTTGTTTTAATCTTTCAGAATTATTTTTTAATCTGCTTCCCCACCCTGTTAGTCCCATCACCCCCCCAAATTATTAGCAGAAACACTAGTGCTCAAACAAACAACGGGCACAAATCAAATCATTCAAGCAAAGTCCACCAAGACCTAATTCTCTAACCTAATTGCAGTCTTAGCCTCTCCCCAAAATGAAAATTTAAAACAAAGAATATGGAGTCTTCTGCTCAGCACTAGAGAGTTATCTGTAGAGGACACTCCTGCCTTTTCATAAGGAAGGAGGTTTTGCCTGAAACAATCTATCTGCCTTTTTGTTAATAACCATGTCCCTCTCACTTTCTGACTATAAAACCACCCATTTCGTACAATCCCTCATAGAATTTTTCTACTTGGTAGATGGAATGCTGTTTGATTCATAAACAGTTTGATAAAACCAGTTAAATCTTTAAATTTATTTGGATGGCTTTTGTTCTTTAATGCTAGTATATTGCTTATTAGAGTTATTACTATGCAATTTGAAAAGGTTGGCACACCAAATGAAAGGCAATACCTTCCTGTCATCTGAATTTTCTGACCTAAGAAGTATTGTTAATACCAGACAGACCTGTTTTTAAATATTCTAAGAGGGCATTAGAGAGAATGTGAGTCATTTATCATCTTATTTGCCTACAGTCATATTAAAATTCAAAGTGATTTACTTTCGGATCTTGATCAGCAAAAGAAAGGGAACATATTAAGAAAGTGCATTTCTGCTAAGTACATGAAATTCAGGTGATTATGGTCATTAAAAGAGAATAAGCATCAGAGCCTGTGTAGAGTAGAGTTTCAGTGTCACTTATACACACAGATAGTTTTACTTCAAATTATTATATTGCATCCAAAAGCTGTAAACCAGAACAAATTCAGAACATCCCTCAATTTTTCATCATTGATAAAATATAGCAAAGAAGATCTAGTTCATGGAATTTAGGGGAAATTACATAACAATATATGTGAAACAGCATTCTGGTAAGATCTAGTAGCTAACTAGACTAAACATCCCTATTTTGGGGACGAGAAACTTTAAATAGGATGCTTGCATAGAATTGAAAATAGAAAACAGAAACTTTGAAGTAAAAAAGTGAATCATGGAGATGACTAGAAAGAGGATCAAGCTAAGGGAATACTAAGTGTAAATACGCAGAGGTGAGAGATTTCCAGATTTATTCTCTGAGCAATGAGGGGGTCATGTCATTGGAAATCAACTGTATTGTAAATAAACGTGAGGAAGGACTCAAACCACATTGCCTTCTCAATACAAGTGAGACAAGAAGCCAGGAAGCTTTGAAGGTGGGGAATGATGGTCAAAACTGTGTTTGAGGCCATCCCTAGTGGCGCAGCAGGTTAAA
>NW_004567104.1:58591673-58612101 GCF_000260355.1 Condylura cristata | reverse complement strand
GATTAGGCTCTCTTGAATGAAATAGTTCCCTTATAAAAAAGACCAGAGAGGAAGCAGTGAAAGAGGGCCACCTGCAAACCAGGATGTCTCATCAACATCAGAAATGCTAGCGACGGGTTCTGGCACTTCCCAGCTCTGAGAAGCAATTTATGTTTCTTATAAGCCAACTAGTCTAAAGTATTCTTTTTAGCTTGAACAAACTAAGCTACCATGTAAATACCTCATTACTGTTTCAAGTGTGTGTGTGTGTGTGCACGTGAGAGAGAGAAAGAAAGAAAGAGAGAGAGAGAGAAGTACTTCTGGAACTGATTCACCTTGTTCTTAGTGCATAGTAGTTGTTCAGTAGCTGAAATAATGAATAAATACTTTGATTCGAATTAGGGCAGGGAGCCGGAGTAAAAGTTTTTAAGTAACAATCAAACTTGTCTGATTGCCTTGTAAAGGTGGCTAATTTTTTTCGTTGAGTACTCATATTTGGGACATTATATTATATAGCAAAATAAAAATGAATTTATTCAAAATGATTGTTTAATTATGCACACTTGAAACATGTGAAGCTTAATTAACAGTGGATGATAGTAAATCATCCAGATAAAATATATTAACTTCTCAATATATGCTAATCCTATGCATAGGTACATTATTAGTCTAAGTAATTTATTATTTTTCTTGATTTATTTTCCCCCAAAGTATTCGAGCATTCAAAATGGAACAGTATTGCACACTATAAATGTCTTAACTCATTTTAAAAAGGCAGATAAAAAAATGTCTGAACATCTCCAAAAGATTCCTTTTTCCCATAGAGAGGTAGAAGAGGGAGCAATGGGATTGCTAAGATAGGCAAAGCAATTAAAAATTCTGACTTAAAAAGCAATGTTGTACGACCTTGAAAACTTCTCAAGCATTTTTCTATAAAATAAAAGTGCATATACTTGGAAAATTATTTAGAGCAAGACAATATATTACTATAGTCATTAAGGGTTCTAGACCTAGAGTAGAGAGAATTTGCTTGCCATTATCCTATTGAAACATTATTTACCCCAAAGCTGCTTGTTAAATAACTAGGAACTTATGTATTTTCAGATTTTCTTTCTTCCCATTTCCATTTTATAGATTTCCTATTCACTAGAGCCATTTAAGCAGTTCTGGCTATATATTGTTGTATAACAAACCGTCTCAAACTTACAGGTATAAACAATTTTATTATGCTCAGGAATTCTGAGGGTCAGAAACTCAAAGCACAGCTGGGATGGTTTGTCTTGTGCTGACTTCACAGCAGCTTCATGAAATCTGGGATCCAGCTGGAAAGTGATTAGTAGTTGGTGACTACTCAGAGGAGTGAGGGTGTGATCATCTGTCTCCTACAGCAAGCACTCAAGTTGGAATCCGATGAGACTGTTAAACAAGATAGTTCGAGATGACTGGACTTTTTAACAGTATAGCAGCTGGATTCAAGGAATTTCTGCAAAGCAAATGTTCATAAGAATCCAAGAAGCTATACAGACCTTAATGGCTTAAACTCAGATGTCAATAACCCCACCGAATTGATTAAGATAGTCATAATCTTTCCGAGATAGTTTGTCTCCTGAAGAGTGCAGTGTCAAATTTGTTATTAAAAAATCATCACAGAGAGCCCTCCCTGGTGATGCCGCAGGTTGGAGCACTGCACTGCAAAGCTAAGCCAAGCTGTGGCCGCTTCAGTGTGAGTTCAATCATGGCCCTTGAGGTGATCCGCATGGCACTGCAGACCTCCCCTGTCTCTCCCGCTGCTCCCCTCAGCAGTGTACTTTGTGACTCTGCCTGTTCTGCTCCCTACTCTGTTTCTGGTGAATCCTCTCACTGCCCGCACCTCTAGCCTATATATACCCTATTTCTGTATGGATAAGGTCTATTTTAAAAATCATCACAGAAACTATATATTAGTGCTAAAGATAGGACACAGACTGTGAAATGTATGAGTAAGGATATGTATGTGTTACTCATTTTTGAATGCTGTCTGTTAATCCATTCTGTTCAGCAATCATAATTTAAGAGTAACAGAGCATGACTCCAGATCAATACCCAGTAAATCTGGTACATCTAAGGGAATCCAGGTGTAGGCAAAACAGTACATCATATTCTCTGGGTTGGTCCTTGAAAATGTTTGTGTAGCATTAGATGACTGAGATCCATTCAGTCATTAAGTTAGAGAGTATTAAGTTCTTGTCTTTTTGTCTCTTGACCTCTGAATATTGTGTCTCGAGGCTTGGTCTGTGACAGCCATCTTGAAAACAGCTGGAAAGAAAAAAAAAAACCATCATGGGAAGCAGAGAGCAGTGATTCAAAGACAAAATGGAGTAGGTGCCATGTTTGAACCATATATGCTCAGAAATCCTTTGTTGCGCTTTCTCAATTCGTTGCACCTTAAATTTCTTTCACTGTTTAGTGTCATTGAGTTGGATTGTATATGCTTTATGTATATGAGCTGTGTTCAGAAGCATCATTATTGAAACTGATTATATGACCAAGAGAAACATAAAACAATTTAATATTAAATTCTCTGAATATTTTTAGTTATCCTTTTACATTTTATTGCTTAATTCAATTCTAAATTTACCTTAGTTAGAAAATCATGGAAAGGGGGCAAAATGAACAAAAAAAAAACAAAGTCACTATACTCAATAATTTAGAATTGGTATGCTGGGTTCATCTTTATGTATTTTTTCAAAGGTATTCAATGTACATTTTAAAAATAGAAGTGAGTATAATTTTGATACTACCCAACTCAGTATGTTATAAATGAATTGATGAATTTTCAGCTTTCATAATCCAGATAAAACATCTTTTCAAGTCACTTAGCTCTTTTATCCTTATGTGCTAGGGTCTGAATTTTTGTGTACATTCTAAACTCTTATGTTGAAACATAATGCCAAGTATGATGGTCTTAAAAAGCAGAATATATAGGAAGGGATCCGCTAATGGGATTAGGCTCTCTTGAATGAAATAGTTCCCTTATAAAAAAGACCAGAGAGGAAGCAGTGAAAGAGGGCCACCTGCAAACCAGGATGTCTCATCAACATCAGAAATGCTAGCGACGGGTTCTGGCACTTCCCAGCTCTGAGAAGCAATTTATGTTTCTTATAAGCCAACTAGTCTAAAGTATTCTTTTTAGCTTGAACAAACTAAGCTACCATGTAAATACCTCATTACTGTTTCAAGTGTGTGTGTGTGTGTGCACGTGAGAGAGAGAAAGAAAGAAAGAGAGAGAGAGAGAAGTACTTCTGGAACTGATTCACCTTGTTCTTAGTGCATAGTAGTTGTTCAGTAGCTGAAATAATGAATAAATACTTTGATTCGAATTAGGGCAGGGAGCCGGAGTAAAAGTTTTTAAGTAACAATCAAACTTGTCTGATTGCCTTGTAAAGGTGGCTAATTTTTTTCGTTGAGTACTCATATTTGGGACATTATATTATATAGCAAAATAAAAATGAATTTATTCAAAATGATTGTTTAATTATGCACACTTGAAACATGTGAAGCTTAATTAACAGTGGATGATAGTAAATCATCCAGATAAAATATATTAACTTCTCAATATATGCTAATCCTATGCATAGGTACATTATTAGTCTAAGTAATTTATTATTTTTCTTGATTTATTTTCCCCCAAAGTATTCGAGCATTCAAAATGGAACAGTATTGCACACTATAAATGTCTTAACTCATTTTAAAAAGGCAGATAAAAAAATGTCTGAACATCTCCAAAAGATTCCTTTTTCCCATAGAGAGGTAGAAGAGGGAGCAATGGGATTGCTAAGATAGGCAAAGCAATTAAAAATTCTGACTTAAAAAGCAATGTTGTACGACCTTGAAAACTTCTCAAGCATTTTTCTATAAAATAAAAGTGCATATACTTGGAAAATTAAGTTGCCTGTTGGTGAAAGTGTTAAAGTCCATTTATATTAGAAACAGTAATGTGGGATTCCATAACTTATTTGTATATAACCATACACATGTTTTAGAAATTGTTATTTATATTTCTTGTCTTTTTAAAGTGGCCTTTGGAGGGGCCTCCCTGGTGGCACAGTGGGTTAAAGCACAGCATTAAGAAGCTAAAGCCACATCAGCCTGAGTTCAATCCCCACCCCAGAGGTGACCCACACAGCACGGCAGACCTCTCCTGACCCGCCCCCTGCTCCCCTCAACAGTGTACTTCCCCAGTCTGGCCTATTCTGCTCCCCACTTTGTCTCTGGTAAATCTTCTCACCACCCCTGAATCTCTGGCCTGGATCCCAGTTCTGTATGCATAAATAAATAAATCTTAAAAAAAAAAAGTGGCCTTTGGAAGCCACTGTGATATTTTAAGATTAATATATTAAAGATAACAGCTTTTAAATACCTAGTGACATCAATATGTTTTGTGCCCACCCACACTCCCATTCCCAACACAGAAACTGTAACAGTGTAGTCCCTAGGAAAAGGAGAATTTCCAAATGCCCTGCCCCACCCAGGAAGAGGGTGGAGCTGATCAGAGAAAAGAAGAGAAGGAATCTGAGGAGGAAGCAGGATGGAGAGCCAGGAGACCTGAGGAGGCCACATGGAGCATAGAGCATGTGATGAAGAAACCGTGCTTGTTTCTTGGCCCTGGACTGGTTGAAAGAGAAGAGGCTGACTATGGCAGTGTTTATATTGAAATTGTGCTCTTTTCTTCCCAGACTTGTCTGGCCATTTCTGACCCTTTTCGATGGGTACTGGCCAGAAAGTGCTTTAGTCTTGCGGTGGCTTTCAGGCCTTACTTTGGACCAATCCCTTTTGGGTGGACTTTTATGCACGAGGGGATAGGTAACTTCAGATGTCTGATTTAGAAAATATATTCTTTGTCTTCTGTGTTGTATACTCACTGTATTAAAGTTCCTTTTTCATTAAAGTCTTATATGTCTTGTCTTTATGGGGTGATGGCAGAACCTATTTAGAGCAGGCAGGTTTAGGGGTTCAGGGGTGCCCCTCTCTCTCCCTGCCCTGTAACAAAACCATCATCCCACATTTAAGCTTATAGTTAATTTAAGAAAGGAATTTGGGTTTTACTGCTGAAGTTTATTAACTGGATTCTCTTTCCTGAGGGCCAGTTTTGATTTCTGGAAGAGTACTACAGTGGAAACTGAATCCATGTCCATGCTCTGTTTCTATCTGCTTGTTGTGAATGTCAACAGATTTCTTAGTTTTCCAAAATCTTGGTTTCCTTTTCTGTCAAGGATAAATTCTAGCTATTCCCCACCAATTCTGGTGAAAAGTCAGAAAGATTATAACTCAAAATCATGGCAGGTACATCATGAACAGTTTTTCTCTGTAATTTCCTTTTTCATATTTTACTTCCTATAGTATTCCTCAGTAGCTATCCCAAGGGCCTTTCACTCTCCAAGTCCTTACTCACATGTTGCGATTATGTCCTGCAGGTTTGAAAACAGAACTTACATGAAGAACCATTAACTTAGTTTATTCTATCACAATCTCCGCCCTCCACAGCAAAAATCACAAGAATACACATAAAGCACTCATTCTTACCAAATGAAGAAACATTTTAGCGGTGCCTTACATATTACCTCTATAGAAAACAAGTAATAAGATTTTGCTTATCTAGCCTCAAAGCTCACTTGTGAAAAGCCAAAGGCAGTCTACACAGGCAGTCCATGTAAAAATTCTCTTTTTAAAGATAAATCTTTTCTGTACATTTAGGCTGTCCCTAGTGTGGTGACCAGGCCAAATACCCTCCAGGACTCCTGTTTATATAAACAATTTAAGTCACTCCAAATCAAGCACCTCAGCACCATTTGGGCAGCACAGACTCATTCTAAGGAAAGAAACAGGCCAACCAGTGCACACAATCTGCTAAGCAGTCTTCCATCTGGTGACGACGGGGCCAACTACAGTTCCCCTGAGGATCCCACAGACACTCATCTGGATTCTGGACTCCACATGCACCAGGCCTGGGCCACATAGGCTCTGGCAGTCAGCCCGAAAGCCCTGCCTGCCCAGGCCAGTTTCAGGCATATGAGAAGAATTTGTAAAAATTCAAGGAAAAGTTCAAGGAAGACACACTGAAGAACAGAATTCCTCTGAACTGCAGAGTGGGAACATGACTCCGATTTATCCCAGTTACCTTTGCTACTTTTGATACTGAGTAGATCATACAAATCACTTAATACGGAAGCATGGGAAACTGCTTGACTTAAAGTTGAAGAGCACAGAGCATTTGCCAAGAGGAAGAAAAAAAATAATGGAAATCTCAAAGCCTACTTTCAGTTTCAATGTGTGAAGTTAGTGATTATGCCAAAGAATTGAATGGGAAAAAAATAAATTTATAGAAATATTTTGAGCTCAATTTGTGTAAGGCAATGAGCTTCTATAAATGTTAGAGCAGTTCATCAAATCTAAGACTCCATTGATTATATGAGCTTTTACTTTATGAGTTACTGTGAAAATGGTACCAATTTAAGTTATAATAAAACACCTCATTCACAGTCTCACAAGATACATAAGCAGAGTACACCATCCTCAACTTTGCATGAAATTTATTTCAAGTTATTCTGAGGGATATGGTAATTTCATGGCAATGTGTGTGTGTGTGTGTGCACTTGAGTGATACAGCATAGCTTTAATCATTGTGGTCTATTACTTATTACTAATTACTTTGCTAGAAAATGCACAATTATAGTTTCTAATGATGTGGTTTATACCTCGTTTCCACTTCCACACCCTTTTGTATTTGTTTTAATACTGACTGATATTGCAAATTCTCAGACTATTTTAAATGGTGGTGAAAACTCAACACAGATAGTACCAAACACTGATAATTGGTAAGCACTCCCCAGCAAGAAAGTAATATGTATAATCAGAACTAATTTCACATATGCACGGTGCGAAAAAGAATTTATCTTGAAGTTTACAAAAAGGTAAACTGACAATTGTTTGATTTTTAATATCACCCTAAAACAGTTTTCTAATAATAAACATATGGCAGATGGCATAGATGATTCTGTTCTGGCAAACAGTTCCATCTTTCCATTTAAGATCAAACTCACCTTATTCTGACTTCTTCCATCTCAAGCACTGGTTATGTGCACAGCGGCTATCTGCTTTGACATCTTAGACTTTCTGGGAGACCAACACTCCCATTTGGACTGCTCTCTAGGGCTTGGGAGAGAAATCCCTCACTCTTACCCCACCAGCAGACTGCATCCAAAAGGGAACAGGAACAAACTGACGTTTTAAGTTCCCACCTTTGCTGAGGATTCTGGGAGCCAATTTGTAGCAAATAGCTTCCTCCTGGAGGCAACTTCAACACTTACAGAACTTCCATTGAATTTTGTTATCGTTCCCTCACAACCTCACTCCCACTTCTCTGAAATTATCTCCCAAAGAAACTGCTTACACCCAAGTCTTTGTCTCAGAATCTGTCTTTGGAGAAATAGAAGACTAAGTCACTCCTTAAATTTCACCTGTATAAACTAAAGTATACTCTTCACTGACTGTAAAAGGTCCAGATGTTGAAGGCTAATAATTATTTAACCTAAACAAAAGACAGGTGTGATCATTCTCTAGGCGACTACAGTAGTATTGCCATGCTCTATTGCTGCACGGAAAGTTAACTACCAACCGTTATCTCTAAATTTCTTCCACAACTTTCTTCACATGCTCTTCAACTTCCTACAGATTCCCTTACTAATTAGGTAAATAAAGCTTGAGACATGTTTATTGTCTGTATGAAACATTTTTTTTTTTTTAACATCAGGCAATGAAAACTATCTCATGAGTTTTACCTGGCTGATAGTGATTTTAAAACTGCCAACTATAATATTCATTCCCGTTTCAGACATATTACAATGAAACTTAAACTTTGTTAGGTAGGAAAGTATCTAATATAAACCACCTGGGATTGTTTTAGACACAAATTAATAGGCCTCATATCCTAGAATACTGATTCAGCAGATCATACGCTTATTGTTATAGTCAGAGCGAAATATCCCTGTACAAATCTTTCAAGGGTGCTTAGTGACCCTGAAAAACTAGTATCTTTGAAAATACTTTTTAAAAATATCTGTTTCTTTTATTCCTTTCTTATAAAGTTCAAAAGAGAATAAAAGAAAGGGAGGGAAACAAAACCAACATTATAATTTTCTCAAGTATTTTCATAGGTCTAATTGATTAATCTACGACAAGAAATTCTAGAAATAAAGGATTATGTACTTTATAAATCAACATTTGTTTTCTCATGCGATCTTTTTAAAGAACATCTAAAAGAAATTAGATTAGCTTAAATGATATCTACTAACTTGGGTTAGTTTTATTTTGCATTCCTACTGTGAGTAAATCTCTTACTTTAAAACTAAGACCATGACTTCCTATATTTATATATTCTACCTTTTTGTTTACTGTGACCTTCCATATAGATATATTTTATTTCATCTTTTTTTTTTTTAAACTGTGTATCACTTTCTTAGACACACTAAATTCAGAATTTTACAACATAGGTATCAAGCAAACAGTTCAGCTTTTTGGCATAACTGTGGCATAACTGGACTATTTCATGTTTTATGATAAAATGAATGAATAACAAAATGAAAATGATATGTTTGAGGTGCAAAGATGGCAGTCATTTGATGGGATACAGCATAATGCCTTACTGGGAAAATTCTAGGCTGTTCAGGTGGCATATGTGTACTTACAAAATACACATGGGTAAAAGAGTATCAACATAGATCAATGTAGGAGTCCAAACCCAAATGTCTTTTAGGCCTATGATTGGTAGTCATCCCACAGATGCTTATTATCAAAAAGGGAAAACTAACTTTCAGATTTCACTAGAGAAAATCATCTTTATTCTCTCATGCTCAATCTTCAGTTCAATCTGTTGTCAAATCCCCAAAGTCTTTCCATGCTAAATTCTCCTGAAATAAGAAAACTAGAATTTTAGGCGTTTTCTATTTTTAATGGGTAAGCGCTGATTTTAATAGTTCCTTTAATCATATTCTTTTGTAGGAAGATCATTTTTAAAAATATTACCAGACATTGCACCTGTTAGTGGCTATTTCTTGCCATCCCAACCCCCTTCAGGCTTATAAGGGGGGTTTTCAATATACACTGCCCTCAGTGGGTTACCAGAGAAAGGCAAAATTATAGTTACCACAGAAAAGCAATTCCATACTCCCTTTGGGGTTTTAAATTAAATGTTCAAAATCTGAAGCAGAATGAAGACTGAGTTGCAAGAGGGAAGGTCTTATAAACCAAAAACCTGGCAAGTAAGCAATTTACGGGAGTTTCCGTTTTGCCCTCCCTTTATTCTTCCACCTTCCCCTCTCTCCTTTTGTCTCTCTTCTCTCTCACATCTTTCTCTTTGTCTCCTAGTTGTGAACTGTTCAAACCAGTTAAAACTGATACTAGCTGTCAGAACTACTTCAAACTGGTTCTGAGCAGGTAAAATCAGGTCAAACCATCTCTGTTTCTGACGATAAAACTGATTCAAATGGATTCTGGCCAGTTCTGAGTAGTAGTTCAAACAGGTTCTGGCTATTTCTGACTGCAAAAAACTGTTTGAACCAATTTCAGAAGTTCAAAAATTCTCTGACTGCATCAAATCATTTCAAATCAGTTTTGGTTGGTTTGAGATGATTATAGCTAGTTAAGACAGATTAAAAACAGTTGTGACAAGATAAACATGTTTCAAAATTATTGTGACTGGATAAGATAGGTTCAAACAGGTTCTAACTGGACAAAATGAATTCAAACTAGTTGTGGCCATGTGTTATTGATTTAAAACAGTTCTACTCAGGTGAGAATACTTCCAACCAGATTTGGTTGGCTCCAGATATTTCTAGCTGTTTCTGTATGCACAGGCTATAACAGGGTGAAACGGGTTCTACTTTCAAAGAGTTCAAACCAGTTCTGGCTAGTTCAAACTGGTTCTGACCAGATAAAACGAGTTCTGGCTGGTTCTAATTGAGTTAAACTGATTCAAACTGGGTAAGAGGAGTTCAAAGCAGTTTTGGTAGGTCAAACCAGTTCAAACTAGTCTAAATTGCTAATGGCGTCTAAGTCCAGCTCAAACCAGTAAAGATCAGATAAAACCTGTTTAAACAGTTTCTAACACGTCTAAATCAGTGCTGGCGTTTTCTCACTGGTCCAAACCAGACCTAGCCAGTTCCGACTAGATAAAACTTGTTCAAAAAGTCGGTTTGAACCAATTCTGAATGGATGAAAGCAGTTTAAACCAGTTGTGATGTGTTCAAACAAGCACTGGCCGGTTCTCACTGTTTTATAACTATTATATGATTAAGTGCAGACTTAATAACTACACTTCCTTCTTTTACAAAGAGGAGCCAATATTCAAGCGCATGTGTTCTGGATCTGGAATCATGTCTTTTTTCATAAACAGCAGAAACAGTCATCAATCCCACACCCAGTTTACATACAACCAAAATGTGCAAGCAGCTTAGAAGCCATGGTGGTATCTTGTGAGTCTCTGAGGAAGGGTCCCCATACACAAATCTCCAGAGTACCAGCATGGCCTAGAAGAAAATACAAATTCCTATTCCCTGCTCCTTCCACTCAATGTACCTCAAAGGGCTTAGAAGAATCTAGAGAGGGTCAATAGTTATCAGGGTTATTGAGAGAACTAGACTAGGGAAGAAGACACAGTGTAAAGGTTCTGACAAGGGACGATAATTGGACATGTCACCACCAGTAGTAACACCAAGCTCCCCTAACACCTTATTCTACTGCCTATCCTCCATGCCTTTCTACACTGGTGAGGGAATGGAAGGAAAAAATCAGGCTCTATTTAAAAATGACAGAGACTCAGATAAGATTGATTTCACTTGGAACTATGATCATATTTTCTGCAACTACCGCAGAAGAACAATCCAAAATAGAAACAAAGTCCAATTATTGAGACCTCAAGTGACATGCTTGCTTACACACCTGAATTGTGAAATATGTATTGAAAGCCCCGACGAATCACCACCCATGTGTGGCCCTCAGGAATTCAAAAGCAAGAAAACAAACGAAAACACCAAGAATTTATTCCACGATTAGGTATTTCACAGTGATTTTTACTCACTGGAAATGGAACCACCCCCATTTTGTACCACACTTTTTGAATTTTTTTAAACTCTTTGCAAGTTTTAAGGAACAAACTATGTGTGAAAAGTGGGAATAGCATGTGTGCAATGAATTTCAGTCCATAAATACAACAATATCTTGTATACGGTGTTTACAGAGTCCATGTCATATACATTAACTCACTAAATCATGACAGTAGCTCCATGAGGTAGGTATTATTGAATACACAGGTAAAATACCTGAGACTTAGAGGTTAAGTAACATGTCCAAGGAAATATAGCCCATGACAAAACTGGCACTCAAGCCCAGGTCTATGATTACAAATAATTTGCATGTATATTCCATATTATAAATAGAGAAGTTAACTTACTTATAGTGAATTTATCACAGGAAACAAAGATTTCACTCTTAAACATGGCTCTCCATTTTTTTCCTTGAAATGGCTTGGAAACTGACTTCTTGATACATGGACGTGTTCAGCTCTAAGTAGATGCTGGTGATTGCTTCTTTTTTGTAAAATTAAATTTCAAATTACAGTTTTAATTTTTCCAAAATTTCCCCAAAATGTGATCCACATAACATTTTTAATATATATGTCATAGCAAAAAAGCCCTCACAGGTTTCTATTGCTTTTGGCATTTTCTAGACATGATGCCCATTTTGCCCATGCAAACTTGAATACTTGAATTTGCTGACTTTAGAGCAACCTGGTATGATAGACATCACAATTTTAAAAATTTACATGATCTGTAACAAGAAAACAGTTCTTAATAAATATTTTAAATTTGTATAATTTTCTTGTTGACAAAAACATAAGCAATCTAAACTTTACATCAGATTTATCACAATTGAATTCCAATTATTTCAGAAATTGATTAACTGAATTTCAGATACATATACATAAACATTTTACTACATCATGAATGTTAAAAAGTTACTCGGACAAAATGACTAAACTTTAGTTTGTGGTTCACCTTACATCTTTAACTTCAGTGAAGTAAGAATTTTCCTTATAACTAAAAACTGTTTATACTGAGAATTTTTACTCATCTGACAATAAAGTGGTGAAATGTTAACACAGCACAAATTTGTGATTAAATGGAATAAATTTGGTCACACAATGAAAAAAAAAGAAATCAACACAAGAAAGAATGATGTATTTGAGAACATTTTTAATAAATAATGTGACAAAATTACTTTTCTGATTATTGGATTTTCAGTATGCAAAATTATGGCTAAAAATAAGAGGCTTCTTACATGAACATAATGAAAACATTAATCACATGGATTGTTCCCTTAGTACTGCACACCCTCTCTATGTAACTTTCAAATTATCTAAGTGAACACATTTAGTTTTTGGTGAACACCAGCATTTTTTTTTTTTTTTTTTTTTGCGGTTCAGTTTTGTTTGGCTTTGTTTTCCAGTGGGGTCAGGCCTGATACCTATGTATGAATAAATGCACATTTTTTTTTCCTTCAAATAGCACCAATTATATAGTCAATGAAACTGATATAATAACAAAAATGATCGTAAAAATCTACAGTCAGAGGCCATCATTTGGCAATTCAAAACAAGTAATGCCTCTATTTGAACTTATAAAGAAATATTGTAAGTTTCAACATTGGCCACAACAAACTTAAACCTTTTCTCTTTAAGTTTAGGAAAAGTAAGAGCCATCGGGTTCATGGCCCACAAGAAAGTCTGCACGTTACTTCACCACCTGTCATCATTCAAATATTCCAAATACAAACATAGAGCATTAACAAAAACAGGTTAAAAACGCTTCTCAACATTTTTTTTTCAATAAGACAAAAAGGTTAATAGTTACAATGGTTTACAAATAAAGTTTAGTGATTGTGCTTTTAAAACCAAAAAAAAAAAAAGATTAAAAACAGTGCATTACAAAAACAAAAATCAAACTTCCTTAAGTGGCACTTCTGAAAGTTGAACTGACACTACCAGAAGAAATTTAGGCCAGTTTAGTCAAACCGATGTCCTTATTCAATTGGTCATTAAAAACATCCATCTGCTTGTAATAGGCATTGATAATTGCTTTTCTGATTGAAAAATAGATCAAGGTATTTGCTAGGCTTACTTATGACAATGACTAGAGAACCAGAGATCCAACTGGATTATCCCTATTTATCCAAAAGTACATTTCCAATAAGAATATACTTCTGTGATTGAAATGAAGACAAAATAAAGTACCACCAGGGGTTGCAAAGAGTATATATTTACAATGTTTCTACCCCATTCAGATTGCTTATGGTTGGTCTGCATTTGTTATGTTTTTTTTTTTTTTTCTCCCAGCAGAGGGTGGTATGAAAGACTGATTTTAAAAATCATGTTAAAATGAGTATGTATTAATTTGCATTAGCAATTGGTTATAGAAAGATTATATCTTGAGAGCCCTTGGCATGAGGTTGATTATCAACTTTGTATCTTTGATCAATACTTTGCTGAAAACTGGCTTGGTATATAAGCAGTGCAATGCCATATCACAGGAGCAAAATGCAAAAGAACTGTTTTGTTCTCTCCTGCTGGCTGATGACTGAAGCAAGAAGTCAAATACTTCCCTGGCTGGAAGTAAGATGTAATGGTTTGTTCCAAAATCGAGGGAAACTGGGAGGTTCTTCGTAGGGATAGGGATCAAACAACAACAATAAAACCCCAATAAAATTTTAAAAATGGTACTCCAATAAGAGGAACAAAAACGACAATTTGTATACTCTGATTGCACTGAACATTTTATCTGGTGTCATTGTGTCATCAGACATGAGGCATCTTGAGTGATTATTTCCACATTAGATCTCACAAGCCTCTCTGGTTGTCTTCAGCTTTCAGTTTCCTGTAAGAGACATATCATAGGTGAATTTGAAAATGTATCTTAGAGGACAGCCGTACATTGTAATTATTTGTATGTTTTTACACTTAGGTGTTTCTTCATGCATTCATTGGTTTATATAGGAAAGTTTTGTGACAACTAATTAATCTATTTGTCAGCTGTAGCTGGTTTAGTAGAACTCTAACAAGTATCAAAGTGTTCTACACAGCACTGCACTACTGGGAGGGGCTTTCCCAGAGGTGAGCAGCTAGAGCAGGCTGAGTTCTCTACCCTTTAGTCTCTACTCAACATTATAGCTGAACTTATATAGTATTAAGTATTAGAGCCACTTGTGATGACTCTTTATCCATTCCTGCACCAAAATTCTTGTCTTAAAAAAACAAAAATAAAAACAAAAAAACTTGAGAAGCAACTTTGACAGCACTTGCAGAAGGAAATCTTCTTGTCCAAACATTAATATCAAAACACATTCAGCATTATAAAAAATTAATTAGATAAATTACTTCGGGTTTTTCCATTCTAACAAAGTTATAGTTTAACATGTACTTTATAATTAACTTGACACACAGCAATCTGTAGGGAGAAGAATTGTTCCTCAGCTTGTTTTTAATTAAATGGAGGAAGGAAACACAACCTTCAAAAGCAGGAGGTGATTTTTATAATGATATGATTTACTGCCACTGAGTCTGTATATCTCAGATGGATTCTCCTCCATCTGGGAGAAACAGATTCTTAATTTCAAGGATCCAGTTCCTATTTTCAGGAGACTGAGGGTAGAAGATAGTTGGCAAATCAGTCATAGTAACCCCAGATATTACTAGGTAATGGATAATACAGGTAGAACACCCTTATTGACATCATGTAGGGTTTCCATAACCTATGATAATGTTACAAATTATATACAGGCCAAAGTTTATTGTTTCCTAACAATATAATTTTGAGATAAGATTTTATCTAAATATTTGTAGGTAAATATGAACCCTACATCAAAACTTACTACCATTTAATATTCTGACACACATTTCAAGAAAATAATTAAATTTTCAGATCAGATATTTCTGGCATAAATACTGTGGGGAAAAAAAAAAAAACTAATATAGACTGATGGATGTTCCTAACTGAGAGGGTAATATATTACAACCATTGCTATGCAGGGAAATTTGGGGAAAGATCAGCAATACCTCTAATTCTTCATTATTATCTTCTGCTCTTTCATATCCTCCAAGAACTTGCATTTCTGCAATATTTCTTCGACCTACATTTGCTTGTTCTCTTTGTCTGCTTCCTGATCCTCTTGATGACATTGAGCTTGAAGAACTAGGATCTCTGGGATTATTTGATGTCGGAAAAGTAGGTCTACAGTAAGGTAGAATATCCTCTGTGTAATGAAAGATGGTAAGTGTGTATGAATGCTATTGTACACTTTCATTGTAACACATTGCTCATGTCTATAATTCTGAACGAGGAAGCATTTGTATAAAGAATACATAAAAACATTTTACAGCTATAATAAATAATGCATGTTGTCCTTAGAAAATGAAATAACTAGCTGTTGTTTTTCTAGTAGTACAGGAGATAAATGAAATCTAGAGTCAGACATGGCTTTCTATGCTATCATTCACTCTGTGATCTCTGTTAATTTAGGCTTCAGCTTCCATATTTCTACAAAATGATTATACTGCTTACATGAAACACTTCAGATGAGATAGGGAAATATCTGTGTAAATTAGGAGTCATTTTTAAGGCGTTCACAGAAACAAAGCCCAGGGATGAAGTTTCAAAACCAAGCCCAGGCTCGCATCACGGACACCAAGATAGAAGTGTTGTTCAACATCAAATTTACATTGTGGGACCCTGAATCTCAGAAGCTGCCACTGTTGACATACAAAAAACAAACCAAATCTTCTGGATGTCTATCATCATACAGCTTTAAGTTTATTGCTGCTTCAAAGGTTGCATCTGCCAACTATTCCATTCTTTCCACAACTTGTCCCTTTAAACACTGGTACACATACAAAGTTAACTTTTCCATATTTTTCTTGCACTGTCCATGTTTGCTGAATGAAACCAGATTTTCCCGGATGTGTCCACTGAAATTCTCTCTAGTGGACCGGTAGGAAAGAAGGCTTGCCTCTAATTCAATGACATTAATTCCACTCCTTTGTTCCTCTCCCCTTTCACAAAACCATTCCCCATCTGTGAAAGCCAAGATGTCTACTTATGGAGTCCACACAGTTCTCCTAGATGCTAGCTTTCTCCTTCCATTCTACTGATTCAACTTTTCTCCATGATCAGACTTCTGACTTGGTGGGATTTCCGTCCACACAGACCATTACTCCTCTGTCGAGACCATACTACTTGGTCCTCTGTGACTTTCATTTTGTGTCCCTGTTTCATCAAGCTTTCAATCTCTGTACGGATTATGTTTTTGCCACACTATATTATGATGAAATCTCTCTCTTGTTAAAATCTTTCCTTGTGAAGCCCGTGTTCTACATGAATCAATACTTTCTTTCCTTCTTCATTGCTCAGTCAAGTTTCCTGAAAAGCAACTTAGACTCAGTATAGGCAGTTGCAACTTTCACTCATGCTTACTCCACTGAAATATACTTATGCTCATAAATAGAAAAGCTCATGTGAAGAATTTAAGGTGTGCCCAACAGTTTTGATATATGTAGCACAGTCAAAACTCTAGTACAACATTTTCAGACTTCAAATAAGTGTTGTTACTGGTCCATCAAATGAAGGCACACTAAGACAGTAGCCATAAATTCTAAAAATAAGACAAAAATTGCAACTTCCTTATGGCAATCTTTTAAAATTCCTTCTCTCACTTTTCCTCCTCTATAACCAGAAATATAATCATACAAAATCAACTTAATGCAAGCTGGAATAAGTCTAGATTTAACAATAAACAATATAAAATTACTAAATTGAAATTGAAAAATCAATGTTAACTTTGAGGATATTCAACATGTACCAAGCCTATGGCTCTGGAATTCTCACTGCCCATAATCTGGAAACACTGTCAATGTAAACACTGCTATTTTCTTAACTTCTGTTTCTCTTTCATTCCTGGAAAGTCTTCTGCTGGTTCCTTTTATGCAATACCTTTTACATGCTAATGTCCTGCAAGTCTCTGTTCTATCATGTGTGTGTGTGTAAAACAGGTGTTTTTCTCTGGTTTGTGTGCTGACATAATCCCATCTTTTCATAATGATAAATCATTAGTTTGTGTTCCTCTTCCTTAGGAATGTCCTGAATTTTAGGACAGCCAGTTCGGCTGACAACTTTGTCTTGAGTCAAAGTCAGTATGTCAAACACTAACTTCATCACATTCACTCTCCTGAAATTTCTTTTCTTTTGTATTCCATAATATAGCTAATGATATCACAACTCATTAAGAAATCCAAGTTAGAAAACTGGAATTATTTTAGATTTTTCCCATTTTCCAACAACTTTCCCATACACCTTTCCATGCATTCAATACACAACAGATAAAATAGATTTTAAATCTTAAAAATACTCACTCACCCTTGCTCCCATGGTCCACTATTTATTTTCTATATATCTTATCTGGGATTCTAAATAATTTCTAACAGTCTCTGCCCCTTTACCAACTTTTCCTCTTACAGGAACTACAGATTCTCTATGGCTCAATTCTATATCTAACTCAAAAGGTTAATATTTGACTACCTTTATCATCCAGTAATATGAACTTTTTTATAGTCATCTCAATGTATTTAAAGTTCAAAATGTTTCAGGCTACAGTCTCTGCCAGACAATCAATCCACTTTTCTTACTCAGGTCAAATTCTATCTATTGAACATTCAGTTTATATGCCATTTCCATTTTTGTAACATTACATCTCTCACAAAGCTGGACTAACTTTTCCTTCTTTGAACTCTTAAGTATCATGGCACTCTGAGTGTTAAACCAAATATAAATCTATTTATGAATTTATATATTATCCACCTCCTTATCTGACTATGAGCTCCCTGAAGTCAAGGTTCATGCTTACATATAAATCTCTGTTCTAGTATATAGCTTAATAACATAGTAGGAATTTGATATATATGGAAATAAATTGAACTAATTGAGGTAGATGTCAGTAAAAAGATCGGACATTCAAGTCTAGAAGACCACTTCCTTTAATTAAAAATAACCATTCGTTATACATGTAAATCAGATTGTCCTTTTCATTATAAATTATATTAAATGAATTAGGAAGGTAAAAGTTACAGTAATACATAGAAACTATCACTTAATGATACATAACACAAGGTTATAGTTTAAAGAAGAATGTGGGACAAAAATACAGATAAAATAATACTAATCAGTGCATACAGACTTCATTGAGTAGGGTTCCTTGTTTTCAGATTAATGGTTCCACTCTTAATTTTTAGTTAGAAATATCTTAATAACAAAAGGGAATTTGTTAAATTTCTGAATTTGTTAAATTTCTGAATGACTTCACTTTTTTATTCTTTTTTTTTTTTAAAGATTTATTTATTTGTACATACAGAACTGGGGTACAGGTCAGAGGCTCAGGGGCGGTGAGAGGCTTCACCAGAGACAAAGTGGGGAGCAGAACAGGCAGATCAACGAAGTACACTGCTGAGGGGAGCAGCAGGCGGGTCAGGAGAGGTCTGCCACACCATGTGGTCACCTCCGGGGCAGGCGGGAATCGAACTCATGAGGAAGTGGCTTTGGCTTCTTAGTGCAGTGCTTTAACCCGCTGGGCCACCAGGGAGGGTCCACTTTTTTATTCTTATTTTGCATATCGTAAGGTCTTTTCTGAGTTTTCTGAAATTTTCTTCTGAATACTTTTACCTGGAAGAATCTTGCTGTGAGCAAGACTGGTCCTTAATTTCAATTTATCTTTGTATAAATCTCTTAAATTACATCACGATAGTCTACTTAATGAATTAGGATATGGACTCTATAGTCATTGGAAGTCAAAAGTTTAGTCATGTCACTTTTGGCTTAACTGATAAAGACAAGCAAACTTGAAAAGGTTTGAATTATGATGATGACACTAAATATTTTGTCAAGTCACAGCACGGAGGCCTCTGTCTGAAATGCATGCATTCACTCACCACAGCATTACCAAGTCTATTCCTGAATTAGGAGAATTCAAAACAGAACAAAATAACCATGTCCTCTATATTGGATGATATTGCTAATGACCAGGTGCTCATGATAAACATTACAACAGATTAATGTTTGTAATCACAGGAAAATCTAGTTTTTAAAATACAGCAGTACAATGCTTCTACAGCCTTCAATATTCATTTTCCTATTACTTCACATTCTTCCATTTTTTTTTTTCTATTTCCTCCCCTAAAAGGTTTTTGTCTCCTTGGTCTATAGTAATTTTCAAATCTGCTGTTCTGAAATATATGCAGAGATTCTGCTTTCCTGTCAAGTTCTATTACACAGTTTCTCCTCTTCCCAACCTTCTTCAAAGACTGTGCTTTAATGACATTCACTTTCCACCCCCATTCTACCTGGCTCCTAGTCTCACTAATGCACAAAAGACAGCTCGTTTGAATACCATCCACAAACAACTTACTGCAAAACCCTGTATGTTTCCTGATCCAGCCACTCCTTTTCACATCCAGTGTTCAATTATATGGGCACTTTATATTTCTTCCTATCTTAACATTTTCTCCTCCATTATTTTTAGGGTGCTATTTTCCTAGGCCTGGATATTGAGATTATTTTAAACATCTGGATGAGCACATGATGGGTACATAACAAGTTTTCAATATTGTATGCTGTTCCTCCACAAATTTTAAATATAATTGACCTTAACTATTGGTGAGCTGAGTTTGATTCACGTGCTGTCACAGAAGCCTACTGAACCGAGTTCTTTCTAACTCACCATACAATTCACTCGACCAGCCAGAAACCAGCCATGTTGGAAGGAAGTAGACCAGAAGGAAGCAAATGGCTGCAAAGTCAGGGTTTGCTTTGTTTGTCTCCCAGAGAGCATTGCTAAATATTAATCAGTCTATCATTGTTGCTAATTTAGCCTGTGTATCTTACACAATTTTCACCTGTGTTGTGGTTCTAAAATTCATTCTTTATTCATGACCTTTATCTTCAGATTTTGCTTTTTAAAATTCATCTTCTCTTCATATCTGTGTTCTTCTCCCTGACTTAATCCCTTCAAAACTGAAATCTTCCCCCAAGGCATCCATCCTCTCTTTTATTTCTACATTGGCTCATACAATTATGTTCTGCTGCTCATACAGGGCCATCCAATTAACATTTGAATGACTTTTTTTTTTTTACTTTTTAAAATCCTTTATTTCATTTGATTTTTCCATATTCAATTACTCATGAAGTTTTATTAGGTCTCTCTCTGATATGCCCACATAGGCTGTTCTCCACTTTTATTTGGTAGACTATGTTAACTAAGTGCTTCCATTTTTTAATGCAGAGATTATTCTGCAATGTTCTGGTAACTCATCTACCTAATT
>NW_004567104.1:58585980-58591158 GCF_000260355.1 Condylura cristata | reverse complement strand
TATTCTTAATCAACACTGATTGCTGAATAAATCAGTACCTTGGATGAGATGAGTCTTTGCTGGTGGAAGATCTCGTTTTGCTGCCTTACTTCCTCGTCCTTTGCCATCATTTTGCTGTTCCTGTGCTTCTCTAGGGTCCCCTGGATTGCTTCGCATCTCTGCAAGTTGTCTTCCATCCAATACTTCTCTCCCTTTGTAACTGGCTCCTTTTCTATCTGATGATCTGTCTGTTCGTGCTTCTAGAGAAGGGAGTTTTGGCACCATCATGGGTCGTACCTCCAGCTGTGCCTTGGATTGGACAGTGGGGGACTTTATAGCAGGTGGTGGCACTGGAGGAGGTGGAAGATCTAAAAGGGAATATTTAAGATATTATAAAAGTCTGCCAGCTTATTAAAACCTTAAAATATTAGGGTAACATTAAAGTCACATTCTCACAGACTTATGATACTAGTTCTTAGATGAACTAAAATAATTGAAGGCAACCAAAGACAAAGAAGACCAGCAATTTTTAAAAAGTAATATAATAGTTTATTTTTACAACATTTTGAGTATTCTTCCATCTCAGTTGTAATCCCTGTGGGTTTCCCATCACCAAATCACCCTTGGTGTCATCACCATATTCCGGTGCATTTCCCTCCCCCCACTGTTTTTGATCCCATTCCTCACTCCACCCCCAGAAAATGTCTCTGGTATATAGCTGTTCATTATTACTGTTATTTTTTTCACCTGAAGACCAGTAATTTTAATGTACTCATTAACCAGAACAGAAATACTGAATAATAGATGTTAACTAATTTGGGTATACCTATGATAACATGGATACATGTATCTCCCGACAATGCTAAACCTTTAGTTTATATTTCTGGTTCCAAACACATATCCTTATTCCTTTAGGTTATCACTTCAAATTGACTGAGCTGGTACTTGAGCTAAGACCTATTTGCCATTTCATATCTAGTTTACATCCCAACTCATTTTGTAGACAGAGAAACACAAATGCATAGACTGAAAACTATCTTCCAATTTCAAAGCTAGACACAATCAGGACCAGCCTTACATTCTTAATTTCTAATTTTGCATTGTTTATACTGTTTCATTCTATCACTAGATTATAATGTACCATTCACTGATGGGGTCTCTCCAATTTGCATAGGTATCCAGAGAGTTAAAAATCAGATAATCACTGCCATAATTATAGGCTAAGTTTTATGTTTCTATATGTATGAATGATATATCAACACAGTTTTAATGTCAGATCAATGCAGAATATATTGTGGGGTATTATATATCATATATCATATATATATAACATAAGATACATATAATTACACATAAATTATAAATTATATATACAAATAATAAAAATATAATCTTATATGTATACTTAAGAATACTTAGATATGAAAATAAACATATTTGATATCTGGAAAATTTATATGGATTGTCTTTAAAAATAACTCATATCTACACTTTAAAGGAGAAAAATGTATTCTAATAATTGTTGGGAAGTTAGTAGAAGAATATTAATAGATAGTACTTTTGGGTTGCTCTAGTTTTAGTACAAATTAAAAGGAAAGGCCTGAATTAAGGAGATTATTGTGCTAGCTCAGATAAGCAATGATAAAAGCTATAGGTATTAGCAGTTATTTAAATGAAGAGTGAATATGTTGAGAAATAAAGAAAAAAAATAATACAATAATCAGTGAAATATAGTAAGGGAAAAGAAAACAAATATAAAATGACTTTTAGAATTTTCTATCATAATTGCCTAAGTGGATGATAGAAACATAATTGCAGATAAACAAGGACAAGGAAGTATTTGCAAGCAGTTTCAGTTCAGTTTTAGAAAAGTGAGTAAGAGGCTTTTAAGTATCTGGATAGAGATGTCCAGCACATAAAACCTGAATTTCAAGAGAGGTGAAAACCAGAGCTACAAAGACTGGTGAATTGTCAACATAAATTTCATTTGTTAGTCATGATTTTAGAAATTCTAATGTTTTACATTCAGAGAATAATATCCATGTGATAGACTAAGTCAATGAAAAAGCATGTATAACATGCATTAAATACTTAGTATTATACCATTAAACTGAAGATTTTAAGCTATACATTTATATGGTAAAAAATGTTCAAGTATACAAGAACTTAGAAGTATGATTCCCCCATACCTCCCACCTCCTTTTCAATTCCTGAGAATTGATTATTCAGAGGTAATCAATTTGGCTAATAGCCTATAGGTCATTCCAGAAATTATTAATACCCATATAGAGAAGCTGTTCAGTTACATTATTCCATGGAGAAGCATTCCCCTCAGGAACCATGCAAAGCAACCATACCTGTACAGTACCTGCCTGCCCTCCCACAAATGGTGGTCTCATCAACAGTATCAGACACTAATATATGACCTTCACTTCTTTTTAAAAAAGATTTATTTTATGTATTTATGCATACAAGAATTAACTGTGATTTAACCCTTTGTGCCTGCAGGGAGGCCCATAATCTTCACTTCAGAACTGGGATTGTCTTTCTTTACCTGTGAAGCTGTCAACATTTCCCTCTATGTGTGTTAGTTTTATTGTACTCTTGGGGAAAAAAAGGACTTGGGGGGGAAAAATTCTTATCATAATAGCAAATTAAATATCCTGAGGAGCACCAGTTTAAACTAGGTTTCTCCTTCTTATAGGTTTAAAGAAAAAAATCATCCATTTTTGTCAGATAAGTGCTACAGTTGTTTTTGGTTATAATAAAGTAAAAAAAAATCCTCTAGCATTATGAGAAATCTAAGGTAATATATTTCATAGTATTTGCCTCTGAAAGCAAACGCTTGGTGCCTGGTGTAATATCTTACTACCTGCAGGTTTACTTAGGAATCCACTGTTAAAAGACAGCAAAGTTAATTTGCATATTTTTTGTTGTTGGTCATTTGCATATTTCTGTTGGTTCTCATGCCTTACCATATTCTAGCTTTATATAAATAGTGTTAACACATTATTTAAAATTGTAACCAATGTGCAGTCAACAGTTGTCATCTTGTCAAGCAACGCAGATCATTACGTTCCACTACTGCATTATTTTTTCTCCTGGAAAGAATGTTTCAAAAAACATTCCACAAAACAAAGTGGACCTTGAGAGCGTCCCCTTCCACTGCTTCTTATTATTAAGAACAACTAGAGAGGTGGGAAGGGAAGAAAGCAGAGTGGCACCGGTTGTTTTCAATGCTTTAAAATCAAGTGTCCCAAGGCAGAGTGGTTTCAAGGTCGCAGGGAGCCTGGGACTGGCAATGAGAAGGGGCATTGTATGTGCTGATTCTCAGTGAAGCACACTTGAAGCTCACATGGCGGAATAATGTAGTGTTATCTCAATAAAATAATTAACAAATGTTAATTTTTTGGTGATAGTTGCATAAATCTGGATATACTAAAAACCACTGAATTGTACACCTTGAAGGGTGAATTGGTGGTCTATGATGAAGAGCTCAAATATACTGGACTTTAAAATATAGAGAGAAAAAAAGACGGAAGAGAAAGTGTAGTTCAAACTATGCTTGGAAGCAGAGAGAGGGAGCGAGTCCACTTTCTGTACTATAGACTGCACTGCAGACACAGACTATCAGGAAGCTGATGACTGCACTGCCACCAAATCATACATTGTCTGTGCTTATCACACATCAAAGCTGATGATTACCACTGTGATAACATCATACAAAGTCTTCAGAACAGATGACTCTAGAGACAAAATCTATTACCAGCTACTCTATATAGGTGCAATCTGTACCAGAGGTAAAAATGAGAAAACCCAAAGGTAATTTTAAGAGTTCTAACTTCCTTTATATAATTGCCACTTTATCTAATTGATCAAGGGCAACACTGCTCGGTTTGATTTCTTTTCTAAATAGAATACCAATTTTTTTTTGTTTTAGGTAGTATGAAATAAATGACAAATCAACATAGTGATTGTTATAGTATAACAATTCTGTATTTCACATGGTGCTAAAGAGTACTTTCGACTTATTCAAACCATTCATAACTCAAACTGAATGTAACAAATGGCACTGCAGACCTATTTTAAAATATATACACACACATATACATATGCATAGATAGATTCTTATATTTATGTGTTTTTATATAGGTTCTTTTATATATAAGATCTTTTATAAATCTAAGCACATAAACATTATTCTTTTCACAAGACTTTCCAAATACAGTATAATGCATATAAAGTAAGACATAAGACAATGAGGATACAGATAATTAAGCTGGCATTAATCTACTATGGAGACCCAGCATACTATTTACTTAACTGCTTAAAATCCCATGACCTTGCAATTAATGACAAATCAAAACAACTTTCTAAAGAAGGTGAATTTATAATTTATGTAAAGTATGTCTAGAGAAATGTAGCTTTGGTTTTTACATCATTATGAAAATGCACTGGAAAAGGTAGTCAGGAAGGTGTGTTAAGGCTCTGAGTATCCTAAAAATACACTTACACTTGGCTTTCATTTCATAAAACTAACTCATATAATTATTTATGTATTTTAATCCTATATATCATGTGAGGTAAATTAGTAAGTGGCATATATGAAATAGATTCCGCCTGCTGGTATGACTATCGCAGGAAGAAGTCTGTTGTACTTTCTGAGTTTACAGCAAACCAAAGATTTGTGTAGAGTGAGGCTTGTCCGGCATGCCATGATTAAGGGCTGGCCAAAGGACTATTATAAGTCCAACTGCAAGCCCCCACAGTTCACCTGTTGAAGTTCTGTTCCCTAGTACCTTGAAATGAAAAAGTGCAGCTGGAAACAAGGTATTTACAGTGGTAATTACGTTAAAGTGAGGCCCTTAGGTGGGGCTCTAGGCCCATCTGACAACACACATGGAGGACAGTCCAAGTGAAGGCATGGGTAAGGATAGCTGTCTATAGACCAAGCAGACGTCAGAAGAAACCAACCCTAGCAACACCTGGACTTCTATGTTCCATGGATGTGAGGAAATAATTTTTTGTTTTTTTTTGAAAGATTTATTTATCTTTGAATACAGAACTGGGGTACAGGCCAGAGGCTCAGGAGCGGCAAGAGGGTTCACCAGAGACAGAGTGGGGAACAGAACAGGCAGATGGATGAAGTACACTGCTGAGAGGAGGAGCGGGCGGGTCAGGAGAGGTCTGCCATGCCAT
>NW_004567104.1:58575223-58584660 GCF_000260355.1 Condylura cristata | reverse complement strand
CAAGACTGGGAATTTTTTAATTCGGTGCATTAATAAGTATCTACATTTGCATGATTTTATTAATTATAATGTATTTTTGGATATGTATAAAATAACACATAGCTTTGTCATGTTTCTTTACCAAATAAAGAAGTGTCCAGAATCAAACTTGAGTCTTGTTAGTACAATAAATAGAACTGATGGGTGGTTATCAAAGTGCTGAAAGGAAGTTAAAGCTAAAATTAAAAAAAATAACAATTTGTTATATCTTCAACTTGTCTACTTTTGTGATTCAGGAAAAATAATTATTTTCTGTATTTTAACATTTGCAAAATCACTTTTATGAAATGAATAATTAGAAATCCAAATAATATCTCAAATTAACATTTTTTGCTTTACAATTCAATTATTTCTACTTATTTCTTTGGTATTTCTGAAATTCACTTTATGAAATAACAAGGGAGCTTCATCATTCAATTTAATAGTTATTATGGAGGGATTAGAATTTATAAATATTAAACACACTGATGTATGTACTGCAGAATGGGAGATAAAAGTTATAGATCACATTTTTCAGATATATCATAATTTATAACTGGCATGCTTACCCTTTATCTTGGTGTATTTATTTATCATTACTTAAAGCGTTTTTAAAAAAAATACCACTCCGTTGTCAAAAACCCCTCCAAACAAGTATAAATAAGAGGCAGAAAGAGCTACAAAAAGCTCTGGGCCAGTTTTTCTCCCTTATGTATTCAACCTAGATGTGTTTACATCAAAGTTTGATGTTTGACCAGTTTTTCAGTTAGGAGCACTCTCTTCTAGATAATAAACACTGATAGAACAGCTATAAAACTTGTAAAATGCCATTACAGGGGTCCCATAAATGTAAAAACGCTGATAGAGTTTGGGGATTTACACCTAGTATTTGTCCCTTCACTGAGGCAAACAGGCACAAAGCCACTGCAATAACCCTTCAAAATCAGATAATATTCTGACAGCTCAGTTTCTCTGACAAAAGAGTCCTGGGCAGAAGCCAGGAGGCCCAGGTGCGCCATGTCATGCCAGTATTTAATGTAGTCTAATATCAGATAGATGCTAGTGAGAGAAAATACCCCGAATAAAGTACAGATAATAGCATGGACAGCCACTCATTGCAAAATTACTTGTGCTCATCATGCTGTGAGCTTTGTATTAAATTTTTCTGTCAAGTGGCAGGAATCACAGGGAGAAGTGCCTCAAAAAACCCTCCTTGTAACCTTGGATAAGGATCTATAATATTAGGCTTTCATATGATAATGGCAAATGATGCCCTTTTTGAAAAATTGCTGACTGGTAATGAAAGTCCTAATCAGATTGTGGTTGGAGAGGACCAGAAGGTAGGGAGCTCTGCCGTGAGACCCTACTTCTCCCCACCCCTTTAGCAAATTTAGCAAACTTGACAAGATATGTGGGTCTGGAAGAATTTATCTTACATGAATTTCCAACAAAGCCCTTGGGGTTTTTTATAAAACGAGAAGGTGGCTGTTTAATAAATGCTGAGCCACCAGAGGCACTTTCATTAAAGGCTGTCTCTCCACAACATCACAATGTTTGCATTTTCTCCTGTGCTCCCGGGAGGAAACAAGTGTTACTTTTCCAGGGAGAGTCGAGATTGCATGTGAAGGCATGAAGGAAGATGATTTGGTTTGCATTTTGCTGCATAAAATAGTGATAAGACCACTACAGTTAGAATTAATATTCAAACACGTTTGTTGTCTTCTCTTTGAATGCAAAATTCCACAAGGGAGGAAAAAATGAAGGCACTCCGAAGTGAAAATTTCGAAGTGAACCTGTTGGATGAAGATGAACCCTATGACATTACATGAACAGAAATGTCTGTTGGAAACTACAAAATAAGCTTTTCACATTATGAAATGTATGCCTTTTGCCTTTAGTTTGTTAAATATCAGCTTGTTAGGAAAGTGCTTGACGATATCTGTAATTCCATCATTCCTGTAAGTAAGATGAGTCTACTGTTGATGAATTTCTAATGTAATTTCTAATGTCAGTGGATAAATTTTCTAGTCATTGAGAGCCAGAGTAAACAGGCAAGAGTCATAGATGTTTTCATGCGTTTCAGTGGACTTACCATCTGTGTAGGCTTCTCTGCGCAGATGTCCTGGCTGGTGTTTCTGCTTCTTGGCAGGTCTGGACTTCTGTACCACAGCAGCGCTCATGTTACTGTCCGTAGAAACAGGACTTGTGGGTCGAGGGCATTGGGATGCATGAAAATGTCGGCGGCCTGAGGAACAAAATCGGAACCACACTCACTCATCAATGAATTTTAATTACAACAGTAAAAATAAAATAACATTAAAATTAGAAACATACCTAATTTTTAAAATTAAAATTTAAAATCATGCTTAAATGAACAGTTTCAGCAAATAATAGGAATTTGTCACTTTGTTTGAGCAATCTAGTGGGAAAAATACCCTGTAAGTATTTTTTTTTTAAAAGGCAGGTTCTTTTATGTTAAAGTTCATAATATCTCTTTTATTAAATAAAAACATACTGGTTATTTTTGCAACCAGCTTCACTAAACTGTTATTGTTAAAAATACTCATTAAAATTTTGCTCAATGGATTTGATGCCAACCAACAGGAAGAGCCAAAGTCCTTAAAAATTCATGTTCTAAGAGTGAGATCGACTAATTATACTTCTTATTTTAATTACATTATATTTATTCTAGTCCTTGAAGGCAGATGTCTATATCTGAATAAAGTCTCAGCTATTCTCTCCTAAGGTGAAGTAATCCAACTTACATATTTAGACCGGCAAAATTACTTTTCTGTTGCAAGATATTTATTGCTGGTTCTGGATACTTAAAGTGAGTTCTTATGTCTTTGTTTTGTTTTGTTGTGTGTGGAAGAGGTGGATTTCGAAGGACAATCTTTCAAGGCATCAGTAATAACTGACTTTGCTAATCAGACAAGGTGTATTCCAAGCTCCCAATTCTGTCTTACTGAGACACAGTATTACAACACCCAACATTGTGTATCCTTGCTGACATGGGAGCTCTAATGGCCTTCTTCACTATTTTGGGCTCTAGAAATTCCAAAGACAGAAATTCAGAATTTACTATTGTTCCACAGGAAACTTCAAACCCAGCTAAGAAACACCTTTTTTAGCTATTCATAGGAAGTCACATATAGTGAAATCAACACATTTAAATATGTTAACTGAAGCATATTACATAATGGACATCAATGTGACTAAGTGAGAAGCAAAGTGATTGGACTATTCAATCAAACTAACTTCCAGTCATATGATCAGCAGCACCCTCTCCTGAAAAGAACATTTTGATAGAGAGAATCAATGCATTTTTAGCTCATTTTAATTATGAGCCAAAGGAAAGCCAGAAGTGCCACTAAATTACAATACAATAAAATATTAAACCAAACTCTCTTTAGTTATGATGAAGATTATCACAATTAAAGTTACATATCCATGAAAAGAGAGAATCAGGGCTGGGACTGAACCTATTATTCATTCTATTGTGTTACGCCATCTACTGCTCACAGGCCCTGAGGCATAAGGTATTTTACAGATGAATTTTCAACATTTCTATGTTTTGTTGATTTAATGAACTGAAATTCACCCTAAATAAAATCTGAAATCAGTAGTAGCTTTAGACGCTTAATTTCACTTATATTTTTGTTAACAGGAGGTTAAAAAATAAGGGCAAACAAAAGCTAGATATGTGCTAGATATTATTTATTGAAAAAGATATTTTGATTTGCATATTTATCGTGTTGCTCTCAGCAGTTACTGGGGTCAGGGGGGAGGGAATGAGGGAAAGGAAATTTGATTGAATTCATAAAATATATGCCTGACCGAAAATACAAACTTTCTATGATAATATGCTGAGACATATTACATACAATTTTCCTACAGTACATTCTTGATGAAAGTAAACAAAGAAATACTTTACGATGTTAGCTAAATTTTCTCTGAATATATTCTACACTGATTAAAAAAATAATGGCCAATTAAATAACTGAATGCAACATGGGAAACCACCAATGTGATAGTTATTAAGCCAAGGAAAACAAAACAACAAAATAACGATTATTGATTTGTGTGACAGTCTTTTCTTTCTCAGAAATAAGTATCTTTCTTGCTTGACCACATTACTTTAGTCTATTTTTCTTGTCTACCAGAAATACACATATGCACATTATTGTGACTATGAATCTGTGAATTAGATGTGCATATATTTTACATTTAAAAGAAACAAAAATCACATGATAACTTACTGTTTGTATTTAAATTCTTTTCTTTTTCATACTATTTATTTCTAAGCAGGGTTGAGAGTAAGAGTAATGATGGGCTAAAACATAAAAACGGCTATATGGTAATTAAAAACTATTGCAAAAGAGAAAATATATAAGCATTTGAATGAACTCACTCTACAAATTATTAGATAAAAAATGTTTACCTGAAGAAAGGAATATTTATGCAAGGATATGTATGCATATTACAAACTTCTTTATGTCTTCTTTATTAAATCAGTATTCTAACTGAGAGGACAAGGAGAAGAGGGGGTTAAGGAGAAAGCCCATTTCCCAATGGATGAACAAGACCCTGGATAATTATCTAGAATACTAATAAATTGAGATAATGATAATGACTAAAAATATAATTTATTTTTGATGATTTTTACATGTTTATATAATATATAAACATGTATATATATGTTATATATACATACATATACACATATATAACACATACCTCATTTTAAACAAACTGTATGCATACCTAAAGAAATTGTATACTTTATATTATATGTAATGTAATACAATATAATCTAATATCTATTATATATTATCTTAAAAATAAGGATATCCCAGGTAACTTCACTGTCGTTATCAGGTATTTATTTAAATAAAAAAAAATGATTTTAAAAGTGTGGTCAAGAAAAGGGGGACTAATCAAGCTATGCTATATCCTTGAGCCTTGGTTTCCATAGGCAGAATATATACATACACATATACATATGTATGTGTGTGTGTGTGTGTGTGTATGTATATATATAGTTGCCACATTTCACATAGGACATCGGGTTCATAGGCGATCCCTAGATCCCTAGTGACTGACAACCACATCGCAGCTCACGCAGCACGCGACTTACCAGCAGCGTCCTGCATTTGACGTCTCGCCACTTTCAGACCTGCGTACTCTGCCGCTGCCGCCACAGCCTGAGCAAAGTCAGCATCTGTGAAAAAGGAGCCATCAGAAGAACTAACGCTGGAGCGTCCACTAGAAATGTTATCCTCCTCTGATGCTGAGCCCCAGCCATTGATCATGGACCCTGTGACAGAGCTCTCGAGGTCCCCGACGCTGGAAGCAGGGGTCTGTTCAAGCCCACGGAGCAGAAGCCGCCTGGTCTGCATCTTGGCTACTTCGATGTCGGCCTCGTCTTCTTCCTCTTCCGGTGCATCCGTATCCATATCCGAGACTAGGGGTCCAGAAATGTAGCCGTAGGTATGCGGTGGGGAAATTGGCCGGGGTGGTGGAGGGGGGCTCACAGGCTGCCGTCTGCAGGGAGATAAACAGAAAGGTCTCATCATTAATAACACAAGAAAGAAAAAACTAACCAAGAAATTCACAAGTGTATCCATTTCTTCTTTGCTTCTGTAGAGGTAATCTGTTCGGCAAACAAAATAATCCGAAATGAGAGGTTTTGTCTTATTTTGAGTTGTAACAAATTTCTCTCTAAATCAGAGACATTTTGAAAATCAATTTATTTCATATCTTTAATTGAAGAAGTGTTTTGACAACCTCATTGGGTTTTGCCACGATAGTGTACCCGCTACCAGGGGTCTTTCAACCAGGCTAGACTGTCTTTTGATTAAGTTATAGTAGAAGTAATCTTAGCCATCTACAGGTCACTTTCTGTTTTATCATTTGGACTACATTCAGTTTAAAAAGGGAAATAAAATTTTAGCTTCAGAGCCTATGAATTTGTCATAAAGTATATAGGCTATTATAGATTGCATATTACCAAACACAACAGACATCAGTTTTGAAACAGATTGCTCCGTGCATACACAGACATATTTCTTTCCCTTGCCTTCCCTTACTCATTCCTACCACTTCAAGTGAATGGACTCATTCATTGTGAATACAGAGGACGGAATTTCATAGGATTAAAGAAAACATATATTTCACATAGAATGCCATATTTTTATATCCCAGCATTTTAAAAATGGCTCTGAGGGCCAAGAGCAATTATTTTTCTCTGGATCACTCTTTAAAAAATATTTATTTATGCATATAGAATTGGGGTACAGGCCAGAGGTACAAGTGCAGTGAGAGGATTCACCAGAGGCAGAGTGGGGGAGCAGAAAAGGCAGGTTGATGAAGTACATTGCTGAGGAGAGCAGTGGGCAAGACAGGAGAGGTCTGCTATGCCATGTGGGTCACCTTCCTGGCCTGGAACTGAACTTGTGCTGAGTCAGCAGCAGCTAGTTTCACAGTGCTGTGCTTTAACTTGTTGCCCCACCAGGGAGGGCCCTCTGGATTATTCACTTTTAAGTTTCACTAAAATGTATTAGCTATTTTCATGTCTATCACTTTTGTGATTATTCCAATTATTTAAACAAAATTCTGAAAGGTATTTTCTTGATATTTTGGAGTTTTTCAGCATATGACCAAGCTAAACATAAGGTGAAGTAATACCTTTTCAATTATTTTACAGCACTGCCAGGAAACTGACTTCAACTATCTCAACACAGACAAGGATGAAAACATCACTTCCAGCAGTTCTTCGACTGACACTTAGCACCATCACCCACAGTGACTGGAAGAGACAGAGTATTTGGACTTTTGGACTTTAATGGCACACACGGTCTGTGGAAAGAGGTTATTCCCAAGGAAGGAGAGTGGCAAGTGATTAAGATCTAAGTTAGGGAAGTCCCTGAAAAAGAAAGGCATAGTGACTTCTAAGCAAGGACAAAGGGGTGACCTATCTCATTAAATTCAGTGCTCCTGACAAGTAAAGCATATAGATTCCATGAAGGCTGCCAACCTGAACACTAGTATAGGCAGGCAGGTGAGACCAGACTCTATGGTCATCCAGAGCTTGGGAGATTAGAATGGATGCCAGTAACTGACAGCTCACCTCGCGCTGTGACTAAATTGCCCAAGAACTAGATGCTGAGAGGTGCCGCCTAGGATGGAGGCCTTTCATTAGGGGCACACTGATGCCAGCCTCCCTCTTTTATGATAGTTATAGATTAAGATGAAAGAGAATAGGCTTTAGAGCTAACTAAGGCCAACAGTGGGCCCTCACTGGAGTTGCTCTTTCAGTGTCTCCTCTCCCTTGCTTTAGCTCATAGGAGAACACATGTGGAAGAGGCAGGGGGAGGAGGTAGTTAAAAGCAAAACATGTCCCTCTAATCCATGCCACCAAAGCCACAAACTGGTGCAATCTGCTATGGATGTCTGGAAGCACAGAATTAGGGTTTTTAAATTAATAGGGCTGGATCTTAAATTTACAGAAAGCACACAAACAAAATCATACAGCATCTGGTCAAAATATAACTAAAGGTCCAGCGTATAGAGAGGAAGCTCAATATAGCACATTTAGGGTGGAGAGCAACTGTTCAAAGAAAATGCTTTGTGCTCTTGATCCCAATGACATGAGACAATAGCATGTTATATTAATGCAAATGGAAAGTATTAAAAATAAACTATCATTAAAATGCCATAGTAACTCACTTATTGAGCTTAATATATTTTAAAATGTTAACTCATTTAATTCTCACGAGAATGTTCAAGATAGCACTATCCTACCAATTTGTAGATGAACATATTGAATTTCAGAGGAATGAAGAGTCGTGTCAAAGGGTCCACAGTTAGCATGCATCAGACATAGAAGTTAATCTCATATTTCATTTCCACGATCATAGTCTTTTTTCTAGGAAGGGAATTACTACATGTATTAGTAGCACACACACACACACACACATGTAACTATATAGACATATATACAGAGATAGTACTTCTAATATAATGTGTTATTTTTCATTTCTGGGTGGTTTCTAATGCATCTGTGTGTGGCACTAGAAAAAACATGAAGAATGTGCCAAAGCTGAAGTTATTTAAGAGATTAAAGTAGATAATTGTTTCAATATGCAGTGTGTTATACACATAGAAGGAAAACCTTTGTTTAATTTGAAATGCAATAAACTGTCATACTTAAAAATCCATTTACAGTCTTTGTCAGTATGCACATCCAAAATACCAATAGAAGCTTCTTCTTTAAAGACATGTAAGACTTTTTAGCACAAAAGGGACTATTTTGACCATCATGAAAGGGACAAAGACTGTTAACTTCACTATTGAAAGAGGCCAGCATTGTTGTATTTGGATAATTCACATTCTGTCACACAAAAACATTTTCATGTTAAACCAGGACTGGCTTTAACTACTACCACCCTACACAAATGCTGAAGAAAGACAGAAAAATTTATCTGAGCCATCTGTAAATAAGGCAAGCCCAGGGAATGTGTGATAAACATGTACAGTTTGAAATATGTAATCTATTCTATTTGGAAAACAAAAAGCTATTTCAAGAGACTTCACTCAAGTAGGCTTTGCTACAAATGAACCTAAACCCTCCCGGCTTTTCCCCCAGAGGGATTGCAATGTCTTTGGAAATAATGTAAAGTATATGAGCACGAATCACAGAACTCTAGGCAGCTTCTGCATAAATGCTGTCTTCATAAGCATGTTCAAGACAAGTAGGAAATGATGCCATTCATTTATGAACGCAGGTGTTTATATAGTTTGCCACATACTATCTACTAGACCAAAGAGTAAAGAGGGAAAATGCATACCTTTGGGATATTCTTAAAACTGGTATTGTTTCCACACTTTGCATAATTACTAGCAGTTTGTAAATGGACAAGGTATTTTATTTTCTTTTGCCTTTTACTTTCTTTTTTCTTCCAGCTACATCCCATTCATCTGATCTGTATTAATAAAACTTCAGTAACTTCCTAGTCCATATATGAAAATTATTTAACTTTTTAAGAGACTTGATAAGTAGTAAACCAACTTAATAGTACCTGACACATTTTTATTTTCATAGTTAATTATCTGAAAAAGAAGATTCCTACTATGTTGATCTACTCATTTATTTAATTTTAGACAAAATGGAATTTCATGGTTCATCAGAATACAAAAATTGCAATATTTGCAATAATGCAAAAATCTGCAATGTTTAATTAAATATTGCAATGTTTTAATGGTTTTTTGTTCATAAATTTTATATGTCCTAATCAGTAATGCACTTATTCATTAAATGTTTACTGTGCTTCTACTATGGTGAAGATTCTGTTATTCTGAGACCAAAGGTGGTCATAAACAACAAGAATTTAGGGGGTGATTTATATATATATATATAT
>NW_004567104.1:58558306-58575123 GCF_000260355.1 Condylura cristata | reverse complement strand
TTTTTTTTGAGACATGGAAGGATACTATTACATCCTTAATAGTGCTTACCACGTATGATGTCACAGCACTTTGTATTTTGCAAAGATGTTTATAACAATCTCTCTTTTGGGAAAAAGAACCTGCCACTCAGATTAAGAAAAGGGATTTAGTTGTACACTTCTAAATCTGGTAGTTCCTATGACTGTTTTTGACCAAGACAATGTAGCAGAAGTAATAATGCTGGCTGTGTGTGTGTAACTCTGATTGGTCTGGTGATTTTTTTTTTTTTTTTAATTCCTGACTTCTTGGATGCTACCTGCTATGTAAGAAATGCCAATACTTTGAGACCTCTCTATGTGACAAAAAGCTCACGCTACACGGGGAGAGACTCGGAAGGATGCGGCTTTGTGTGGGGACAGAAAGAAGCCAAAGAGAACTGACACATAAGACATCCAGTGAACAAGCTAATTTGAAAGCAGATCTTCCAGCCTCAATAGCATAAATGAAGCCATGTAATTTGGAGATGAATCGTGTCGGTAACTCTTTTCAGAATTCCTGACTCATGGAATTGTGAGTAAAATAAAATGGTTGTTTCAGATCAGTAAGTTTTATAGTAGTTTGTTACAGGCAGAGAATAGAAAGAATTGCGACACTATGTTGGAAATCCAGCTAAATAAAATAGATATTTTCCTCGCCCAAAGGCACTGATAGTTCCATGGTGAAGACAAATAATTAAATGCGCAAAGGCAATGAAGTATTAGCAAAAATAGATCACAGAGGATGCTGAGGGTGTTGTGAGAAAACACAGGACTAACTTCTATCTCAGAGTCTGGACAGCAGGGAGAGTCTATAAAAAGTATTTGGCATTTCATCTTGAACCTCAAGGAGATGTAATGCCAACTCCAAAAAAGAGAGAGGATAATTGTGTTCCAGGAAGATGGGATGGGAAAGGACTTCAAGGTAGATGAGAACATTGATCATTCCAGGAACTGGAAGAAATGTGGAGTGAAGGGAACAAGAACAGTGAGGAGAGGAACAGCAATAATAAGGATGGGGAGGCTCACGGGGTCACTTCACAAAGGCCTTGCTGGCTGCATTAAGGCAGCTTGCCTCTAGTCCAAGGGAAATGGGAAGCCAAGGAGAAATTTTAAGCCATGGAGAGTTGATCATAGTTACATTTGAGAAAAATGCCTCTTTCGTCTGCAGCAGGGAGATTATATTGGTGAAGGGCCAAGGCTAAAGGCAACAAGACCACTTACGGGCCATCACAGTAATATCCGCAAGGGAAAATGGCTGTCGGAAGTAGCAAAGTGCCTTTAGGGCTAGAGATACGTGCATCACTCTGAGTGATATTTATGCCGTGACACTGCAGGAATGAGTACATGGATATATGGATCTGAAGCTCTAGAATGAAATCTGTGGAGAAACAGCTATCTATAATGAGTACATCATTAGGGGAGTGGCGGGATGCTGTGAACCGTAAGTCATCTACTGAGTGGGCAGGCATCTGACTAGGTCAGGGGCTTGGGCAGAGCCTGCACTCCAGGACTTAGCTAGAAATGGGGAATAAGAGCATTGGCCATGGTACCAAAAAGGTAGACATAATCTAAATGGACTACGCATATATTAACATGAGTGTCTAAATAAAAAACATGTTGACATGGGAAAGACACTGTTCAGTGAAAAGAGTATTTTATAAAATGAATATTGGTGTTATACATTTTAAGCAATGAGAGTAGAGGCAGAGATGGAGGACTGACAATATTTTTATTGAGGCCTGAACAGTAATTACTTCTAACCACATAAATCATTGTTACTTGTATATTTTTATTTCAGCCCTATTTTCAAAAATTTCCTTAGGCAAAAAAATATAGAATCCTCTCTCATCATAAAGAGAAGTGACATTTTCTTGTTTAATGAGCTTTTATCTACTTCTTATAGTGTCCAGAATTATCTTCAGAAAAAATCCTGGGTGTAATATTCTTAATGTCTTTATACACTGAAATTATACCTTTTTAAAAAAGTGAAGTAAAAATAAACAGATTTTAGATGTAGGTACACCATGTACTTCTCACTTAACACATATCATAATAAGTTCAAAAAGGTCCACTCCACATTCACTGGTAGTGTCTGATTCCACTCATCAAAAACAATTGCTGAAGAAAGCTTTGTAGAACTCATCAGTGAGAATCATTCATGAAAGAACTTTTAATTTAAGTAGAGAAACAGAGATGCAAGAAACAAATGTCAATGCAACATAAAAACGATTAGCATGGCAGGAGAGCTATGAACAGACCATTGTAAAAAAATAAAGAAAAGATTTGGCTGATCCCTTCCAGGTCACCAGAAGAAAGAATCACGAGGGCCTGGAAAGTTGAGAGGATGTCAGACGATCAAAGAAACAGCATGTGCACCCCACATGTGCTCAAGACCCCGAGCAAGCTGGGAATCGGGTGTGGTCAAGCGAGGAGGAGGCGAGGTGCTTCTCCTGTGAGCTCTGGAACATTGCTCCAAGGCCAGACTGCTACACTGCTGACCTGGAAGTCAGTAAGTTTAAGACAAAGTCAAGGAATTTCAAACAGACTAATTAGAAATGCGCATAAGTGGAGGGATTAAGAGGGGAAAAGTAAGCAAAGGGAAAAGGGTTGTAAATGCCTTTGAATGCTGGGCTAAGGAGTAAGACTTTGAATGGGTGCAACAATACCACTCATTCCATATAAAGAAGGGTAATATGGAGATTGGACAGAAATGGGAAGAGAGAGGAAAACTGAAGATCAGTTCAAGGATATGACAGTATTTCAACAGATAGGGACCAAGGGTCTACTGTACCAGCTGTAGGAACAGAAACCAAGAAAGTCAGGAGAGATTTTGGAATTAGAACTGAAAGGACTTGGTGAATTACTTAACTTGGGGAAAGGTAGGGATACAATAGAGGAAAGTAAGTACCTGGAGAATTAACCTGAGTTCCAAATGATGACTGATTATGCCTATACCCTTGACTATTTTATTTTTTAACATGTTGGCTAAATAAATAAAGATTGATGATTAGTTAACAAAACTATTCAAGAAAGGAGGAGAAAGGAAGGTAGGTTGGTGGGTCAAACGCAAGGTCAAATTATTTGATTTTGGATATATCTACGTGAAATTGTCCAGTGGTGGTCTGGGTAAAAGGCTCAGCTAGGTAAAGGAATTTGAAAGTTGTCAGAGTATAAGTAATAGCTGGACTAAGAGATGGGGTGAGAACATACGAATGAAACAAAAGGAAATAAATTCTTGCTGAATATCAATCTGCTTTAGGTTCTTTATTTACAGTCTCTGGTTTGATTCTCCAATTTACAAAATTGCTATCACCACAGCAAGTGTAAGTATAATTAAGACAGAAAAGCCTTTAGCTTGACCATTGGGAGGTTATCTTTCATGGACTGATGGACGTAAACTTAGTATAAAGAGCAATGCAGTGGACTGAGGCTTGTGAAATAATAGGGAATACAGAAATGGTTAAGCAGGAAGAAAGAAGGAGAGCGTCATAAGTAGAAGGGGGTAAGAAAGTTCTAAAAGTCTGATTAACAGTGAGGGGACAAAAGACTGACTAAAGAGAAAGAGGCTGGAAAGGCAAGATAAGAAAACTGTTTTTTTTTTTTTTTAATTATTTTTGAGAAAGGCACAGACGATGGCAGAAGGAACACAAGAGGTGTGTTGAAAAGAAGATAGAGAGTCCAGCTTATAACAAGAGGGGACGGGTGAGGAAATGGATAATCTAGGAGAATGCTGAGGTATCTCAGAGCTTATAGGCTGGCAGCCTCCCATTTGTCCAAATCAGATTAGCAAAGATGTTCTGTGACCTTTACAGGGAAAAGAGATGTGTTATTTTGAGTCTTCATTGTTCTGTGCATTGATAATATTAAATTTAAATGTATGGCAAGTCAACTTCTTCCTTGTGGAAACGGGTTTTACAGAATATGTAATTGGACTTTGGTGGTGACCTCTTACTGGTAATACTACAAAGTGTTTTTGATCTACAGAATTCAAGCAGCATAACCAAAATTTTGTTATTCATTCAAGAACATGAAGGGAAATCTAAGCAAATAACATACTCAGTTACAAATGATATTAGGGACATAGAGTGACAATGCAGGTTATGTTAAAAAATCTAAGATACACACATACACCTATACATGCAAATGACATAAATTATTAAATATCTTGGACAAAAGGACTCTCGCCAAATATCTCAACCAAAATAAAGGTAGCTGTGGTCAATATAAAGTGAATATACCAAGCTCAGTCTTCTGCAACATTATTGCTATAAGGAAACAAACTGTGCGGATTTAATTATAAAACACAGGAGAAAATTTATTTTTCACCCACCAAAGAAGTGACCTACTGATGTAAAAGCAGAAGTGAAGTACAAACACATCCATCATCAATAAAAAGTTTCAAGATTAGCAGCCCATCTATTTGCTACAAGAACAAGATCTCCATGTGCTTCTGAATGCAATTATCATAAGTGGGTGCGAATTAATGCATGTTATTTTATGGTTGCAAGTTCACTGTGATCAATTCATCTCATGTGCTGACCAATAATATTACTTGATATGCTAATTACCGAGGCTTACAGTGTGATTATCCTGGAAAAAGAAAACTCATGAGACATGAAAATAAGTATTCTGTAAATGTCATTTAGGAGTAGAAAATGTTTGTCGGTCAAAGAAGGCTCGTGACCTCGTACCTCCTGTCTGGCTGGTGCGGCAGGTGTCCCATCTCCTCCGGGCAGTCCTGCAACATGGGCTGCAGCTCTTCCTGGGGAGAGGGGGTGAGAGTGGCAGTGGACTGATGGCTGTAGGAGACGGCAGCTGGGGAAGAAGCTGCTCCCCGCACAGGGGGAGTGGGGCCCCGCTCATCTTCTTCCTCTTCCAGTTCATCTTGTTGCAGATACATCCTTGCTGGTGGCACAGGACATGCCATTTCCTGGTCATAGCTAAAACAGGTTATAAGGACACTGAGTGTAACATTTGTATGGTCCGTGGAATACCAGCTTTGAAGTGTTTTTCAAACCTGAATGTTCTGGGCCACTTTTGAAAGATTTTGTTAAAAAATTAGTTCACTATTAGTTGTTAAATATGAAGTTTTCTTTCTGTGGATTACAACTTATGCATGTGTATGATAGGCTCTGAAACACCTTGCAATAAAGAAATCTATTTAACATTGTTTAACTTAGTGTTTCCCAAATGTGTTTGATATATTCTAATTCTCCAACTGAATGGAAGTATGACTTTAGGATGGCCTGATACATTATCCAAGGATCATTTGCCTAACTCTGAGCAAAATTACTCTTGAAAATATTTTTGTTACTCTTAATATACTAGAGATCAACTTATTTGGTTCCAGATAGCCTACTTTCCCTCTGATAGTATACTAGATTTCTATTTCTGCAGTTAAACACAACATGAAATAGTTGGCTTGCATTTCGGATGGTGGATGAAAAAAAACAAATAAGACAACCAATATAATAGCCTGTGCTATAAATACATATCTAGAAGCTCCTCATGGATCTGGACACAGTCAAGTTCTTTCTTTTCTCCTATACATGGCATAGAGTTATCAATTGGCATAGCGACGACTTAATGCATTTTATAAATTCTGTTCTCCTTACGCATCCCTGGCCCTCTCATTCATTCACTACCCCCTGCCTTGTTTACATGAACTCAGGAACTATAATATTTGTTATAACTTCTTTTACTTCATTAATCTCACCATCTTCTTTTTGACACTTCTCCCTATATACACAATATAGGAACTGCAATAGAGCATAGCAATTTGCTCACTCTTCCAAACCAGAAACTTTGTCATATTACTGACTTCCTTGTCTTCCATTTCCAACTGTTGCCCAGTTTGTTTCTATTTTATATATATTCCCGACAACCTAGTCCTTTTTTTTTTTTAACACACAAATCTGTTCTTGGTGCTACTCCAAAAACCTTTTAATTAATTTCTGACTTCAGTCACCCTTTCATGCTCCAGTCACATATTTATTCCAACATTATTATAGTGCACATCACTCTCAGGCCACTCATTTGCTGCAAAGTAATAAATGGCTCTCTAATTGCCTTGAGAATAAAATATAAATGTCTAAACAAGACATTCTCTGTCTGTGTAAACTGACTTATGCTTGCCTTCCCAGCTTCCTCTCACTGCCGGCCATGTGTTTCATTTAGTTCTCCAGGAGTCTGTATCTGTGTGGTCCTCATATCCATAAAACCCTTTCCCTTGGTTGAGGACTTCTTATTTGCCAAGATCAAGAACAAAAGTCAGCAGACCAGGAAGTTTTATTCTTCCCAGTTCAAATAAGTTTTTTCTTCTGCAGCTTAATTGTCTCTTCTGTTTACATTTTTAAAAAACTATACCCACTAATTTTATTTCGGGCCCTTTGTGGTGGGTTAAAATGTCAATAAATATTATTATAGGCTAGCTAGAAAAATAAATTTTAAAAATAGTCAACCCTCATCATTTGCAGATGCTATTTTTGCAAAATCACCTACTCAAATGAGTATATGGAAGGTATATAATGTAAAAGTATAGCTATGTGCCACATAACAACACTTCAGTCAGTCCCCTAAGTCCAATTGCCTAATTAGGTTATTTATCATGACACAGTAGGTGTTAGCTGGTAGCAGGTTCATGTATCTTGTGTTTAGTATATTTCTTGATAGCATCATTTTCCTGGGTGCTTGATTTAGTCAGGTGTTGCTTTGTTCATTATGACTCATAAGCCTACCAAATCAACTGTCAAAGTTGCGTGTGCATAGGTAAACTCACCTAATGACATTTTTCTCAGGATGTGTCCTGATTTCTATGTGATGCCTAAATATATATGTGATTAACATCATAGCACATGTATGTCACACACACTCATATGAACATACACTTGAAAACATATCATAATTCTTAGTTTCATGACTCTTATTTTGACTCTTAGAAACTGCCAAGGTATACCTGCCTTTTCATGGAAGTGTGGAGAAGGATATGTAAGTTCTGATGATCGATCAGTATTTTGTCAGAGTCCAAGTTCATGGAACTTAGGAATGAGACTCCCTGTGGTGACTAGTTTAATGATCCTTAATATGGGTCTATAGTATCATATTATTGCACTTATATTAGCTCTGAAATTCCCCTTACCTTTCATCTACAGAAAGACTGTACTCTTCACTGTTGCTGTGAGGAGGAGGATGGGCCGGGGGAGGCGGAAGCAGATCTGCCCAGTTCATGCCACCCTGCTTTGGAACTTTGGGTGTCCGTGCCCCTTTCTTGTGCCCTTGACTCCCTTAAAAGAAATAAAATGCAAAACTTTATTTTTGAGCCCTAGAATGTTTTTATTACCCACATGTGTACAGAGTTAAAAACTTTTATGTATTAATTTTAAGAACTACGTACAATAGAAAATACAAAGTATTGCCAGGCTGACTTGCAAAATAAATAGCAAAAAAGCAATAAAACCATAAATGAGTTTTTCAAGTCCTATCATTAATAGTGATCTTCTTACAGCAATTAATTGCATTATGGATTATCATCTAAAACAAATGAGCTGCAGACATATTTTCTGAAGTGTCTTTCTGTTATTTAATTGCTGGAACCTAAAATACAATATGATACAGATACGATCTATTAGAGTTCCACTGTAGCATTAAATCACTGAATATATATAATTTGTACTTGTCCATTGAAATGTTTTAGGCACAATAAAATTACTAGTTTTCATCAGAAAGGCAGGTGCAGATGAAAATAATTGCTGGAAGAACTAATATAACTAACAACAAAAGAAACAGAAAAAAAATGATTTTTAGAAAGAGACAGAAGTGTTTTTAGCCACAGTTTTCATAAAATTATGGCTTATAGTAAAACTATGTTGCTTGAATATTCTTAGTTTAAAATAGCCTAATTATCCAACTACCACACTGTTCTGATTTTATATTTGACAAATACTTTAAACATAGGAAACTGTACATTTTAGAGAATTCATTTTCAAATAACTTTGAGAACATGTATCTAAAGAAGTGTGAATCTGTACCTCTGAATCATACCTCAATAAAAAAAATAATAATACAATAAAAAAAGAGAAAAAAGATATATGGGGATGAAGTAGTTTTATCTCCCCATCTCCCCAAATGACACCTCTTAGATACCTTTGTAAATTATAGAAAATGAGTCTATAATTATTTTTCTTATATGATCCTTGATTTATCTTGGTCATTTTTCAACCTCTCTGAAAAAAGATCCAAGTTACATGGTCCATGAAACAGGTCTTAGTACATTCAATGAGCCTTCTATTTTGAAGTCACTTGGGGGATATTCAGTCAAATGACAGTGTTTATGAGGCCAGATGTTCTTGCACTGCAAGAACAGGCTGTTATTAACAAAATATGACAGTAGGCCTCTGCATGTGCACCTCCTTTCTCTCCCCCCACCCCATTCATTTGTCTCGTGTTCTAATAGCTGTGCAGGTATCTGGAGTTTCTCTCCGCAGTACCTGCCTCTTAATACCCTGACATCCACCTCACTGGAACAACTCCATCCCTCCTGTGGCCTCACTCTCTCCTGAACCTCATTTACTTGTTTCAAGTTTTCCCCTATTTACTACCAGACTTTACATCTTTGTATATGTCTCCTAAATATTCACATAATACCAAATAATAAAAAGCATCCAAATCTAGGTATCAAATCTAAGGGAGAGAGGAAGTCAATTTTATATTAATAACTAGAATCATATTTTCCCAGCACGATATGATTTTCTCTCTAGATGGCCAAGAATTCAAAGATCAAATGCCATGAGATATCAAATATATTTCATGTACACTTTCCATTCTGAAAAGAAATACATTCTAAAAAAATACAAGTATTTAATAACATTTTAACTTTTAATTGTTAAAAATATCAAATAACAGATAGTAGAATAAAAGTGGACCTAAAAAGATAAAAAAGCAGAGTAATAAATTTAATGTAGTACATATATTGATTTATAATGATGCACACCTGAAATGTACCTAACATTATATCACAATTTATTCAGTTACAAAGGAGAGAAAACATAAAATAAAAAGGTAAAGAGTTATTTCTAAGTGCCTTTAATCAAACAGGTTCAGTTTCAATCAGTGTTGGCCTACAGGCTAGAAATGCTGCTTCACCAAATCTCAGTCAAGGGAATGGTAAGATTCAAGCATCATGTTCATTACAGAAGAGGGGTAGAGAACAGGGTTCAAAGTCCCTCGCAACAGCTTTAATTCAGTTGGTGCAAGATGATTTCTACCCTTTCTTGGGAAATACACTAGGTTCAGATCAATCGGTTTTGTTCTCATTGTGCTGTGACTTGCCACATGTTAGTTCTAATAATGAAATGCCTTTAATTAGAAAAACAGGACTTAAGTACCAGCAAGCTCCCATCTGTAACCCCTATCAAGAAAACAGCTGGCAAACAGCTGCAACAGCATGAAGACCACAGGGAAGGGGCTTCCATGTGGCTTCTGAGGCACTTACAGACTTAATTTGGGAGGCTGCTTTCTGAGGTATTAGAGAAGCACTAAGTGACAGTAGAGAGATGCACAAACTAAGGCAGTCTCCTACGTCTTGTAGCTTAATGGTATTCTCTGTTAGGCTTTTGATTGTGCTCAAGCTTACTCACATTTTATGTGTTGTTATAGACTTGGTTCAAGTAGGAACATATTTATTACATTAATTATATGTAGTAAGTTTTCAGGCAATATTTTTAAATGGATTTTGACTAAAAGAAATAAGAAAAATTTCAACTGCCTTCAAAGATTAAGTCCACCCGTCTGGCTTTACAAAAGCTCATTAACATGAAGAAAAAACAGGATCCTCAATCTTTTTTAACTAACTAGAACATAATAAAATGGTTTAATGAGTGCATACTTCTCAACTTGCAGAGAAAATATGCATGCCTACCTAATACTAATGTGACCAGAAGTGCCACAGGCCTACATCAGCTCATTAACATTCAATGGGTGATCTTAGAATGTGACATCTTTTTAAAGAGAGGATGACTTTCTCTGGTTCCCTGTACTTACCTGATGTACTACTGCCACGGTCTGAACTGTTATATGATCCTCCTGTATTCTGGTCGTATGACTGGTTGTATGGAATAGTTGGAGGAATTGTGTCATTTGCTCGATAATCTAGAAATTTCGGATCGAAAAAAAAATGAAACATTTATTTTCTCTTTGATGCCTCAAACATTTACCATCAATGAGACTTTTAAGCCACCATGTTGTTCGCTTGCTAAGACATACACACACATTTCAGGAGGAAAAATTGAAAAAAGACCAAGACCTTTATATATGTTTCCCCTAAAATTTATAAAATAGAAATTATTTGCATCATCTCATTTACATAGATCAGACTAAACATAGGTGTGAGTGAATCATATGACAGACTAACTCTTCAAGAGATCTATGAATCATCTAAGGTAGAAATCAAATTTGCCTGACTTAAATTTTTAAATGCAGCTCCAAAATATTTTAACAATAAGAAATCAGGAAAACCTGTCTGCTAGTCATAAAATAACACATTAATTTAAAACTGAAACTTGTTGGTGAGATTATATCTAGTAAGACATACATATGTTAACAAAAACAAAGTATCTCAATCTGCTATGGAAATGTTTCTGCTTACTTAGGCAACTGTGAAAATCCAAATGATAAACTCATCACTGGAATGTACTGAGTAATAATTTGTCAGTGTAGTTGCATTCCAGGGTCTTTATTATAGTTTGACATACCAAGTCTGTTTACAAGGAGTATAAACAATTAATCAGGGTTCTGAAATATTTGTACAGAGAACTGTCACAGTTTTCCAAAGCTCACAGTAGAGTCAAATCTTATAGAGAAGCAATGTAACAATAGCTTGAATCCTCACTTTAAACTCTGATTGTAGAAACATTCCTAGTCATCTTCGTCATGAGTTAATTCAAGTCCTAATAAGTATTGAATTAAGTTACAATATCAATCGTTTTCAAAACTTGAAGTAAAGCTAGATGCACGTATTAATAAATTAAAATAGATAATACTAACACAATCAAATATAATGTTTGAACACATCTGTTTTCTAATCTACAAATGCTATGTTTTATTTTTGAAAATAAAAAGTTGTAACTGAAACCTAAAGAAAATCTGTCTCCAATTATTTATACTAAAATGCATCCTGTACAACTACACTTGCACAGAAATGCCCCCGATCTATTCCAATTAGAGCAATTACTGTTCTCCTACAGGTATAACTTTGCAAATCATTATTAAAGCAGTAGCCTGAAGAACTACAAAGAAATCAAATACCTATCTCTTCCAACTCACACATATTACAATAGAGAAACATTCCCCTTAGGCCATAAAATACTATTCTGCTGCTATAAGTTAGCACTAAACTCAATTTATTTTAGGTTCTATCTTGACAGACTTCAATCAGGTCAACTAAAGAAATGTAGGTTCTAAAGTCATACATTGCAACAGTCTTAGCAAGCACATGAGTTAGGAGAAATACCAAAATTGAACCACTTTTCTGGTCCAAAGTTAATTTAATTATTTTCCTGCAGCTTGATCTAAAATGCCTTTCGTTCACATGACCATGTAGAAGCAATTATCTTCCATTCTTGAGTGGAAAGAAGGGATAGTCTATTTATTTTAAATGTGAGGTATTGTGATGGTTGTACATCTGCCTTATGAATAAAAGATTGTCTGTCCTAAGCAATCCCTCACCTACGATTAAATTTAAATTAATCTCAGAACCATTTGAAAATACTTATATATTATTATAAAATCAATTTTCCAAGGCTATTGTTGTGCTAATTAACTCTTTGACACTGGAAATTTTGAAACCAAAGAAATAAGAAGACCTGAGGAACAAAAGATTTTACTTGCTAGTTCTGGGCCAGTTTTCATATCCAGTGCTGAGGGTTGTCATATCGGTACAGAAGAGGATGGGAATAAAGCTAAAGCTCTTTACCTTTGTTTAATTTGTTTTGCTCCATGATGTTATACTGAATTGGGGCCACTTCTTGTTTCTGCTGTCCGGGTGGTTTCCAGTGCTTCTCGCTGGAGTCCCCACTGCCATTGTTCATGTTGTTGCTGAGGTTAGACTGGATAAGCTGGGTAGTGGCGTAAGGGGTAGGTTGCCCTGATGGATTGACAAAACGCCCATCCTTCAGATTTGGGCTATTGAAGGTTTTCATCTCATTGATTTTGTTACTAAGATCCACATCACCATAAATAGTTGACTCAGGGAGCATCAGATTTGTTTGTTTGTTATCCAGTTGGTTGTTATAATTTGCTATACAATCAGCTATGTGCAATGAAGAGGAAAAGGAAAAAATCATTCTGCATGGTTATTCGTTTCAATTCCATTGTAAGTAGTTTTGTGAATCATGGTAAAATTGTTATGTAAAGTCAAATGGGCTTAAGCAAGATCGATAAAAAGATCAAGTCTACATATGTATTTCTAATGAAAGCCAATTATAAATTGAGGAACTAAGAGAGGACATATAAAATTTATATACAGACTAAATAATTTTGAAATTCTACTACAGCTATGCACTATGTAATTCATTCAATTTAAGATAATTTCCCTTCAACAACCCCTTTATTAGGAATTCCACAGAAATAATACATATGAGTACATATTTATGCCTGTATTATATTTTCTAGTTTTATGTGATTAAACTAGTTGAAGCTACCTATGGGCTGTTGAAACAAAAGAAGAAACCATGTAAGCTGAAAATCCAGAAAAAGGAAAAAATCTGTGTCCTTATATTAAAGAACTTTAGATATCTGTACTTTGTAAGATAGATCTATTTGAAAGATAGGAGGATTGGAGGCAAAATGATAGTAAATAGCACTCAGCATTTTATTTGTTTATTCCTTGGTCATGGAGGGTCGACATTATTAGGGAAGGACTTGTATAATTATTTTGTCTTGGTTTTATAATGGCACCTCAAGAAGTATAAAATGACAAAAATATGAAACATAGTATCAGAGTGATTTACTTAAATAAAGCCTGAAATAATATTTAGCATGCCTATTGTCTCCATTTCTAATTTCCCTTTCATTGAAATAGTTGAGAACAACTAACTGATGCCTATAAAAATATTTAAAGCCTATAAGTAAAAACATTAAAACCTTAGGAGGAACTAAAATTATAACTGAAAAACATTTTAAATAAAAAATTAGTCAAGCTAAAAATGATAGATATCATTTTAATATATGGCTCATAGTGGGACCAATGGAATAGGTCAACATACAAATTGTTTTTCAACTAGATAGATTAAAATGATAAATTAACAGGTTTCTAATAATATGTGAATATGAACATAATTACGATGCATCTGGCTTTCAGTAATCCTTATTTTAATTTACAGGTGCTAAATTTCAATAGTGGTTGGGATATATTGTCAAAGACAATCTAGATTTGGGAATATTTTTCTTCACCATCCTCTCTATATGAGTGCTATCCAATGAGACTTTTTGAGGTCAAGGACATGTGCTACACTGGACTGTTCAGCACAGCAGCCACTAGTCATATGTGACTACTGAACATTGAAATTTGGCTGGTAAAGATGAGAAACTGATTTAAGTTTCCCTTCATATTTTAAAATATTACAACAACAAACATTTACTTTGACTAATTTAAATTCAAGTAGCCATCTCTAGCCAGAGGCTATCATATTGGACAAAACTGTTCTATGTTTTATTTAAATGGGTATCGCCATTTTTCCTCTCCAAAGGGTTCAGCATAGTTTTCCTTTCATTCATAATTATCTGAGCACCTATGTGTCCGGCAATTTAGAATATGGGTCATGAAGATCATGGTCATATGACTATGTCATATCCATATCCAGTAGTTGCAGAACTTTTTTATGGATAGATCTGTAGTCTATGGCTTATTCTTTAGAATACAGTTTATTTGTTTGTTTGTTTTTAATTTAAACGCCATCTTCTATTTCCCTTTTCCTTAATTCCATAGGTCATTTTAATTCCAGATATATCTTTTGATTCTTTAAAATTCTTTAACATGATGATTCTTTAAAATTTTCTGTGCTGTAAATATTGAGGATTTTTATTAATTTTGTTAAATATTCTTTGTAAAAAATTATTGCAATTTTCTATTGATTTCCTTTAATATTGCTTATTCTCTATCCATATTTTACTATAATTTTTCAGAATGAAATTTTAACAACACAAATATACTCCCTCATATTTTTGAGCCAGAATATTATGTTGCAAAATAAATGGAAGCATACACACCTGCAAAAGACACATTATTTCTTATATACTCAGGAATTAATTTTATCCTATGAAAGCTGATCTTAAATTTTACTCAAATTGTCATTTAAACGATTTTGCCATTGCTATTAAACATTTTTGTAATCACTGCTCTTGCTATAAAATTTTTGTTTCACTCTACTGATTATTTAAACTTTTGAACTCGTTTCCTCTGTAAATTTTGAAAATAAACATAGGCACAATTTACAGCTATATGCTTTGTTACAAAGATGAATACTCTCACAGAATTTACTTATTCTTAATTTGAATTTTATATTCTCTATCCTCACTATAAATGAGTAAACATTTTTTAGTGAAGTGTGGAGATAGGGGGATGGAGAGACTGAGTGAGTCAGCAGAGTTTGCTAAACAGTAGTAAATAACGCATGGAAATACTGAGCAATTCTCCTTTGCAATGCAGAGAGGAGAAGACATGCAGCTCCTGGGGGGGGGGGGTGGGGATGGGGGTGGGGTCGGGTTCTGGCCACATGGTCTGGCCTGTGTCTCTAACCTGGGCGGCTGTAGGTGGTCAGGTTGCTGTCGCTGTTCCCATTGCCTGCTGTGCAGCAATTAATGGAGCAGTCATTGTGGTTGTTGCCAGTATTTGGCCACGTGTCTGCCAGCCAAGGCTGTGTGGCCGGTTCACTTATGTTAAGAAGTCCTGGTCTAAGGAAAAAAAATCATTAAAGCAAATGTTGTATAATTCGCAACTCATATCTTCTATTTAGAATTTAGAATAATATATTTGTTCTCCTTTATTCTTACAAATAATGTGGTGAATTATGCTGCAGGGTAGTATTTTTTCTTTAATTTTACAGTCAAGACAAGTAGAATGTAATGTCCTGAGATGTGCCTGTTTACCGAACCCTAAATTTGAAAAGTGGCAGAATTGTGCAATGTTCTCTCCACCTTCAGTTATAGTGACTAAAAATCAATCATGGAGTCTATATATATATATATATATATATATATATATAGGTATTTAGTTTACATCTCTTCATTTCCCTATCCATCAAAAACTCAGAAGTTTCTTTACTTAGATCATGCATCCTTCATATTAAGTACATTTCCATACAGTCCCTTAAAACCATGTATCAGAAATAATGAATTTGGAATTCTGTGGCATTTTTCAGAAAGGCTCATCCATGTTTTTTTTCAGTGTATAATTCTATAAACTTGTTAACATTGTCCAAAAGTGACAATATAAAATGCCATAAACCCCTACATAAACAATGGAAGACTACTGAATGAAATCTGGTAAAACAAGATGTCCACAACCAAAAATATTAACATTCATGCGTTCTTTGGCACAAGAGATGTTAATCCTCTCTCACTATCCCATCAGAATGCTAGTTATTAATGGGGCTCTGGACCACTAGAGCCAGAGAGCAAACTGGGACCCATGGATGGCATTCCTGACGTCCTTTTTTCAATATTGACTCCATCTGATAAATTAGCAAAAGAGGCGATGATGCATGACGTTCTGTCAGATACACAATAAACAGATTGGTACTATGGATTCTGCAAAGATTTTCTCCATGTTTGCATTTTCTTCTTTACTGTTTGGTAACCACACTTTTCATTTACCTGGGAATCAAAACCCTGATAATTCATTCTCCATGGTTCCCATTCTGATATACAGACAGTGAACCAAAAAGGAAAAAAAAAAAATATATATATATATAATGCAAATGATGTCTATCTGAAGAAAAATTCATTTCAAATTAGTAATATAGATTTATAATTTATAGAACTATATGTATTTCTATATAAACCAAGATATATTATATGTAATATATAATATACATGCATCTATATAATAAATCTTCTCTCTTTCAAGATTGTCCTTTCAATATGTGATACATTGTTCTGTGTTCTTTGCATGCATTAACTCATTTAATTCTCAAAACAACTCTGTGAGATTGTACAATAACATTGCACAATATTATTGTACAGAATAGGAAGCTGAGATGTTTGAGGAAGGTTGAGAAACATGTGCATGTTTCCACAATGTGAGTGACTGACAGAATAAGGATTCAAAACTAAGTCGTCTGGCTCTAGAATCTTCACTCTAATCCAGACGCCATGAACACTGGAGTGCTGAAATTTCCTAAAGCCTTCAAACATTCTTAATAAAATGGAGATGGGGAAAATGTTTGAAGCCTTGACATTCAGAATAAAGCTGTTAAGACTCAGCACACTTACTACTGAAACTGTTGATAAAAACATCCTTTGAAGAGTAGTGTCATTGAATTGTTGAAATTTAAACCATCTAAAAGCAAACTGTAGCAGCTATCTGGTGCCTTTGAAATAGATGTTAGGTATATGGAAATTTTGCATCTACTAATCTTTAGCGTTCCTTATTTGATTTTCTCTTGAAATTAAACCGCATGTATTCACTATAATAGTTATAAAAAATAAATCTCTGTATTTGACACTGTAGAGCTAGTATGGGATATTAGAAGTATGGGTCAATTGGAAACCATAGTTGAATTTATGTGTCAAAAGGAATAGATATT
>NW_004567104.1:58550202-58557376 GCF_000260355.1 Condylura cristata | reverse complement strand
CTGGTTAAAGTAGTTGCTATATTTTTAGTATATTTTATGTTGTAACATGTATTATCATCTTAGCCATATTTTCACATCTATATACATACACACATAAACACACACATAGATACATATATAAACATATGCATGTTTTTTGCTTATTTCTTCCGTGTTTTTTTTTTTAAGATTTATTTATTTATGCATACAGAACTGGGGTATAGGCCATAGGTGCAGGGGCGGTGAGAGGATTCACCAGAAACAGAGTAGGGAGCAGAACAGGCTGACTGATGAAGCACACTGCTGAGGAGAGCAGCAGGCAGATCAGAGGTCTGCCACGCCATATGGATCACCTCCAGGGCAGGGATTGAACTGATGCTGAAGTGGCTTTAGCTTCTTAGTGCTTTAATTCGCTGTGCCACCAGAGAGGGCCCATTTCTTCCTTGTTTTTGAAAAGAAAATATTACCAGGGATAGGAAGACACTAAGATGTATAAAAACCAATTTTTTCTTCCAGATTATATTAATGCAATAGTTTTTATACAATGAAAACTAGGCAAATGCACTTAAATGCAATTACCCTCAATTCCATTCCTCTGGTCCTATTACTTCATATATATATATATACATATACATATATATGTGGAATATATATATATATACACATATACATATATATGTGGAATATATATATGTGGAATATATATATATATGTGGAATATATATATGTATGTGTATATATATATATATGGAGTAATATTTACATATACTAAATCTATTTGAATGCCTAATCCACAAAATAAATAAACTATTAGTGGGTCTGGGGGTTGGGGGAAATGATAGGGCAGGCCTGGCAGTAAGGGTTATTGATGGTTTGTCTCCTCTTCCCATTTATAGTTTAAAAGAGTCTGGAGACCCAGGAAGAAGGGAAGAATATCTAAGATTCGCCTGTATCATTATGATTATTATTTGAATCGCCTGTATTTTTTAAAAAGAAGCAAGGCCTGGCCCTCCCTGGTGGCGCAGCGGGTTAAAGCACAGCACTGAGAAGCTTAAGCCACTTCCGCATGAGTTCGATTCCCTCCTGCCCGGGAGGAGATCCACATGGTGTGGCAGACCTCTCCTGGCCTGCCCGCTGCTCCCCTCAGCAGTGTACTTCGTAGATCTGCCTGTTCTGCTCCCCGCTCTGTCTCTGGTGAATCCTCTCACCCTCCACATCTCTGGCCTGTACCCCAGTTGTGTATGAATAAATAAATAAATCTTTAAAAAAAAAAGAAGCAAGGCCTGAGGTCTCTTTCCTTCTGACTTTCCACTGCCAGGAATTGTGGTACTGACATTTCTATCTGCTTGGCTTGATCTTTCACGCCTTCCTTAAAACCTCCTCTGCTTTTTCCTGGTTTACTCTGTGACTTGGCTTTCAAGTATATTTTTTTGGAAGAAATGACTGGGGTAATGAAATAAGGAAAACAAAGGAAACTTAAAATTTCCATGATCCATTGCTCTTTTTAAGTTAGGAAGAGGTCTGTTTGATACCCTTTGAAAGCTTTGGTAAATCACTGATTCATAAGAAAATTTCTTGATGCAATTCAATAAATTGCATTTATTGCATTACTAAAAAATGAAAATTCATGTAATTAATTATTGATTAGACTTCCATGAGCTGAGATCCCACATTCTATTGTGAGAGGCATGCAAGCCAAGGATGACACATTATTTCTGGAAAGGTTCAGATAGTAACCATTTTAGGATCTACAGGACATATATTTTTGTGGCAACTATGCCATTGTAGAGGGAAGACAATTAGACAAAATGTAAACAAATAAGTCTAACTGTGTTCTGATAAAACTTTATTTACAACTCAGATGGCAGACTGGATTTGGCCCAAGAGCCATAAACTGTTGACCTTCATGTAAACAAAAGATAACTGCACTACCTCCTATTAGGTGCTTCCTTTTGATATTTACCCAGGACAGAATTTATGAAGGACACAACAGATAATCTCAACAAAGATAACACAGTAGCAGACACATCCAGGCTGGTGAATAAGGACATACAAAAGAAGGAAACCTTGGGGAATGGCAGGGAGTTGACACGCCATGGTATGTCACACACCATACAGAGGAACCATGGTCCACAGAGGAGGTATGTATGGGCTTACAGTGCCCTAGAGACAGTGGATGTCACATATGACACTAAAGTTGAACTTAATGTTTTAAGTATGCTGTGTTCTGTGCCAAGTAAGATTTTTCAGCTGCTCAGAGACAAGCTGAATATGCATTTCAAAGAATCATTCCAATTCCAATAGGCAAGGGGAATTAACAGCAAGAAGTTACATGAAGTGAGCAATGTGAACTTTTTTGCAATAGATTAGACAAGGGAGAAAAGTACTTAGAGTGAAATAATATAGTGACCAGCGGAGAGGGTAGAACAGGATGTAGTAACAGGTGAAGGAGATGAGAGAGGATGACTCAAATATTTTGAACTCGGCACCATTAAGCAAATGAGGTGGGAAGCCAGTGAGAATTGACAGGGCTTGAAATACCTGAGGGAAATCAGTGCTGAAAGGATGGACATGAGTGTGCCAGTTCACCGCTCATTCTCTTATTACACTGAGTTGTAGACTATACATGTAAAAAACGCTCACACATATATCTAGGAAATGAGACCTCTTCCTAATGTACTCAGGATGCTCTTTGTCCTGATACTTTTTTTCCACAGCACTTTTCAACTTCTGATACTATAGAAATGATTTTAAATAAATGTTCATTATTTATCTTGTACATCCCCCAGTATAAGGCCCACAGGACAGAAATGTTTACTACCTGCTCACTATTGCATTCTCGGCAAATATAAAGCCACGTGGTGACTGAGAGTAGGTATCCACTAAAATGTGATGAATAAATACATTCAAAATTGTGTATAAACTGTCATTTTGAGACTTGACTCTTAGAATGTGATATTATAGCATCTTCTATGACTTTAATTTGGTAAAAAGATCATTTCTACTTGTTATTTGAAATAAGTCAGCTTCTTTGCTAAGATTCTATTTTCACACTTAAAAGGTTATTTCTGTATGGTCATATAATAAGCTTCCAAATGGATATATTATTTAAGATCTGGGCAATGTTTCAGCCCTGCCATAGAAACCAGCATTTTGGTGCGTTTGCATTCCTATGATTATATCCAACATGATAATCTGGACAATTCTTGGTAGTGCCTTAGAGCAGACACCAGACTTATATTTTGTGTGTTTGTGTATGTGTATACATACCTAGTCACAGAACCAATGCAGAAAATATAAAAGATGCTCAATAAACATTTTCATATGCTTTGACTAATGAAGTCTGCAGTCATGAATATATACATACAGAGAAGCGGTTATACACTCACGCATTCCAGATTTCCCCATGAGAAAATGTTCTTATGCTAGAGGCTGTTTTATGAATGTCTAGGCTATGATTTAGATGGAATTCCCCTGGATGTAAAAGCATGTCCTGGTTTAATTCCTGAATCAAGTGGGTTTATTCCTGATGAAGACTTCCCTAGCTTTGAGTTGTTCAGTGTCTGGCTTTGTTTCACAGGTCCGAAAGCAGAAAGCTAGCAGCAGCACTTAGGAAGAAAAGATCAGTGCTTGTTGCCAAATCTGCCTATTGGCTAATGGTGGCCAACAGCATTTATTTTTTATATATTTATTTTTTAAGATTTGGGGTACAGGCCAGAGATGCGGAGGGTGAGAGGATTCACCAGAGACAGGGTGGGGAGCAGAACAGGCAGATCGACGAAGTACACTGCTGAGGGAGCGGCCGGCGGGTCAGGAGAGGTCTGCCAAGCCACGTGGATCTCCTCCGGGCCGGCGGGGATCGAACTCATGCAGAAGTGGCTTAAGCTTCTTTGTGCTGTGCTTTAACCTGCTGCACCACCAGGGAGGGCCCAATAGCATTTATTTTAAATCATGCTTTGTCGTATATTAACTTCAGTAAATTTGTCATCAGATGGATTGTTGCTTGCATTTAGGAATAATATCTTACTCGTATTTGTCTTTACCAGCAGCAACAACGTTATCCAACTTTACAAAGTATGATATTCCATATTAATAGTATTTGAATGACAAAAAGGTTTTACTTGGAAGACTATTTTTTCTTAAACCTTAAGGTAGAGGCGACTATTTTTTTAAAAAAAGAATATCTCATGTTAGAAAATTCTGAACTTGCCTCAGGAAGCATATTCCTTAGTTCCTTAAAGTTACCTGTCACATCAATGTGTGATTTCTTTGTGAATATATTAAAGTTCACTGAATAATAATTACCAAAAAAAAAAATCCCATACATATAGAAATGAGGTTTTAATTAATTATAGGGGAAAAAATCTCTGTGCTACCAATATCTTTTATTTCAGCATAATTCTCTGGCAATGGAGAAAAGAACTGTGTTGAATTCATAATAAGAACAAATAAACACAACCTCCAACAACTTATGAGCAAATGCTCTGTACAGCAGGTATTCAAATGAACACTTTCTCTTTGATAGCATCTTTTAACTAGCTGTATTTCTTAATCTTCATAAATGCCACTGCTTAATTACTTTAACTCCTTTTAATCATCTGCTAAATCAGCAAGTCTGTCTTTTGCGGTTAAAGTGCTCCCTCTGGTGTTCATATACTAAAATGCAACAGCTCTTTTTCTAAAAGATAGGAACCCTTTTCAACCTTTAGTTAAATCTGTTAAGCAAAGAAAGTGATACTATCAAGTAAGACAAGAAATATCTGTAATTCCCCTTAAGATCTACAAAACAAGTAAGGTAATTACCTCCCTCCACTGCTCACAGCTTCACCTCCTCTCTGATAAGTTACTAGAACGTTCAAAAAAAAAAAAATGAACAATTAATAGACATATTTATGTTTATATCAAAAAGTAATTAAATACATAAGCATCTTTCTAAGACAAACTGTTTTCTCCCTTTCTAATCAGAAGCTGTGCAAAAACTATCATAGGAAACAGTATATGCGTGAACCAACTAGCGCTTTTAAAAGATTGCATAGAATTATACATATGTCACTAATTTTCTTATTGTGCCAGCAAGGTTGAGAACTAAGCAGAAAAAAAATTCACTACACTCCTTAAATAAAACTATGACACATTTGTACATATTTCATTTCCAGAGGTAACTATTTTGAATTTATTTTTAGATCATATCATTTCATTATTTTATTTAAGTGAAATCTTAAATCTTACATAGGGGGTGGAGATCAACAATGTTTTTTCCCCAGATGAGTATGAGAAAAATCAAAGATAAATATTAAAATACACCTTCTCTCTCTCTCCACAGTCAACTAGATACATTAAGTTGTGACAAATTAGGATGACACTTTTATTGTGGCTTGGAGATACCTTATTTGTTCTATTTTTATTGACCCTAGAGATGGTGAAAGTTTTAATGTACTTGAAAGAATTCTCAACATGATAAATTTTGAGTATAAAACTTTAACAACAAAAAAATGATTTGCACATAGTTAGACAAGGGGTTAAGAAGATTATCTTTTCTGTAAATACAGACACATTTTCTGAGCAGAAATGTGTTTCTAAAAGCTGCCAAATTCTGCTACTTAGAAGAAGTCTAAACTGGGAGTCTGTGAAGGAGAGATAACTCCTTCTACTGATTCTAACAACTGGATTAAAACAGAGGCAAAAATATAGGTTTGTCTCCTTCAAAGGTGATGTGAAAGAAAAGGACCCACTTTGAAAGAAACCAAATAAACAGGAATACTAGGCTTCTGACTTAGAGGGGAAGAAAAAGTTTTTATCTTTCACATGTGATGAATATTTTGGTTACTTTTAAGAATGCCCAGTCTATGGACAGAGAATTTCAAGGGAGAGACTTTTGTTTGTTGGAAACCCTAAAAACTTAGGGAAAAAACCTCACTGCCAAGTATGAAATAATCAATAAGATCATTAGCATGTTAAATCATGCTGAGGGTAGAAACAGGGGGTCTGTCTAACAAAACACATGCAAACAAGGCTAAGATGCAGTTGGAAACATGAATAAATAACTGCATTCAATGGAGAAAAGGAACATATCTACTTTAAATGCATGCCTGACATGAGTAAATGAAGGATTGTATTCCACTTTAAGTCCTTTCCCCAGCTTATTGCAAAAAATGAAATAAAAAACAGAAACACAATAGCATAACACATGCCAAACTAACAAAGGAAAGAGGAGGGTAAGTGCAAATATATACCTGTTGGTGTGAAGGTAAAAGACGGGACTGAAAAATCAAAACAAAATATAAACCAGTTATTAAGCTGAAGAGAGAAAGGGAACATATCACATTAGTATAAATCAAGCAGACAGCTGAACATAAAACAAATGTAAATAACTAAGCCAGTAGTTCTGACACTCTGATTTATGAATAAAACCAAATCTGAGGTTAAGAAAAGGAGCTTGTCTCTACAGGTATCATTTTGAAGTGTCTGACATTCTAGTTCAGAGGGGAATTGTGTAGGTTAGCCTGTGAATGACCCTGCATTTAGTAACTTAGATTTAGCTCACGGCTTTAGTGCAAACAGGAATCCTCTACTATTAATCATTCCCAAACAGTGGATGATAGAATCTTAAGCAAGTATTATCGGGGTCTTGCTTGAGCCGTATCCAGAGATCTGAAAGTAAATGCATATTAAAGTAGACTAATAGGTACATATAAGTGGGATATAAGTGGGGGAGGTACACAGAGAGAGAGCAAGAAAACAAGGGAACAGCAAGGCTAGAGGGAGGGAGGGAAGGGAAGGAGAGGGACCCAGGGAGGAAGAGAGGCATGATGGGGGGGGGGCAGGGGGAGATGAGGGGGGATGGAGGGGATGAGGGGGAGAGTGGGAAGGAAGGCAGAAATGAAGGGTGGACTGAAATAAAGAGAACTGTTTCATTACCAAGAAATGCTTAATGTCGTACTATGTATATAGTGTAAAGCTACCATTTTATCATCCAAGACGTTTATGAATGGACAGAAAACTCAGGGAGCTTTAAACTTGAATTTCTCTGATCTACTTTACAAGTTTTCTAAGGAGTAGACTGTGTGTTTTATTTTGTTTTAATGCCATAATAAAAGCTAAACAAGAGAATAACACTCCTGTGAAAAGCTTCCCTCTCTCTGCTGTTATAAATCTTAATCTAATCAATAATGTCTGAAATTGAACTGCAGACCTC
>NW_004567104.1:58540031-58550082 GCF_000260355.1 Condylura cristata | reverse complement strand
AGCACTGCCCTGGTAAAGAAAGCAAGGTTCTGCATCACTCCCTTGAGTACCAAAGTTTGCTTTCACAAAATCCTTAATACATACAAACTAGAGCGGGGACGATTTATTGTGTATCACAAAGCTGCAGCCGATATACTTTCCATTTCACATTTGACCATCAGCAAGAAATTTATTTTAGGAGTGGAGCATTTTGGGGTGCACACTGGCTGACTGCAGTATCTTTTACAACTGTCCCTTCTTAGCACTTCATTTTCTCTCTGAGCAGACCAGAATGAAGAAAGACAAAACCTCACTGCTGTGTACGCCATTTAGCCTCTGGCCTTCATTCACAACACAAGAGCTCCTCTTCTAGGAACTCTATTGTGTTTTCTTTCAGCCAGGTCTTTTCAGAGAGTCAATCTAAGTTAGATGCAATCAAAAATTAGGAGCGATAGTAACAAGGCTTCATAAAAAAGAAAAGAAAAAAAAAGTACATTGGAAAGTACAGCTATTCAAGCCAGACTGGAGTGCCTGGGCGTTCTCTGTGATCACAAGGACGAAGGGAAACTAAGAAAGGACCTTCTCTTTGCTTTTTCCCAGCTAACTGCCAACCCCGGCATAAGGAATTAAAGAGGAGATGGAAAGAGGTTGGTTCAATGAAATTTTTAGCTTGTAAAGCAAAGAACAATGTGATTCTCAGAGCTGCCATAATAAACTCTGTGGAGTGGAGTGCCATGTGGATGTGGGGGCTGGAGTTACCCACACAGAAAACACTATTGATTACCCAGAGTCACACACAGGCTGGATGGCCTACAGGTCAACAGACAATTTTTACATGTATTTCTTTAAAATATCTCACGTCATTTTTTGTTTCTTCTTATGATCACCAGCAATGTTACTGATACTGCCATTTTAAGATTCCAGAATGTACTTTTTCTGATTGCATAGAAACATAATTATGAAAAGTGCCGACAAGGCAAAGTGAGGGAAGCAGAATCAAATGTTCCCCGATTACATTTGTAATTATGTTCCATGATTTCTGCTTAAACACAAGCTAGTTAAGAGACAATGATATTAGTTTAATAGGTTTTGCAGAAAGAGCACATAGGCATTTGCCAGCATGCTTGAAGTACATTAGTAAAAGAAAAGAAACATTTCCAAAAGGAAGAGGGTTTCATGTCACATGTTTAGATTTCAAGACAATAGAGAGCATTAAATTGCTATAACTGCACTTCATTGCAATAATACAGACTTCTGCAGAATTCAAGTGACTGTTAGGCATTTTTCCTCACTCAAATCAGAATTCAAAACACAGGCCCCAAAATCTTGCTCTTTCCCAGCTCTTCAATAGGCAGATATTCACAAAGTAGTTCCCTGTATAGATTTTTAGGGTAACACTTCTGCCTAATATTATTCTGCTCTGTATACATAACCTCCAGCCCCTCATTTTCCATTTCACAGTCAGGAATATTCATAGTTTGTTGCATCTCTAGATAGGACACATATCTGGAAAAAAACCTATTTAAGGATAATAATGCAAAGGCAAATGTCCATACATGAAGGGGTTACTAAGGAACCATGGGCAGGAGGCACATTGATTTATTTTCACAGTGTTGATGATGAATTTGTGTTGAGGCTTCCTATCTAAGACCCCTTGTGACCGAGAGCACAGATATTTCAGACCATGCCCAGACAGTTTTATAAGTACACGGGGACATTCAGTCGATCATTTCATTAAGAAAAGTTCTAGCTAACACAGCAAATGCTGACTGTACCCTAACTTAGATCAAAGAAATGACTTGGCCAGCACATGTAAGAAATGTTCCCTTTGAAAACTTTTTTTTTTTTTTAACAATTATGATTTTGGGGGAAGAGGGTGTTTCTTGGTAATTCACTTTGCAGCAAAGAAACATGTTACATTGGGCTGAAATGTAGGCCGATAACTAGGTGAGTGTATAATTTGTCATCCAAACCAGGAGAATTTTGAAAGCAAGAAAGAAAAACATTACATAAATAATTTGGTTGTAATAAATACATAAATTAGGACTTCTGCCTGAAAATTCAAACTTAGTGTCACCATACCTGAAGGCCTGATCTGGGGACCAGACTTGAATATAGTTGTTCTGGGGTTTGGGTGGGGTGGGAGTGGGAATTATCTGTCTGACAATATTAACAACCTCCTCAGGGAACAAAAAACACAAATCACCAGGTTACAGGTTTTGAGGATAAAATTTCTGTAAAATGTCTGTAAACTACCTTGGTATATTCAGTTCATCCAGAAAGTTATCAATAATAGCAGAGAAATACACTCTTCTCTAAAGCTGTTAACAAATTTGTGTTCAAGTTACCATCAGAAATTAACAGCTTGTATGTATTTAACTCTGAAACCTTAAATACAACATAGCCAATCACTGAACATCCTTTCTGGGAAACCTGATCATCATCCTAAAGTTATTCCACAGTCACTGACAAATTGCTGTATTAGGAATAACCATCAATAATTACCAAGACTTTATTAAAAATAATCATCAATAATCACATATAAATGATTATAAAGGACAGCATGCCCTCTCTCCACAAAGCTGTGAGAGTTCAAAGCTTATATTTATAATTCCTATATCAAGAAACACAAAATTTCCTCCAAAATATAAAGTAATACAGTCATTTCTAAGAGAACAAAGGGATGGTATAACTATCAAATCTACACCTACCTTGGTGAAATATATTGTAACGAAACTCAGTCTGAAACCATATGCCACCCAAGAGCAATTACAATGTAGCTCTCACAACAGCATAAAAGTACTTTTGAACATCCCTATACATTAAATAATTCATTCAAGATCTATGTGGTCATGAATAATTTGGAGCCACAGATTAAAACCAAGAGTGATATAAACATTGAAATACAAAAGACTTAGGAAAGCCAATACCTTTTCTAATACCCGCATAAGTACTAGTCAACCCATTTCTCTTCTTCCGGTGTCGATAGAGCCAAATGCTAAAGATCATGAGAATGATCCAACAGGCTGCCCCGATTCCTGCGATGAAGGCTGGCTGCTTGACCACATCTGAGATCTGCTGAGCAAGACTGACTTGGTCCTCAGGAGACACGGGGTTTCCATGAGAATCTGAAAAGCCATCTTTGGATTAATTTGGGTTTAAGACTCAATGAAATAATGTATACATCCACACATATACACACACACACACACACACACACATATATGTATGTCTGTATGTATCAAGTAGTTTGATTCTTTTGTTTTGGATAAGGATGTCTGGTTTTCATTCTGTAACATTAATGATTGTTAATTAAAACAATTTATGAAATGTCATGCAAGATTGTATTTCTGTTATTTTAATGCAAAAAAAGTCATGTAATAATGTTATGGAAATATATTTTAAAACAAAGGCAATGCCACATAATGTCAATTTTATTCCAAAAAAAATCTGCATCTCCATTATTACATTGTTTCATGTAATATCTACTGAGATACATACCAAAATATAGTAAAGAAATACTTCCATGTGAGTATACAAACAAGGAATATCTGATAAGTATGTATAGAGAAGATGGCAACTTTTTAAAATTTCTATAGGAACCCTCAATTACATCTACAAAAAGGAATGAAATCATATTTATTTGTTGTGTATGTTAGGTACTGAAAATGTATGTATTCTTTACTTTTTCAAAGACTATTTTCCAAGGTCTTGGAAATTGCCTTAGAAGCACGCTACTTGAACCTAGATCCACAAGGGTTTCTAAAATTCAGGACCATTAAAAACCAACTAAAAATTCAGATAGTGTCACCACTGAATGCACAACAAATAATCTTTCTTTTTAAAGTAACCACAGGAAGGGTAAAAGGATATTAAATATATACAAAAGTTATCATGTGTTAAGGATTGTTTTCTGTTAACTGGTTTGATTCGAGAATAAAAAATGGAGGGAACAGATGCCTATTAAAATTGAGTTTTTAAAAAAGGTTATGTCTTAAACTTATTAAGATATTTATTTTTCAAGCCCTGCATCATCAAGTTACACAGAGCCTTTTGCAAAGTTGAGAAAACCAGAAGCCGCTTTCTCCTCAGACTGGTCTTCTGTGTTGGTGGTGAGGGAGCCCACCCTGAGGATGGCCAGTGTGCAGGATGCCAGGGGCATCTGTGCTTTCATTGCTCTTTCCTCACAGCACTTGGTGAAACAAGAAGGGGTTTGCCTATATCCTAAGGACTGGTACTTTCACACCATTGTTAATCATTGAACTCTGAAAATGTTCATCTATAATTTGCTTTAAAAGAGAAACATTTGTTTTAGCCCCAAAATACTTTCTCCAGAAAAATAATTGATGTAACATTATATACATTTATATGAATAATACCCCATGAATAGAAAAAAAAATGCCAGGGATTTTTTTTTTCTTTTTAAATGATAAATTGCACCCCCAGTAAGACACCAGCAGGAAAAGTAAACAACATTTATTGGCTTACATAACAGTATTAGGAAAATAGCACCTTTTTCCTATGTAAAATGGTTCACCTGCAAAGTGTGTCTGTATTGTGTGTGTGTGTGTGTGGTTTCTATTTAGTTTATTATAAAACAGAAGTCTAGTTTCATTTTATGGGGGGCAATAGCTAAAATAACCCCATTTTCACAAGCATTCACCTGCCTTCAGCTATTTGTTGACTCAAAGTTATATTTCATGCCCAGACCCTTTTATCTATTCGATGAGCACTTCACCCTCTGAAAGTTCACCCAGCAGACTTATTCTTTTTATTTCTAATACACCCTTTGTATCTGCTAGGTTTATAGATTTCATGGATATTTGTGCAAGGTTAAGTTGGGTAGCTTCAGATTTTATGGAGACAGCCAAGAGAGGTCCCATGCAAGCGACCAGATGGGCTTAACAGAATAAAGTGAGGTGTGACTAATGAATTAAAACGGCCACTCTGCTTCCCAGTCTTTGTCTTACTGCAGCTGAGGCTATATTAAGATATGGAAAACTGGAACATATAATTTCAAGAAAACCAATTGGATCCTTAAAGCCAATGATTTAAATCTTAAATAAATAAAAATACACATGGGCCCTTTTCTAATACTTCTTTGAAAAACTATGACTAAAAGTCACCTGTTATAAAACAGATAAATGACATCAACCATGTCATTGTAATGTAACTTACCATTTTAAATTTAATAAATGAATGCTGACATGTCACAAAAGTGGATAACTATTTGAATTAAAAAAAAATCTGTATCTAGTTTTCCTTCCCCAACTTATAAAAAATTTTAAGGATGAAATCAAGCTATTTCAATTTTGTAATAAGTGAACCAGAAAGAAACAATGAAGTTATTTTGCTTAACAATTGTATATATAGGGCCCTCCCTGGTAGCACATCGGGTTAAAGCACAGCACTAAAAAGCTAAAGCCACTTCAGTATGAGTTCGATCCCCTATCCTGGAGGTGATCCCATGGCACAGCAGACCTCTTTTAACCTGCCCACTGCTCCCCTCAGCAGTGTACTTCATTGACCTGCCTGTTCTGCTCCCCACTCTGTCTCTGGTGAATCCTCTCATGTCCCCTGCACCTTTGGCTTGTATCCCAGTTCTGTATGTATAAATAAATAAATCTTTTTTAAAAAATTGTATATATAACCACTGTGTTAAAATGTGCTAAATATGAAAGATAATCCAAAATCACAATCTGGCACATGGCTGGTGGAGAGATAGTAAGTTCTTAGGTGAAGGTTTCAATGGGTTAAGTCAATTAGCATCCAGATGTTGGGAGATAGCTCCTTACCCTGTGACACTGGTCTGAGGCGCCCCATTCATCCATTTGGAATCACATGACTGAGTTCTGGGCAGGAGGATGTAAACTATTTCCAGACCTACACCACTCTTCCTTTCTGCTGGCCTAAATTTAACCTACAGTCTCATGTTAAGGAGATAAAGTCTATGATGCCTATACCTATTCCCTTTGTCTATTCCATTCCGCAGTTATTGAACTTCAGGTGTGCTTTATTGTCTTATGTAAGCAGAAGTCAACATGTATCTATCACATCAGTTAACGTTATCTTAACAATGAAACATCAATAAAACCAAATGTAAATTTGTTTTTGTACAGCAACAAAACATACTCAAAGCCGATGTTTGTTCATTTTGTTTTGAAATAATTTATAGGGTGTTGGCTATATTATCAACATGCAAAAATACTATGTACTTATTTGTGATGGATAAAGACAGAAATATCTAATCCTTTTGCGTAATTTAGCAAATGACATCAAATTTTACTAATTTTAAGTTCTGATTTGGAACAGACACAAAATAGACTATATGCTTCTTGGCATTTTCCATAATTTAAATGCCACTTCTTAATATTTGACCTTTTTCTCTTCCCTTTCCGTTTACATTTTGGTTCTGTGTTTGCTGTTTTTTGTTATAGATTATACTGGTAACTGCTAATTAATTTGCATTTGATGTTATGCCACACTGCCTCCAGTGAACTGGGCTAATGAAGGATTCTGTCCATTTTTTTCTTAATTCCTTTAACTTGTGAAGCACACTTTGTATTTAACTTTCTAAGTAATTAACACACAGCTATATTCCAATGCACTTTGACATCTCTATCTTTTGTTAGAAAAAGCAATTACAAATGCAAATAGACACAACGATCCTGAATATAAATCGCATATTGCATATTGCTGTAAACATCCAGTGTCTTAGCTAAGTTAGTTTAACTTAATCAGTTAAGTTTTCCATGGTGGTTTTCAGTTTTTAATTCAAACAACTGTACATTTCATGAAGGTGCCAGCTGTGTCTTTCGTATTCACTTCAGTTCCTTGGTACTCAACTAGTAGTCTTTGTCGAATTGAGTAGAGAATAATACAATTAGACAGAATTAGAAAGACACTGAATATTGACAGAATTTTCATGAAACAGCATCTAATAAAATGTGTTTCGATAATCTTCAGTTTGAGATGAGTGGATGGATGATTTGATGGATGATGGAGAGAACAAGACAGGAGATACAGAGAGAAATACAAAGTCAATGCCATTTTGCAGCTCTAGTGTACATGTCATGATCTAGTCAACTTGTAATGGTGGTTCTAGGACACACAGAGAATAAGGGTCAGAGGCAGAATGTAGCCAGGTCTGCATGGCGCTCACCTAACTGGATAAATTGGGGTTCACTCCTCACCCCTGGCCCAGCCGCGGTGCTGGCCGCCACCTCCACACTGTATCTGATCCCAGGAACCAGAGAAGGGATAACCACAGAAAAGGTGGAACCATCTACCGTCTTGTTTATATGGTATCGTGTTTCATTGCCGAGACACCAAACCTGTAAGAACACAAAGAATGCCCAGCCAGTCAATTTCTTCATGTCACAAGAAGAAAACACAGAAAACACAGACAGATTTCAGTCCCATCACGAACCAAATATAGCAAGTTTCAAAAGTCATTTTTCCCCAGCATGTGGCTCTGAAAACACCCTTTTAGCCACTTAATGTCAGTTTCTTCAAGATCTCTAAGTTTTCTCATTTACTTTTAAAGTATTAAAGCAGGCAAGCCTATACATTTTTGTTTGGACAAACTAGTTCTTGTCAACCATCCCATTAGATGAAAAAAAATTATTTACAAGGAAGAACAAAAGGATTGTTGCAAAAAAAAAAAAAAAGGTTTGGATAGCAGAGAAAGAGCAAAACCTATCTATCATCACTAAGCATTTATTTTTGGACAATGACCTATTCAGGACTCTAAATGAACAGTCCTCACAAAACAAAATTGAGTAAGAAAACTTACTACTTTATTTCAACAGTTGTTTGGGTAACATTACATCAAACTGTTTATTGTTTTTTTGTTTGTTTGCTTTTAGGTGTAGAACTGGGAGGTGGGAGGTCGGTTGAGGGGAGTGTGAGGATCACAAGACTGAGCAGGGAATAGCACAGGCAGATCGATGGAGTACACTGCTGAGTTGAGCAGTGGGTGAGACAGGAGAGGTCTGCTGTGCCCTGTGTGCCATGTGGGCCTCCTTGGCAAGGGATAGAACTCAGGCCATACCAGTGATAGCACTAAGACTTAACCTCTAGGCTATCAGGGAAGCCCTACTTGGAATTGTTTTTAATTTTTCCATCTGACTCAAGAAATATTTTAAAAGAGGGAGAGCTGGGCTCTTCCTGATGCAGCAACAGGCTAAAGCACAGCATTATGAAACTCTCCGAAGCCACTAAAGCACGAGTTCTATCCCCCGCCAGGGAGCTGATCCCATGGCATGGCAGACCTGTCCTGGCCCGCCTGCTGCTCCCCTCAGCACTGGATCTTGTCAATCTGCCTGTTCTGCTCCCCACTCTGTCTCTGATGAATCCTCTTGCCCACCACACCTCTGGTCTGTACCCCAGTTCTGTAAGAATAAATAAATCTTAAAAAAACAAAAAGAGGGTGAGCTTCTGAGTAAGTTAAAGGTACTATGCATAATTACATTTATCAAAACTAAAATTAAGACCTCCCTGGTGGTCTAGGGGGTCTGAGCGCTACCAGGAGAAGGCCTTTGGCTGTGGCCTGAGTCCAATCCCCAACCAGGGAGCTGACCCATTCTTCAATGCAAAAATAAATACTTAAAAAATAATAAATAAATAATCAAAAAAAGAGTAAGATTCAGATTTTATTCCACATAAGTGCCATACTATTTATCAATGAAACAAAAGTAGCACACTGAATCTGTATTTAAATGGAAGTAATAGTCTTCCACAAACTATATGTTAATAATGAATAAAAATATATACTTAATTTGGAAAAAAATGTTCTAATAAAAAATACTAAAGCATAGAACATTAACCTTGATAATGATATTTTGTAATAGGAAATCAAGATTTTTGAACTATACAAATATCTTTATTTTATATTCCACTAAAGGATTATTTAATCCGAGTGATCTTTCACAATGTTCAAGAACTTGGATATGGTGCATGACAGTACTTGGACTCGGTTCCCTTATGAAAATGATCCATGTGGTAATAAACCATGCCCTATATTCTTTATGATGTCCTTGAGCGAGATGGTAGGTTACTTGCTATATCCTAACAGGGAATGGAATTTAAAATAAATCTGAGCATATCAGTGTCCTCTATCACATGGGCAATAACCTTTAATTTTTTTCTTTGAAAGTAAATATTATGTTAATATAGTTTAACTTATAAGACCTGCAAATGGCCAGATTCTATACCACGATCTGACCATTTGGAAATAAAGAGTCCTTTGTGATTTTTTCCCCCAATTACATTATGCAGCTGAACCAAAGCCACAAACTGATTTTGTACCAGTCAATCAGGTTCTGAAAGGCATTTTATTATTTTAAATTGACCATGAAGTTAAGTGAAATCCACCCTTTCGCATTTCTTCAGGAGAGAAATGAGTTTTGACTCTTAGGGGAAAATGCCTACATTACACAATTTTGCTTGAGAGCTGAAACATCACCTCATTTTAAATCCTTAAAAGTCTCTATAAGTTTATTTTTCCGGGCTGAACCATAGACTCCTGTCATTCTCCAGTACTGAAATAATCTTGAAACCCATGAGAAAGCACTTAAATGTATGGACATTCTTAGTGACTCAATGGCACTAAAAGATTTAATTTGAAATACCTTAAAACAACTAAAGCAGTATTTTAAATATTCAAAAAAAGTGGTCCTTACAGTGCATGCAAATTCCATAAGGAGGTATCATTTTATTTTTTTTAAGTATTTTAAAATAAAATAGTATGTCAAAAAATTAAATCAGTGTATCTGGTTATGGAACTAACTAGTCACTCAAAGGAACACAGGGGCCCTCCCTGGTGGTGCAACAGGTTAAAGCACAGCTCTATGAATCCATCCTTTAGCCACTCAAGCACAAGTGTGATCCCGGGCCAGGGAGGTGACCCACGTGGTGCAACAGACTTCTCCTGACTCTCCTGATGATGCCCTCAGCAGTGTACTTCGTCCATCTGCCTGTTCTTTGTCCCACTCTGTCTCTGGTGAATCCTCTTATCCTCCCGCACCTCTGACCTGTACCCCAGTTCTTGTATGCATAAATAAATATATAT
>NW_004567104.1:58507147-58539206 GCF_000260355.1 Condylura cristata | reverse complement strand
TTTCCTACCTATGTTAACACTAAGCTAGGTAAACACTAATATGATATTTTTATTTAAAAATAAATCTGATCATTTATTTTATTGATTTATTTATACATTTTGTATTTACTTATATATTTATTACTTATCGATTGAGTCACATGACTATATTTACATATTTTAAATTCAATTAAACAGCAGAAATTTATAATTGTATTTCCTTTAAGATATAGGTTTTAGTTAAAGACTATAAATTTATAGATTAAAACCGATTTTCATGCATACTAAAATAATATTTCCAACTTTACCCCCAAAATTTAAAATAAAAGTGAAAGTGAAAATAAACCGTATCTTATAGAACATCACTCAGTCAATTCTGGAGAACTATCTAATCTCACAAAGGAAGTGTAAGTTTCTCTTTAGGATAAAAAGGGTTTTTATTAGCCTCAGTAAAGTTCTTTATGTGAAATTAAATGTACTTATATATGTTATGATAAAGCAAATTCTTTTCGAGTTAATTTTTTTTCAAAGGATTTTCCAACAACAAAAAAATGATTCCATAATCTGAATAAAACATTGATAGCGTCAAGAAATAATTTTACAAAATGCTATATACGCCAGCAGATGGCGCCAAATACCCATGAATAATTTAATCAAACTTTACTATTTCCCTTTATGGGATCTGGAGTATCTACCAAAACACACACAGAGGCACAAACACACACAGATGCACAAACACACATGCATATACACCTCTCACCTTATATTCTTGCACCATTCCATTTTGGGTGTCTTCTGGAGGTGGTTGCCAACTAACAAGAATTGCAGTTCCATTTCCATCATTCTTTGACACAGTTACACTTTGGGGTGGGGCACTGGGTGCTATTAAATTGTTTTAAGACGCAGATTATAATGTGTACTTTACTCAGCACCAAAAGCAGGTATTTAATATTTTAATGCAAACATTAACACAAAAGTTTATGAATATTATGCATGTTTGTTAAATGTGTTTATCCATGTCCAAATAAATTAGAAGCTATCAAAGCTTTCCTAACATATTGTTAGTATCAATTTCTGATAACCAAAATAACGTAGATAATTTATTTTCAAAAGATCCATGGAAAATGCCTATTTTTCCTACCTTGTAAACTACTGGTTCCAAATTCTCCCTAAAAAAGTTTTTGAAAGAATGAAGATGAATGCTACTTACCCATGGTATTAACTATATCAAAACATTTCTATAATCAAAGTGATAGACATTTTAGAAAAAAGTCTCATTGTTTTAAAAGATCATATTGTGATATATGACATTTTATTTGGTATAAATATTTTTAGTTTCTAATTAAAGAGTGGCCAATTATGCAGGGTTGTCCACAAGTGAGCTGTTCCCAGGACCTGAGGTATAAAACATTAATTTCTGAAAGTCCAGGACAAACTAACACATTATTTCTTTTATTTATAAGTCATTACTCAGTGTAACTGTCAATACATGAATGGAAAATAATTATGGAAGAGGCAAGCAGACTGAGAACATTCCCATCTCTAACTGTGAAATTTAGTTCTAAATAATTAAATATAACACCTAAAACAGTGCTAACATTTGTATATCTCTATATAGACTTCTATGAAAATAAGCCAAGAATCATAGCATTTTATTTTTTGGTATTCATTTTAATTAACTTCAAATAGCAAAATATGATATCCAATTTAAAGACAGTGAAAAATTAAAGTGACTAGTAGCAAATTAAATTTTCATCTAAGATACTGGAAGCCTATCAAATGTATAGCAATGCAGAGAAATCACATGCTTTCTTATATATACTTGCCTTCTTCCAGGGTTTTGGCAAATTTAATTTCACTATCTGCTCCTTGAAATTCATTAAAAAATGGACGAGCCTTAATTTCATAGTTGACTCCCTTTTTGAGATCAGGTATAACCACACTATTTTTGGTTGGGGTTCTCACTTCAAAAACTAACCACTCGGATTCACCGTGATTGGCTCCCGATGGCCGATAAAGAATTTTATACCCTTGAATATACTGAGATTGCTGGTCCACCTGTGAGAATGACAAATCAAATGTAATGGCTTAAACAATTGTATTGGTTTATTAAGAATTATGAAAGCTGACAAAATGCAAACATTTTATCTGGCATCATCCTGCAGCTTGTTAGACCACAGAAAGCAGCATACTAAAAAAGTCACTCTCTTTTGCAAGGTGTTCATTTTTCAGCTTAATATATAACATAAGATATTCATTTCTAAGTTTTCTGCAGAAATGTCAGCCATCATGGCAGTTCTATGACAGACAGTTAGACATAAGTCAGAGCCAAGGGGAGGAGGAAACAAAATGAGTTTTGCTACTTTCCCATTTTAAATATCCACTTAAAGGACCTCCCTGGTGGCGTATGGGTTAAGTCTCAGCACTATCACCACTATGACTGAGTTCCACCCCCAGCCAGGGAGCTAAGCCACATGCCACAGCAGACCTCTCCTTTCTTGCCTGTTGCTCTCCTCAGCAATATATTTCAGTAGATCTACTTGTTCTGCTCCCCACTCTGTCTCGGGTGAATCCGCTCAGCCCCCACATCTCTAGCTTATTCCCCAGTTCTATGCAAAAATAAATCTTTAAACAAAGTTTAAAAAAATACATCCTCCAAACAACAACAAAGTCTACATAATACTCTTAAGACTTCTACATTTAAAGTAATTCCTCAGTAATAACCATATTGCAAGTTGCATTTTCATAACAATGCTATGTGATCTTTCCTCTCAAACCAGCAACTTATTGGTGCAGCAGACTAAAAAAACAAAACAAAACAAAAAACATTTGAGGTAAAGATGAAACTTTACACTATTAAGTCTGCCCACAGCTACCATCATAAACAGTGCTTACTTATTATCACTGGTAAAGCAAGAAATGATTACATAATATCATCTATATAGATCACACAATCCAAATGTCACCTGATCAGGGAAAAATAAAATCAAATTATCGCAACAACAATGACTCACGGTCCAGTGCACTTCAATTGAAGAGGAAGAAAGGATGGTGGGGTTGTGGAGGTGCAGGACCACGTTGCCCAGTTCTCTCTGGACCTGCTTGTGGTCCACCCCCTGACTTGTAGGAGGGACATCTGAAAGAATACAAGAACACTGAGTCAGTGCTTACACAAGGTTACCACCGTGAAGGAAAGCCCAGGGAACCAGCTTTCACTCACAGCAACTCTTGAAGAAGAATCTTGGTAATTACGTAGCCAACCTGAGATACAGAATAAAGTAGTTTTTTCTTGGGTATTGGTGGGGAGGGGAAGAGAGAGAGGCCATTTAGAGTAAACCAGATAACCAAGTCCTCTTCTAACATGTAGTGATCACTTTCTTGGATTCTATGGGAATCCTAGGATCCCATAACACAGCAGTGTGGAAACCAGGGAGGTAAGTTCAAAAATGCATAAAATGAAGTTACACTCCTTTACATCTTATGAAAGGAACCTGAGTATTTTCCAAATGAAGGTGTATGATAAGGTTTTAGACAGAATGGTAGAATGGTAGGGGTGGGATAGGGAGGTTGGGGTAGAGGGAAAATACAGAAACTACCAATGAAAAAGAATTGAACTGAAGGGTTGGAATGGAAGGAACAGGGCCACAGAGTAGAACTGAGTAAGACTGATAAGAAAGGTACACTTAACATCTCTTTAATTGGCAGTTTGCTTTAGTTTTATCATTGTCATCACTATAAAGAAGGTTTAAGAAAGTGCTTCATCTCAAGAACTCAAAATTTTAGAAAGGAGAACAAGAACACTGTGAGACTAGAAGTTTTGCTAAAATTACTAAAAGTAAGATAAGATTTTTTAAATGCCCATGTTAAAGAGGTTTTGTAAATACAATTTTTTTTTTTACCATAAACTCAAGGTGATGAACAAAAGAAAATGTTTTTATTTTTGTTAACTTCCAAAATTATTCTGTATATTTTATCTTAATAAAAGTAAGATTATTTACCATTGACTACAGAAACAAGAATTTTAATTTTCAAAATGTTTAAGTGCCATCAAAGAGCTGATTTTGCACAGAAGCTAACGTGTGACTACTGTAAATGAGGCAGGGAAGTATCTTTGAAGCCGTCATGACAGCAGGGGTGGAAGAGATCACAGATCACCAGTGTCACTCAGCACTATTAGATCCCTTTGTGTCTATACACTGAGTGTAGAAGTGAAATCAACTTATAAGCAAAGCAAAATGAGAAAACAAGCTGAGACAGCTTTATCTCTGATTTTTTGCTCTCTTCCTTGTGAATATGTTAGGCTAAAATGACCCTCAGCTTACAATCTATAGATACTGAACTTGATGGTTATCTTTTTGTCTTTTCCTTTCCTAGTGGTGTCATTTGCTCCTGTATACTTGCTACCTCCCATCTCTAGGGTAACACTGAAGTTCTTGAAATTAGGTTTACACAGCAATCCAGGGGCTGAACAGCCAGCTAACACAGGAGCAATAAGATCCACTATTCTTATCTCCACATCTGTCAAGTGGCAAAGTCAATGGCAGCTGCTCTGAACTGTGGTGAGAAATACATTTGTGTGACATATTAAGTCTCTTCCTGAAAGGCAGGGACTGGGTTAATATTTTCAAGCCCAGAACACAGAACCGTGCCATACATATTGAGCATGCTTAATAAATATTGGTTAAATTGGTGGTGTGTGTGTTTTGAAAACATACAACTGAAGAGGTGTGATCTTATACCCCTGAAGCATATACCACACTGTAAACTGTTAACCTCAATATAGGTAGATGAGAGGAAGACTAAATAAACCAATAAATCACTCAATAAATAAATGAAGGTTGAGTTATAGTGACATTGTGTATGGAAAACACACATATAACACACATATTTGGTCATCTTCTAAACATTCTCTTACATGTAAGCTTCCATCCTCCTTAGGGAATATTCTTTCCTTTTTAGGAAATATTTTCAAATTTTTCTAAAACTGTAATTACTCTAAAAGACATAGATTGTGATTGAGATGTATCTCCATCTCTAACTTCTGTAATTGAATCTTAACTTGCCAGTCAATCCCTTCATAGGAACTGTTGTTTCATTTGGCTACTATAATCTTTTTGGTAAAGACAGTCTCAAAAATTCTTTTGGAAAATTTCCTAACAGAGCGAAAACAAAAAGCAATGACTAACTAAGGGGTGATATTTGCTAACAAAGGACCTGGTCTAAGAGTGACCAGGTCACCCCTTCTTATTGCCGGTGCCTGAGGTCATGGCCTTGTATCTCCAAATTTTGTCTTGGGATATCACATCTTCTTTACACTGCGACAAGGCTGATTGTAACACAGGTCTATGTCATTCCTAAGCAGGAAACAATGACAAAGCGGTGCAACTATAACTTTTGAAACAGTTCATTCAAAGGAATCTCCATGTGGGACAGATGTTTTTTGTAGACAAGTTGCAGAAATAGCTATAAAAATTATGTCTGCAGCCTCATGAATCACCTTCCAGTAAGACGTTCCTAAATTCCCTCCACCATTGGCTCTTCCCCTTACTCCTTACATATTCTGTATCCTCTAACTGGATTTTTCCTTGGTTCTGTACCAAGGCCTCACTATGGTCAAGATTAGCCTGACCCTCTGTTAGGAGAAAAAAAAAGCAGTTCAATAATTTAGACATTGCTACCTGCCTCCATGCGAGGTGTTCCCATCAGTCCTACTTTGACAGAATTAGAATAAACCTACTTTTTCTTACATGAAATCTCTTACACTGAGAAGAAAGAAAGTTCATGCTTACTCAGACTTATTATTTTGGGCACTAAATTTGCCAAAATGATTCCCTTTAAAACGTCATGAAGTCTACTTGAAAATGTAACTCAACAGGGCCCTACCTGGTGGCACAGCAAGTTAAAGCACAGTAGTAAGAAGCTAAAGCCACTTCAGCCTTTAGAGTTCGAACCCTGCCCCAGAGGTGGCCCACATGGTGCAGCAGACCTCTCCTGACCCGCCCACTATTCCCCTCAGCAGTGTATTTCATTGATCTGCCTGTTCTGCTCTCCAATCTGTTTCTGGTGAATCCTCTCATTCCCCAACCCCCACACCCCTGCATCTGGCCTGTATCCCAGTTCTGTATGCATAAATAAATAAATCTTAAAAAAAGAAATAAAGAAAATGGAACTCAATAAAGGCTACATCACTGAATTTTCATGATCTGCCTAGTTCTGAGTGAAGGGCAGAGGGTATTTGATCCAGACTAACTCTGCTAATGCCAGCTAAGGCTACATTTGTTCTTGTGGCAATTACATCACTCACTTGGCTCAGGTAGGTATTTTAATTGACTTCAAACACTGAAGTCAGCCTGCCCCACCACCCCCGCCCCGCTGCCCTGACACACTCAGGCAGTCCTTTCAAGTCCTCAGTGTACTACTACAGCTAATTTTTAAAAACTAAGTTAAAGAACCAGGCTTTTATATTGGCTCCATTAATTTTAATCTTGTTAGTAGTGCTGGCCCTCTCTGCCAGTCTGTCAAGATATATTTAATTCTGATTCATTGATTCAGCATACTAGCTGTCTTCATCAGTTTTATGATACCTGCAAATTTCATGAATTTCCTTTATACTTTAACCAGATCATGGGGGAAAAATATGTTTGCTAACAAAGGCTCAAGGCATTTTATCCATATCTTGTATACTCAAACTGGTTGGTTAATACATGTTCAATCCTTTGCAGTAGGCACTTTAAAACCTGTTGTATAAGGAAACTGAGGCCCAGGACTAGTGAACTTACTCGGGTTCTGCTAGTGAATACACAGAGGAGTTCAATTTAAATTTCCTTGATTTAAAACTGTTCATGTTTCACTGTATTCTGTCTTCCAGTGGACATGGATTAAATTCATTTAGATTGTTCTACTGATCACTCATGTATAAAAGTATAAAAGCATATCTATTAAGATTTAAAGCCTTAAATTAATTTTTAGATAAGAAGTTAACTACATCCTCACTTGCAAACGAGGTTGTACATTACAAAATCAGTCATGTGAGTCTTTGGCAGAATAATGCTCCGCAGTAGTCAATCACTGACTTTCCCTTTGTTTTTACTGGGTAGAGGCCATTGACCAGAGACAAAAGTTTAAATTCATTTTATAGTTGCCAGAGTCTCTACATTCTTCGCAAGTGTATATCTAATATTCAAAACCTCAAATCGCCTTAAGGCAGGCTCCAAGAATATTAGAGCTCTTGGTGTAGTGACTCATAATAGCAAATACCGGCATTTGGGTGTGTGGAATTCACACAGCAAGGAACACACGTGGGCATGTTCTACAATTTGATTTGCTTTCTTTGTGAATTCTAAAACAAAAAGTCCTTCCAAAAAGATTGTTTATAGACTCAGTGCAGAAGACAAAACAAGCATCCTGGCTGGCCAACCCATTCCTAAAACTAGGACAAGAATAGTTTTAGTCTCCTGGTGATTTTGTATAGAACTTCTTTCCTTCTGTCATTGCAACTAAATTACATAATTTTTTCCCCTTTGGAAATATGAAGATTAAGATAGAGACAATGTTTCTTTGTGGAGGAAACAAATTTACATTTCTAATCATGAATATCCATAATGTCAGGACAAGTCTATTTTAATCATAGTGACAAAATGCCCTCAAAAGGCAAATACTGACTTGTTCTCTTCTTTTACTTCAGTAGATAAATTTAACTGCTATTAAATGCATCTAAATAATAAAAAGACCAATAGAGTGTATTGGGAGATCGTAATTTATCAGCTGAAAGCTAAAAATAATTTAGAGTCACACAAGAATGTAAGAAACAAGTTCCAAGTGAATGATAATATCAATTTAGATGCTTTGCAATCTGCTTTAACATTTTCATTTTTCCTAGTAACTGTTTCTTTAACCCCGCCTTGGCCAATTACACAATGATTTTCATTTAAACATTTAATACACTTTGACTCACATAATTAATGAAAGCTAAGTCATGAGATAAACAACTAATGGACCTAAAGAATCGTTTTTCATGTTACTTTGTAAGAGGTTGATTGGGCAGAGGGATTAAGATCAAGGTCAAGTTTAACTTTCAAATTTCTCTTACTTTTGCATGATTTCAGAGAATATTAGGGTTGTGATTTTCAAAATTTATCCAGAAGGTTATGAGTAATAATCTGGGCATAAATAAAATTTACTAGATTTAATACAGTTATTATGTGAATAAGATTTTATACTTCACTATAACCATATTAAAAATCAAGAACTGGAATATAACATAAAAATATTCACATAATACTTATATCTCATTTAATTTTATAAAGTGAAAAAACATTTCTATTTGTTATGAAACATACTGCTGTAATCTAGATAGTAATAAATCATGTAGATATGGGGTTTATATATTAAAAATTAATTCAGCAATGTGGACAACAGATCTATGTTAAGTCTACAACCTTAGCATTTGCTAGTTGCTGCTGATTTACCTCCAAAATTATAATATCTAAGGATAAGGATCTATCAGAGAGTTGAATCAGTAAATATTTACCTTGTGTTTTCACTGGATCTGATATCTGGCTTGGGTCACTAATCCCATATGCATTAGCTGCTCTCACAAGGAAAAGGTAAATTGCATTAGGTTTGAGGCCTTTAATGGCAAATGTTTCTGTTTTCACATTCTCTGCCACGGTCTGCCAGCTGCTACCAGATGCATGGCTAAGAATAGAGACACAAGTTAGAACAAGCACATTCAATGATAAGTTAAAAAAGAAGAAAAACAACAAAAACAATTAGGAAACATTATCTTTACTCTACCTGAAGGCTTCTATAATGTAAGATGTTGGGGTTGCACCTGAATTCAGATTTGGTTGCCATGACAATGTTACTGTATTTCTGCTGACATCTGTAACTTCGGGCTTGGAGGGTGCACTAGGGATTAAATTTGGGTCAGTGGGCCTTGGAGGCTGAACTGGAACTCCAAATTCTAGCAAAAAAGAAAAAAACTAAAATGGCTACAGATTTACAGCAAAGCACATTCTGTAGTAACATACCCACATACTAAGCAGACATCGGAACATCTTTCTCATCTATTTACCAGTAATTAAACCATGCTTTGAACTTTATTTGAAGGTAAACAAACGATCTGATTTACCTTGGACTTCGATGTAGGCACTCCATGTTGCTTCACCACTGGGTGTTGATGCAATACAGGTGTACCGGCCAGTGTCACCCAGCTGAGAAGACAGACCAAAAACAAATATTTGGAACAAGAACTCACTGGGCTGGAAAATTAATTGTGGGTTTTTATATGGTCCATGAATATGGACAAATACATTAAAATGTGCTAAAAAGAAATTTCCTCTTAACTGAATGGATGAATGTGTAAGAAATACTGTGAAGACAGAAAAAAGATTTTGTAAGATTTTTCCAGTTGTATAATAAAAAATACAAAATTTCATTGTACTAATGTATCCCTATTTTGAATATCAGGGACAATAAACAATGAGGTGTACAGCTTAAAATTCAGAGTTTTTTTTTTAACTAAATTATATCTTTATATTTAATAAGTCACATAGTAAGAATGATACAAGTTAGACAATAACTATTCTTGCTGCTTCATATTTTACCAGAGGTTCAACACATGAAATGAATAGACAAGTATAGAAAAAGAATAAAGACAAACCAAATTCTTTTTAATGTACTCATTCTTTTTTACCATTTTTTTGGGAACTGTAACCTAGGGCAATTAATACATATAAAGCCAAACCTCAGCTGGCATGAATACTGTCTCTAAATCAGTAGCAGTATAATGAACCCATCTACCTCTGCTTAAAAGTCATAACTAGCCTCAACTATGTCTAATAAAGCAAAGCAAAGATGTTGTCATCTTACTCTGGCAATTGCAATTACAATTCACAGTAGTTGTGCAAAGAAGTACAACATACTAGCTTTTGTGGAACACGAAAATGAACTGTTCCACTGATCTAAAACTCCAAAGAAGCCACCCACAATAGGCAATAAAGCAATTGAAAATTATGTTTATCGCTGTCAAGGCTATTCTTTCATCTGCCTCATGAGCTTGTCTGATCTTGGCCTAAAAAGAAAAAGAAAAATCAAAACAAAACAACACAGTCCTGAAAGAACAGGTATGGGATGTGATGTTCTGGGAAGCTAAATCCCTAAATTGCTCCCACAAACCTGTGGGCTCTTGATTATTTAACATTCTCGGTTGAAATGTATACTCAGCCTGTACATTGCTTTATAGTTTTTGTTTGCACGTACAGTGTTCTGTAATTGGAAAATGCTGAGTTAAGAATTCACAACAGAAGGATTGTTCAAGTATATTGAGCATAATAGTACTGGAAAACAAAAATTTCAAAAGTGCTCTGCAGAATGACTGCATCCTACCTCTACTTAAAGGCATATTTTTCTCCCACAAATCCCACTGTCTTTCCTCAACAGGTCTCACTGATATTTTTTTCTCCTCCATAAAGTGCTTTAAATTACTTGCCGTGAGCTAAATTATAGGTCAAATCATCTTAAATACACACAATGGAGTGTCTAAAAGAATAAAGCATCAAATCAAAAATATATTAATGGCATTATTTAGCATTTCAGACTAAAATTTGAGTGCAACACTAGTTGCTGGAGGCACAAAATAGAGCCAAAATGGGAAACCCAGGATGCCATTTCGTGTTACCTTAGCATATCGGATCTGCAGTACTCCAGTCTCCAGCTGTTTGATTCGAGAATCTTGGGTTGAAACGAGGACTCCATCTTTTCTCCACAGAATCGTGGGCACGGGGCTGCCTGTGGCCACACAGCTGAGCACTAAAGTACCATCCACTGCTACAGTCTGATTCACAGGACCTTGTCGAATGACTGGGGGAGGCCGGTCTGCAATCACTGCCAGAAGAAACAACAGGAAATAGATTTCTGCAACTGGAAGCAATTTTCTAATCATCCAGCAACAGCAGTTGCTCTAGGCTTTGGAACAAACTAATTAAACAAGTAATTAAAGTAGGAGACATGCATTATTCAAAATGCATTTATATGATGCACTGATTCAGAATATTAAAATGAGATACAATACACTCTGTTCAAATGACCAAACACTCACAGAGTTTGGTGCATTGTTGAGAGACCCATTTAAGAATTCAAAGGATTGTGGATGGGGTTGATAAGAAGTGGAATGCTATACTTTTAAACTTCAAAAGTGCTTTATAAAATGTTAAAAGAAAATGATAAAAAAAAAAGTTACTCCAGGAAAACATATGAGGCAAATTTAAATAAATGAACCAAAGACAACTTGCTCTTTGTTCCAACAGAAAGGAAAAAAAAAAAAAAAAAAAAACAAAACCAAACCACAGTGGTATCTTAGCAGCAGTTTTGAAAATTTTGGATTCAAAATTGTACTTTCACAATTTATGGATTAATATGATTATACATTTTTCCTTTGAATTCATTCTATTAAAGGAGTACATGAGTAAAATACATCGAAGTCTACAGCAATCAGAGTAAACTGATGCCCTGAGCTGGCAATTGCCATCCTTCCATATTGGAATTAGATGAATAAGAAAACACTTTTTCTAATTCTTTTTTCATAGCTTCAACGTACTACGGGAGGTAAAGATGACAGGCAATTTGATAATAAAATAGTCTTGTTTTATATGAAAAAAATCTAAATCCTAAAACTGTAAGCTGGGGTAATAAAACCATTGTTAGGGAAAAGTTAAAAACAACTGTAGTAGAACTAGGAATAAATCCTGCATTAGATAGACAGATGGTCTTTACCCCTGGCCTAGGTAATTTATGTAAAATGCTACAGCTGTTTTTTTTTTTTTTTAACTTAAAATTATGAAGCTTAAAAATCTGGATATAATTGAACCTTTTAAAATCACAAATATAAAAAATGATAATTCTAAGAAGTTGCCTTATTAAAATAATCTGGTTGCCAGAGTAGCTAAATTTGGGACCAACTTCAAAGTGTCATGTTCAAGGTTTTATGCACCGAACATTTTCACAAGTTAGAGTCACAGTTCAATTTGTTCCTCATTTATCATGCAAAAATAATTAGTCTTGTGCATTCTAATCTAATAAAAATAAAAAAGCAAAAGAGTGAAATCAGCACATGTACATTTTCATTCTATCCTTCCAATTCTCTTCCTTCCTTGGTAATGAGTATGAAATTTGCTAGTAACAGGTATATTAGAAACTGGAGTTTGAAACTTGGCAGCTGTACTTCAGATACTCTATGAATGAAAAATGTAAGCTGATAATTCCTCTCCTTAGTATTATTTCAACTTTCCTATATTTCCTATTTAGATAGGTTAAAATCAAATGAGAGATCCCTCCTGTTAGTAAGAATAAATGAATAAAAATGTTTTATTGCACTGGATTTTTATGACTCCACCACCTGTGTTCCCCTGGTTCTAAGAATGAATGAATATTTATTTCCAGACAATACCAGAGTGCTCCTCAATAAATGATTATAATTAAATCCAGTATCTGAGGGGTTTGTGTTTGTATTGTTTTGTTGTATTTAGAAACAATACAATATGTGGGTGTTCAGATTTCTGTAACTTTACAGTTATCATATTTTTACAGCTACTTATCTTTGCTTTTCCCTAAAAAAAAGTATTGATGAATTTTTTATATCGGATAAGACCATTAGCTTCTTGACTTTATTCATATAACCACAGGAATACTTTTATTAATATATTATAAAAATATATTATTCTCCCCCACTTTGTTACCTTCCATGGTACTTTAAAACTATGGAAGTTCAATGCTCAAAAAAGCAAAGCAGCTTAGGCAGACCAAAAAAGAAAAAAAAAACAAAAAAAACTATGAAAGTAGAAATTTGCAAGTGTATTCTTACTTTTAATACCAATATGGTAAGCTAAAAATATTTTACAACTTTTATTTGATATTTGCATTACGTTTAGCATAAACCATAGCTCCTTCTCCCAGTCCAATACAGTTTAATGATGCTGTTTCTCTTTCATTTATTTTCTCTAGATTTATACTGTGCCATTAACAAAAATAAAGCAAGAAAAGAAGAGCAGGATTATAATGATCAGTTCCACCATCAGTCATGTGTCTTTGGGCAAATTCCTTAAATTTTTAAACCTCAGTTAATTTTGTCTATAAAATGAAGATGATAGTGCATGTTCTAACCAGTTTTGGGATTACTATAAATATTTAAGTGGAATAACAGATTATAATACAAATCCTTACAAAATGGGGATAGGTGGGACATATCTAAATATAATAAAAGCCAAATATGCCAAATCATGGCTAACATCATACTCAAAGGTGAAAAGTGGAAGTTTTTCTTCTAAGATCAGGTACTAGACAAGGATGTCCACTTTCACTAACACTATTCAACATGGTATTGAAAGTCATTGGCAGGGTAATTACACAAACTGAAAAAATCAAATTAGAAAAGGAAAACCGAAACTGTCAGCATTTGCAAATGACACGATACTATAGGTAGACTATCATAAGTAGGCCACTAAAACAAACAAACAAACAAAAAATAGCAAAGTGGTAACAAAATCATTTCTAATCCTATATACAATGAACAAGAAAGACAATAAGAAAATAATCTCCTTTACTAGCCACATGAAAAAGGAGGAAGTGCATATGAGTAAGCTTAGCAAAGTAAGCAAGGGACATATACAATGGAAACTATAAGATATTGTTTTAAAAAATGAGAGATGACTCAAAAGAAATGTAACTATATTACCTGTTCCTGGATTGGATGAAGGAACATTATAAAAATGACCTTTTTACCATATATGTATACATACAAACACACACACATTCAACGCAATCCTTCTCAAAATTTCAATGAAATTCTTCCAAGAAACAGAACCAGTATTATTGAGATTTATATGAAAGCTTAAAGGCCAAAACAATCCATACTAGAGAGACAAGAGAAGGAGGTGACATTCCCATACATCAAATATCTACAAAGTTATGATAATAAAAATTAGGAACAAAAATAGATATACAGACCAACGGAATAGAATTGAGAGACAAGAAATACACACAATGAAACAACAGTTAATCTAAGATAAAAGAGCTAGGACTTTACATTGGGGAAAGGAGAGTCTCTTCAACAGTTAGGGTAGAGAAAAAATAGAACAGCTACATGCAAAAGAATAAAACTAGACCATCCTCCCACACTATACACAAAAATAAACTCAACATGGAAAAGAAGAAAAGATTTGGATGTAGGGCATGGGTCTATAAAGTATCTAGAAGAAAACTTAGGCAAAATACTCCACAACATTCACTCATTGATGGCATTTGCAGATTGGACTATGGCAAGAAAAACAAAAACAAAATACATATTAGTATTGGATCAAGATAAAAAGCTTCTGTACAGTGAAAGAAACTATCATTCAATGAAAAGACAATCTTCTGAATGGGAGAAGATGTATGCAAATCATACATTTGAAAAGGGGTTAAGATCCAAAGTCTACAGAAATACTTTAAGTCCACAGAGTCTACAACAACAATTTTCAAAGCATCACTTAGCATCAGAGAAATGCAGATCAAATCACATTGGGATATCACCTCACACCTGTAAAAATGGCCTTTATAAAAGAGATCACAGTCATTAATCACTAGTGAAGATGAGAAAAAAGGAACTCTACTTCACTGTTGGTAGTAATGTAGACTGAATCTAGTCCCTATGAAAAATATTAAAAGTATAGCTAATGTATGATGCAATAATTCCAACCTAGGGATCTATAAAATAATTCAAATAAAGTGATATATGAACTCCTATATTTGTTATAGTCAAGCTATGGATGCACACTAGTACCCAAGAACAGAAGACTGAATTGAGATGTGTTATACATTCATAATGGAATATTACTCCGCTGTTAAAAATAATAAACTCGTGTCATTTGCTGCAACATGGATGGTACTGGAAGAGATTAAACTAAGCTAAGCAAGCCAAGGGAGAAAGAAAAACACCAGATGGTTTTGTTCACATGTGGAATATATAGGAATATAGAGAAATGCAAAATCCAAATGAATAAACAAACAGTCAGACAACAACAAAACCTAGAAATCTGACTAAAAAAACAAGGCTCTCAGAAGAGGAAAGGGTGATTGAGGGGACAAATATGAAGGTACAAGTGAACTGTGGTGGAGGACTGTGGGTGCTTTGATGTTGGGTGTGCATGTTAACATACACCTGAAAAGGAGAAGCCCTTTATTTCTAAATCATGCACAATATTGTAAATCAATGCCACCTTAAAAAAATGTAAAAGTAAGTTACAAAAAGCTGTATATATGACATATATGTGTCTATATATGATAAATGTAAGTGATACCACCACTTATCCTGCTCTGTAATACTAATAAGTGAAGCAAAACTGAAAGTTCATTAAAGTAATTCCACATTTTTTTTCAGAGAATAAATGAAACACATTAGAGCTGCCATGGTTTAGAAAAAAAATATGATGGAGTGTTTAAGATTATACAAATGAAAGACTGTCATACATTTATGAATCAATTAAGTTAGGATCAATGAGCCAAACCCCAAACTAAGGATCTACTACTTTATACTGGAATTATTGGAATTAATTATCAGGTAATGTAAAGTGAAGAAATAGAAATACAAGTTAACAAAGTACATGAAACTAGATTCAGAAAGATATAGTGCTGTAAAGTGAGAATATTCCATAGCTACACTATGGAGCATATGATATGGCTTTGGGACAACAGAACACCAGAGTGTGCCTAAGTGTGGAAATAATATATGCTTTTATTTAATTTTAATTAATTTATGTAGCTTCATGCAGCAAACGGTTACTATAAATGAACACACAGTTGTAAGTTCTAATTCTCCATCTGCTATTTATAATCTGTGTGATCTGGGTATACCTCTTCACTATTCTTTGCTTTGGTCTCCTCTACTATAAAATGAGATACTGTCAGATCTGGACTTACTGATATGTGGAAAGTTCTTTGCATCATTACATAACTCTACTTATCAGTAATTGCTTCAGGATAAGCTGGTAGTGGTGGATGGAGTGCTAACATCTGCAACACCAGCTGTTAGTGGAAGGGTCATAAACATTACCTTCCCTGTGTTGAGGGGAACATTTAATAACCTACATTGAGGATAGTTATTGAGTGATATTTGGTTACCCCAAAACCACTGATCATGAAGACTACACTAATACATATAAAGATATTTAGAAAATATTTTTAAGTGAAAAGTCTACAAAATAACACACACATGGATTGGTGTATATATGGAAAGTTCATATTTATACAACAACAAACATCAGAATTTTATCTGACAAATGCCGTCAGGTACAAACACCTTATCTTGTGAAACTATGCATTAAGCTGTAAAATATTATTATTCAGCTTCAGGAATCAGGGAACTGAAATGGGAAATTAAAGCAACTTGCTTAAAAAAATAGCAATTGGCAAATGTCTATTTTCTGAACAAAAATTAATACTTTACCCATTATTTATTTATAACTTTTGTGGACTGAAAGCAAATGTTTAAAAAATAATTATTTTTTTCCTTCTAATAGCAAAGAGAAGAATGTGTTTAATTAAATAGGGATATGAATTTCTGTGTTGCTCTGGCAGACACTATTTGGGGTAGGCTGTGGTGCTTCCTGCCCAATTCACTCATGGTTCACGCCACCTTTGCCTCTGGTTTGTTGACAAATAATAAAGAAGGTCAAGAAGCTAAATCAAATATTTTCCAGAAAGTACTCTATCTACTAGTCATCTTCTTGACCTGAATTGTTAACATATAAATGCTGATAGTACTCAAAATAATTACAGTTTACCCATGAAGTATAAGTTCATAGTTACAAGTTGTTTGTATAATATAAATGAACTCTCAGATAAACAATGTTATAAATATAGTACTACCAAAGTAAATACAAAACTACCTCAAATCTTTCTAGAGGCTATAAAGTGAAATAAGACTTTTATTGTGAATGAGTTGGTTACAAGGGATGAATCACAAATTCAAGACTTTTTTTTAAAAGATTTATTTATTTATGCATACAGAACTGGGGTACAGGCCAGAGGTGCAGGGGCGGCGAGAGGCTTCACCAGAGACAGAGTGGGGAGCAGAACAGGCAGATCGACGAAGTACACTGCTGAGGGGGGCAGCGGGCGGGTCAGGAGAGGTCTGCCACGCCATGTGGTCTCCTCTGGGGCAGGCGGGAATCGAACTCATGCGGAAGCGGCTTTAGCTTCTCAGTGCTGTGCTTTAACCCGCTGCGCCACCAGGGAGTACCTCAAATTCAAGATTTTTATTGTTGTTTTAGCTTAGTAGAAACTGCTATGCTGGGGGCCTCCATGGGGGTCAAAGCACAGAATGATTTCAATTTCCACCAGGGTGGTGACCCACACGGCACAGCAGACCTCTCCTGTCTCCCCCGCTGCTCCCCTCAGCAGTGTGTTTCCCTTGATCTGCCTGTTCTGTTATCCAATCTGTCTGGTAAATTCTCTCACCCCCACCCCTACACCTTTGGCCTGTACTCCAGTTTTTTTATGCATAAATAAATCTTTAAAAGCACTTGCTGTGCTTAAAAAGTTTTTACAAACATGACCTGAGGGTTTAGTGAAAAATTTCACTAATTTTGAGAATAAAAGATTCTTGGCAGTATTTTATAAGTCATCTTTAACATTTTTTTTTCATGGACCCTATATTTGCAAGTTGCTTAAAGAGATACACATTGCTTCATAAGGTTGTAATTATAAATGTATATCAATTCTATGCTCAATTTTTTCTGTGTATTCAATGTTATTAATCATTATCAAATTCATTACATCATCTTCAAAACCATCATTAAATAGCTCCAAAGTACATAAGCAGTAGTAAAAATATTTTGGGTCATTCTAACTTATTGGACCCAGTATATTGAACATATATGTTATAGAAAAAGCAATTTGGCTTTTAATTTAACTAAGAACTAACTGTTCATTTCCTCCTTTTGATGTTTCATTCAGTCATAAAAATAATCTAGTGTGCATTTATCACTTGACAGAGCTTTGCTGGATTTGGAGATTGTATTTTAACTTGATTAGACAGACATGGTCCCACTTGTGAAACAGTCTAATGAAGAATACCAGAAAGCCAGCTGAGAAGGTGGGAAAGCACAGCATGTATTTGTGTAGAACTGGCAGGAATGGATCCCCTAGAAATCACATTTGAGGAGTCAGAGAATGTTTCTTACAGAAAGTAAGAGGTTCAAGTCCACAGAAAATGCAAGTACAAAATTGCTAAAAACAAATGAAACCATAACAAACATAATGAAATTAGAGCAAATGAACAGCACAATATTCATCTTGCAGGGGTGATTATGAATTGGAACTCACATTCAGAAATATGAACTTAATCTTGAGAACACTGGTAAATGAAATACTGAAATTAATGTATTAAAAAAAATCTCCATTTTTTAAAAATTTCAAAATGGTATCTATAAAATCTAAGCCAACAAAATACTTTCTGATGAGATATTAAATGCTTTTTCCCTCAAGGTTTCATGATCTTAGAAATGTCTTATCTGAGTGGTTATTACATTACATTCTGAGTGGTCATTACATTACATTCACTAAGGTGTATTGCTCCTTTTAAATTGTTCTTTGTAATCTATTAGTTTACTTCTAATTACTCTCTATAATATACATAAGGCTGTATGTGACATATGTACATGCGAAATAATTAATTATACCTACATATACTTGCGTGTGCTGTGTCTTCCTATTTATTCTTATGTAAGTATTGAGAAGTATTATTAAATTATTACTATTTTCATCTAATGGTTAGAGATTTTCTCTACCACTGTCTTTATGTTTTTAATTAAGATTTTTATTTATTTATATCAGAAGAACTTGGATGTAGGCCAGAGATGTGGGAATGGTGAGGGCATTCACCATAGACAGATCACTACAGGGGCCTTATAATGTGTTTGGTTGAATTGAGCATATGTAGAACACATCATTAAGAAAATCTTGTTTATCATCCTGAGTTGTGAATTAACTTTATGAACAATTCAACTTTCTCTTTCATGTGAAGGAATGAACAGGAAAGGTATGTAAAATAACTTCCAGTTTTCCAAAATGTTTAAATATACCTATAGATAATTATCCAGCATAAAGTTTTCTTAATGTAATTTCTATGTTTTATGAATCTGAGTTAATGCTATAAATATAAAATATAGCCAAGATAGGGATAATTTTAGAAAATCATTTTATCAACCTTGTCTTCAACTTTATACCAAAATTGCTGTAAATTAGATTATAGAGTGGAAAATAAATTAATTTACTGGCACTTTCTTTAGGCCTTAAGCCAAACTTGAACATTTTAAAATAAAATGATCTACTTTACCATCAGTAACTTCCAAATAAGCTTTTGTGATGATACTTCCAGCAACATTTAATGTCTGGCAGATATAATAACCAACATCAGATCTTTGGACATTAGTTATAGTGAGGTCACCAGTCTGAGAGACTGAAAAGCGGCTTGATGACTGTGGTGGTTGATATGAGAAAAGCAGATTCTAGAACCAAGAATTTGGGAGAAAAAGATAAAAGCAGGTTAATTGCTAGATTCAATATTTTAGCATATTACAAATACATGTATAAATAGCTATATAAAAATATACATGCACACAAACACACACCAGATACATATGTACACAGATAGGTTAAATATTTCATCATGTACTTACATATACAGATGTGCACACATGCAAACATATAAATGTATGTAAGGTTTAATGATCTAGTTTTAAATGCAGTCACATGGAAATTTAAATCAATTCTAAACACTGATATGCTGTATTTTAGTAATCAGTTTTTATACAATACTAAATATGGAAGGATATTAGGTATCATTAGATTTAAACATTTTACATACTTAATCTAAACAAAGTCAAAACCTTCTCCCTATATATGTGATTACAAAGATTATAAGCACTTGGAAATTTAATGTATAAGCAAAACTAAAATTTAAGTATATTCTGATAATTTCAAAATATTTTGACACCTAACAAGAATCTGTTAGCTGTCTATTTTAAAAGATCAGTAACATAAATCAATGATTAGATTTCTTTTTCTTCTGTTAAATGTTGAACATATATAATCGGTTATTTTGCAACTCAAATACTAAGCTTAATAATATGTAATGGAGTTATGTTTCTGACAAATTTATCAGTAGAAATTTCTCCCTTTGAATAAAAATTTATAAGTATCAATATTTGCCAAATAATAAAAAAATAAAATGTTGAGGCATATTTGACAGCAACTGGCAATACTATATGATATTTTTCAAGGAATTAGAATATACTAAAATACATTTAACATGACATTTATGTTAAAGAGAACTTCATATACTTAGATGAATGTATGATGTTTGCATATGTGTATTAAAGCATAAGGTAGGGAGGAAGATACTTCAGATTTCTGTTCCTTTCAGAGAAATTACACTGAATTATTATCTTGTTTTAAATTGTATAAATCTCTTTTAACATATAATTAAAGAATCCTGAATAAGCTAAATGATGACTGATTCAATTATGTTGAGAAAAAGGTTTTTTTAATGTGACTGAATTTGAAATATAGGTAGAATTTATATGCAAACGCAATTTCTATTCTACATATTTCCCTGTGTACAAGAACTATGCAGGGAAAACTGCTATGAGAATTGCAATAATGAAGGCAATTCATCCTCTCATTGCTGAGATTTTCTAGAGAACTCACACTTCTAGGTTCTATTAAGGTGACACCTTCATGACTAAGTAATATTTTTTTCTTATATGTACTATATATATATATATATCATTTTTGCTGAATACAACATTAGAATGAAGTCATACCTGACTCCCCTCTCTTCTCCAAAAAATAGCTGGTTGAGGATTTCCAGTTGCTTCACACTGAAAAGTTACAGTTCTTCCCAAGGCAACAACCTGGTCCCGGGGTTTTACAACAAAATGTGGAGGTTCTAAAGGAAAGGGTAAAAAAAAAAAAAATGACACTAAATCAAAAGCATATTGTTGTTGTCTTAATTGAGACAAGTTGCTGATATCCCAAATGCCGCCTGTATTTTATACATCATTTTGTATGATCGTATGTAATGTACCAGTTTTCATCCTTAATTCAATCGAAGTGAAATCTCTTAAGTGCATATTTATAGAATAAAAGGTTTTTCTTTTTTTCCTCCTAATACCCTGACCCTCTAAGGTTAACCTTCCTATTAAGAAGAATTCTCAAACCACAATCTGGCCTTATACATTTAAAGTATACCTGAAATTCGTATGAATAAATATTATCCTTGCTTATTCAGAGCTGTTTAAAAGTGAATGGACTTTAATCATACGCACAAGGACCTCCTGATGTAGGCAGCTCCTAAAATTACTTTAATTTAACTCAAATGCTCTTGAAATGCTACCGTGCAAATTATAACCATTTAAAATCTTCAGTTCAATTACTTGAATAGAAATGAATTAAAAGCAATAGTGGAGTCGAATGTCTCCTTCATTTACATAGGCAAGGGCATGTTCAAACAGAATATATATGGAAATGAGAGCAAATTTGAAACATCTGCTCTTCCTGACATTATAAATACTGCCAGCTTTGTCCAAACTGTTTGATTTATACAGACTTAAATGGCTACTTCATCCAGCAGTAAATAGAGTGTCAGAAAATTGTGTCAGTTACATTGAGGGCAATGGCAGCTGAAAACATTAGGTGTACTAATGAAGTCACTCCAGGGGAAAAAAAAAAAGTTTGTTTTGAGGCTGTGCTATGTGCTTGAAAAAAATGTGCACTGAATGTAAGTCTTTTTACCTACTGTTTACACTTTTCAAATTCATTTCTTACCAACTGTCTCAGACACCTCATTATTCTTCTCTCTTGTCTCAGTTCAAACTAAAATGAAGGTTCCAAGCCAGACATTTTATAGTTTATACAGATAGGGTTCTTCTAATCTACTTTTGAAGGCTGTTCTATTATTTCTAAGTTTTTCTTTCTAAGTAGTTCAGATACTTATGTCAGTCACTTATACCCTATCAAAGTGAGTATGAATCAACAATAATATTCAGATTATGTCCAGAAATGCTACCACTTGACTAATAAGAATATGGTTTCTTTGTTAATAAAGGTGAGAATTCAAAAGGTAGTATTTCTCTTGCTAAACATTTTCTTGTCAATTGCATCTTATATTACATATACACATAATTAAACATGTATAAATTTGTAAATTTGTATTTCACATATATGTATATTTATGCATTCATATGGAATATGTATCACATATTTTATGCATTTATGCACACATATGTGTGTATGGATATATGTCTACACACACATACACACACACACAAAACGCCTTAAAAAAAGGTCATGTAAAATGACTTGCTGAAGATTACTTGGTGGCAAAACTGAAGAAAGCAATTAGATCTCCTAAGTTCTGGATTAGTGTGCTTTCTTCTATATTTCCTTTTTATTTTTAATTGAGGCTTAGTTGAAATTATACCATTTCACTAGAAAATTATAAAAAACCTGAAATTAGGAGGTCAAATGCCTGCAAATGTCCTGTAACTTCCAGGGACAAAAAATACAAAGTTAGGCAATATAGTTTAGGTTCAATTTGGTAATGCTGAAGTTAGCTTATAATTTTTCTGGACCTCTGATTGTAATTGAGTGGTTTTACTCATGAATTTAGCAAAGACTATCATTACCCAGGTATAATAACAGCCATGTGCCTCATTGCTTGAGGATTTTCCTCTCTACACATCCATAGAGCAGCATTTGATGCCTTAGTTAGAGGTTGGAATAATTGATGCAGAAATCAGACTAAGAAATTGAAAGGATTGCCTGGATAATAAAGTAAATCCAGAAGAGAGCTTGGTTTGTTTCAAAGAGAGCAAACCAAATGATTAATTAAATGAATGGGAGAATATGACTTTCCAATATGTAGGGAATTTGAGTAGGAAAATACAAATGTTCAAACCACTTAGACAAGTAAAAACTTCGGGTGGTCCCTTTCCTAAATCTCAGAAGCATGTCTAATAACGTGTGCCAGAATCCATGTTTCCTTTATAAAATGCCAGCGCTCCTCAAACCTCAAAGGCTTATTGGGGAACTAGCGATACAAACCCTTATGCTAACTGCATTTGCCCTAAAGCGATCCTTCCACACAGGATATTTGCCTGGAAATAAATTTACTACATTTTGTAGGTATATTCTTTAGCCAACATCAACAGTGACATCAGCCACAAGATATGTCTTAGGAATATAGCTTGAAAAAAAAAAAAAAACCTTCCTAAATGCATTTATATATGTGCATATATATAGGTGTGTGTGTGTGTGTGTGTGTGAGTATATATGTGTTTATACATATATAGGTATATTTCTAATAAAACATTTAAATGTAATAAATATGTCTTTATTACTCTGTCCTTACAGCTATTTAGACTGAGAAAGCTTTATAATGTAAGGATCCATTTGATAAACTATTTTTTGAATACTATACTTAAACTTTCTATAAGTAAAAATACAAATCTAATGTCATACACAGCCAGTGTTGAAAATATAGGAAACTGGACAAGAGCAAAAGAGAAGTTCTGTCTATAATTCTACCACACAAATTTGGCCATATTGTTTTAAAATATTCTGGTACATACCATTTTTTCACTGTTTGATAATGTATCAATTCATTATGATATATAATTTATCCAATTCATTATGTTAAAACTTAGGCTGTTTATACTATTCACTATTAAAAACAGAGTTCAGTTAACATCATTTTCTTACTTATAGTCTCTTGACTATTATTTCAACTGATACTTCCCTTAATAGGGAATTTTTCTCCCAAACATGACACTGAGTATTAACATATTTGTGAAACTTAGATGTGACTTGCCTCTGAATAGCATTTCTCTATTAATGAGGTGATTTCCCTTCATTGATAAATGACCTTGTCATCGTTAGTCTACTTTTTAAATGTGCATTGTGTTCCTAAATTTGTGATTTCTAAGAACTAATGATAGTCCAAATATCTATCTAATTTTCAATTAAGGTGTAGATTAGTTTTCCCTTTTGCTAGTTGTTTTCTAATCTGCTTAAGCACTTTTTTATCCTTTTATTAATAAAATTAGATAGTATAGGTTAAATAATACATAACAACTTGCATAAATATTTTCTCCATTTCATTCCATACTTTGACCTTACTTTTTATGCTTAAGAATCAGTGCCTCTATATTTTTGTATAGGTGCGATATATATAGAGGCATTTTTCAATAGCCAGTTATAGGATCATCATTAGCAAACAAAGCAAGTTTTGTATCAATGTGAAAAACATTTTTATAAAATTTGTGTAACACTTTCATTAAAGTGAGGGACATTCTTTTAGGGTCAAAATTATTCTCTGACATGCCACTCAGCATCATCATGCAAAATTCTACCCAAGTGATATTTTAGCATAATCACACAGTAGATAGATTTTCCCCAATATACTAGTCATGAAGATACTTAGAAGGCTGAGGACTCTATTTATGATAGCAAATGTTTATCAAAGCAAACTTCAATAAATTCTGGACACAATATAGGATTATTTCTTAATAAAGTGAAATGAATCTGACACATAGAAATGAAATGGATGCAAATAACCCTAAGTTCAAATTTACTCATCAATGGGACTTTTAATGTCTACTAATGAACTACAGTTACAGAAATTCAGATAGAGGTGAATTCATAAATATATTTTAATTTAAAAAGCCCAAATTATCCTTTGGGCATCTATTTTCATTGGTTTATTTGTTTATCTTATGAGATATAACTTAAAATAGTACTTCAACAAGACACAGTCCTAGCCCTTATTTTATCATTCTGAAAAAGAGAAAAATAAAAGGATGAAGATAACACATCATTTAATATGACATCAAGTTAGCAACCTCATTACCTTTACTCTTTGTCACAGTTACCCATACTTCCCGCAGACTTTATTCTGTGCAGTCTGTCTTTGTGGCCAATGACAAGTGAAACATGGAGGCTGACTGGTTGAAGGACATGGAAGGGTATGGATGGAAAGGGGAAGAGAAGTTCCAGTCACAGTGACACGATGATTAGAAGATGGCGAATAAAATGTCAACTTACCAGACCCAACTAAAACAAAAAAAAGAAAACATGGAATAAATAAAAATAAAGAAACAAAACAAAACAGAAAAAGTAACAAGATTTGACTCAACAATGACATTTCTTTCAAAATAAAACAAAGAACACAATATTTGGATATATGGCTCATACTCTTCATGAATGAATGAATATTTGTTAGCATTATAATCATGAATAATTTTAAGAAAAATAGAAATGATTCTTAAAATCTCTACTATGATAAATGGCAGAGTTACAATGGATGATAGTTGTAAAATTATAAATTACTTTTCAGTGACTTTATATTTTGTTAAGATGACAGATAACTATACATACAATGGATTTTAAAAGCACTATAAATCTTAACTGTTAATGCTACTTAGAACAGAAATCAAGCCTTTTAGTCAAAGACAAAGAAGTGTTGGATCCTCTAACTGTACTATCAGCTTAATTTTTAAAAGGTTCATGCAACCAATGATATTCTACTAAACCCATGCTCCTTATATTTGAATAAGCACACAGATCATCTTTAGATCTGATTAAAAATCATCAGAAGATCTGATTAAAATACACATTGAGATTCTAGAGGTCAAGAATGTGGCCTATGATTTTGCATTTATAGAAGCACCCATGTGTTGCCGCTGGTCCACAGAAAAAGTTGATTAGCAAGATTATTCAAAGATGTTATATTAAACAATATTTTAGTCTCCACTTTGTACAATTAATAGAATTCTATTTATTATACCAACTTTAGATTAAAATGGAAACTGTGGTGGCCATGAGAATCATTTCCTATGTCTGTTTATCTTGAAAGAATAGCATGGAAAGCTTGCAAAAATGGGACAAAGGACAACTACCTATTTCAGGTAGTTTTAGAGCACAGACCCAGAAAGTGTTGCATTTTTTTTTAAATGAGAAGAAAGAGAAAAATGTTAATAAATTATTAAATCATGAAACATCTTATAACCCTATATGTCAGTAATAATCACATTTCCTATTTTTCAAACTGTGCACTGATATGTAGAACATTGAGCATTATAACACAGAAATTAAAAAAAAAACTGGACAACAATTTTACTCTGTTCTATTTTTGTTCTGCTCTTAGAAGCTAAGGTAAATATTGTTAAGCATAAAACTTACTCATAATAGCCCAATGGATAATCACAACATACTTTACTCAGATAAACAAATGCACTATGCCAAGCACTTTGCAGTAAAATGCTACAATTTTAAGATAGAGATAAATGTTTTTTTTTCTTTTGTTACCTACCACACATGCAAAATTTAAAGACAATTGAGACACACTGACACATCAAAGTGGGTGAAATACTTTGTCTTTATTTTTTCTCAATAAAGAAAAAAATTTTTATCCTTGCAACAAAAAGTGAAAATCCTTTTCATTACTTCAGCATGAAGTTTATCATATCAACAGCTATGCTCTTCAGGTTTGAAAACACAGACTGCATTTCTTGGAAACATAAAGATGATGTCTTTTTAAAGTAAGCTAACTAAAAGTTAAAATCAACTTTTATTTAGTCAGGTGACTAAAAGAATAATTCCTAAATATTTTCTAGTGATATTCCTCAAACAGTTAAAAATTCTGAGATTTTTTTTAGAAATATGAAAATTACTGGGGAGTAGTTTATTTAAACTTTTAAAGTTGCGTTTCCCTTGTTTCTAAGTTTTTCCAGTAGTCAGGTCATAGAGGTTTAATTAGATATTTTATTATTGATAGTTAAAATCCAATGTGTTTAATAACTTCAGGTTAATGAATTTGCATATAATGTCAATGACAAAAAAATGATATTAAAGTCCCAAAAGGTATCTAAGAACCACATCTTACATAGTCTTCTAACACATCAGATGTTTTTAGGAGGCTCCTATCTTGAACGATCACTTTAACTTTTAACAAGCACGATTATCAGGAAATGATCCTTCTTATCTAAATGAAAACCTGCCTGGTACAATTTAACCACCTTCCATTTGTTCTAGTTTCAGTAAACATATAAATGCCACTGATACCCTCCACATAAAATCCACTGGCTAACATGAAGGAAACTATGGTTCCACACTTTCTCTTCTGAACAACAAATGAAAGAAACTTCTTTATTTTCTAATTCCCCTTTTATATTTTGCTAAGGCTCAGGTCAAAGGATTTTCATTCTGTAGAGAGAACAGAGACCTTCTGTACAACAGACAATATCCATCATGGCCCTGTTAGGTAGGTCCAGAAGTTATTAGAGAAAAGCAGAGATACTGTTCATTCATTCTTCATTCTTTTTTTTTAATTATTTTTTATCTAAAGTTTGCAGTTTATGGGAAATTATACCCTGTTTTATCTCTTCTCACCTTCCTTCTTTCTGCTCGAAGAACTGCAGGCCCCAATATATGGGGTTCTTTTTTTTTTTTTTTTGCTAAGAGAAGCAAAGTCTGCTATTCCCCTCTCTAATAAAGCAATAAAACTATAAAATGTTAGCTCTGGAAGTGATCTTAGAACTTATCAATCTAACCCCAGCTTTTTTGTTAGAGAAAACAGAGCCTAATTGCCAAATAACTTTCTCAAGGTCACAGATGACTAACCAAAGTCTGTCTTCCAGGCCTCCTGACTAAATTTAAGTGTCTATATGAATTTTTGTATAGGTTGATTAGTTTAGGGAGATTTATGAAGTAGGACTTAAACATGTTTGACTTTACATTTAAATTTATAATTGTTTAACCTGAAATGATTGCTACCAATATATAAAAACTATTTTAAAAGAATTCCTTATGTTATTAAAAATCTTTTAAGGTTATTTAGCTATAGCTTTTAAAAGACAAAGGAAATTAAAAGGCAAAAGAAAGGCGATTTTAAAGCCTGTTAAAAAGTTCACCTTCTTGGAATCAAAAATAGTATGATCATTTCTTAATAATGAACCAATTTTAATTATTTTATCACTTGAATCATTCTAAATTAAATAATAATTTTTTGAAATGTAGAACAAATAATATATTGACAAAAATACTTTTTAATGTAAAAATATCAAATAGGAAGGCATAATAGCTTCTTATCAGACATAGATGCTATTTTATTTTTTTTAATTAGCAACATTACAGTTTATAATCCACTCAAGTAATGAAAAAAAAATTTTTTTAATGTCAAGGAATTTTGGGAAAGGATTGGGAACTTGCTGCTTGTATAGATAGCATATAGTTTGCACAGAAATTATATTTTTTGAGAAGAAAATTATACAAAGTCTAATGCACACACAAGTTTATAAAATACATATAAATTATGTAACACTTGGTTCCCTGTTGCAGAGATAAAGAATAGTTTTCTTAAAAAAAATAGAGATAAATAAAATTTAACCAACCAATAGTATTTTCCAGATAATCTTCAGGTAAGCTAAGGGAGAAGGGTAATAAAAATAGAAAGAAGGAAAGAACTGAGGGAACAATCACATTTATTCTTTCCACTTGTCATATTCAGGAGATGAGTGAAGTGGTGATAACCATTTGAAAAACAAATTTACCATAGCTGGAGAAACACTTTTTTTTTTTTTGGTCTGAGAAAATGTTAGCCGAACAGATATTAGGAAGTTTTTATATTAGGGCTAGTAAATAAGGGATCAGCCAATTCCGATGAATACTTAGGTCAGAAGAGAAGGGGACAATGGGTCTAAAGAACAGCACACATGACTTGGGGGAAGTACAGAAGAGAAGCAGTTGACAGTAAAGGTCATTGAACCATGAATTGGTTGCCAACTGTGATGTCTCTGGAGGCCTTTAAAAATGGGATTTATTTCCATTTGGCTACAACAGTTTAGCTATAACCTTGCCTAGTAAAAGGAATAGAGTAGTTAACTCTTAGAGTTCTTTACATGGCATGGTTTAAAAAGTACAGAAACCAAGAGGCAAAGAATGGCCACTGAAATGTAACTCTGACCCCAATACCTTTCCCTCATATTATGTCTATCCAAATACATCACCAGAAATTATGGTAAAAATAGGGGCTATTTTTTTAATTGATGAAGTACATAATATTATTATCTTAAATTGATGAAGTACACAATACTCATAGGTAAAATGATAAATCCAGGAGATAGAAAATTTCAAGTAAATAAAATATTTGCATAATTAATGCTACATATGGTTAAGACTTTGATATCTCAGTTTTTAAGTCATATTGGCAATTGCATTCAAATATATCCTTATAGGTTAAAATGTAGGAATTTTTTTTTAAAGATTTATTTATTTATTCATACAGAACTAGGGTACAGGCCAGAGGCTCAAGGGCGGTGAGAGGCTTCACCAGAGACAAAGTGGGGAATAGAACAGGCAGAGCGACGAAGTATACTGCTGAGGGGAGCACCGGGCAGGTCAGGAGAGGTCTGCCACGCCATGTGGTCACCTCCGGGGCAGGCGGGAATCGAAGTCATGCGAAAGTGGCTTTAGCTTCTCAGTGCTGTGCTTTAACCCTCTGTGCAACCAGGGAGGGCCAAAATGTAGGATTTTTTTTAATAAAAATTTTAATATAATTACATAGGTCAGATAATTATTTTTAAATGTAATTGTAGAAGAATGACCAAATACTGGGATCTAAGATAATTTAGACATGATCTAAACTTTTAGAATGATTAAAGAAGGTCTTGTAATTAAGCAAATTAATATGTGGTATTAATGTTCTTGGTAGATATCACACAACAGTAGTTTTATTGAATAGGTTACAAATAAAATCACTGAATATCTGCTGCTAATTCATAGATACTAGTAAAGTATCTATGATACTTTTCATTTTTAATAGTAAAATTCTACTAAATCCTTTAATTATTTTTTTTTCTTACACATACTGCTTTTTAAATAGGAGGGCTCCATTAGAAAACCTGACAGATTAGAACTGTAAAAAGAACATCCCAGAAAAATATGAATGGAATCAAGCTGGGGGAATAAGATTTTGGAGAGAAGAAACACATCTTCATCAAAGGAGAAGAACACAGATTTTCAGGTACTAAAGTTGTCTGCATGTGAATTGACAAATCCCAGTCAGTCACTATTATGTCGGAGAAATGGCGCGCATAGGTACTCATGAATGATAATACCTTCAGCAATTAAAAGCTCCTCCGATATTCTAATACTAGGGATGATTTCTTTTTGGGGAAAAGATTGAGTTTAACATAAAAGCCTGTCATTATGTCTTTCAACTTTTCAGACATAAAATAGAATTATTAAGAGGGGCATTTTTAGTATATACTTAATAGATTTAAAAAAAAAAAAACTGAACTTTTCCCCTCTACTCAAAGTTCTCACATTATTCTATGGATCAATGATTCCACAGACAATTCTGGTTATCATGACTGAAGAGTGTTGGGGTGGGGGTGGGGAGTTAAAGAGGGAGTTGCTAGTGGCATCTAGTGAAGAGAAATTAGGAAATCCATGGGGATTACAAGCAAGGTGAAAAAAGTACAAAATGAAGAATGATGTAAAAAAAATACATTATAATGCATAAGACAGCCTTCTCTCCCTTTTCCTCTACCTAAAAAATCACGCAAGGGTTCGAAACCCTTGCTATAGGTTGTCTATTCAAGTAAAAATTTAGTCAAATAGTAGTGAATAATTATATTCCTTCCAAATATGCATAAAGTACCTTTTACAATATCCTTTATTTAGGATTTATTTATCCTTTATTTAGGATTTAGCATCATTTAGGAACTTAGTAAAAGTTATTACTTGTACTCTTTTATTTCCTTTTCTAAAAAAGTTTCCATCTTGATGAAAATCAGTTTTGAAATGGTGCAACTTACTTCATTGTCTACCAAAGAGTTCAAGACTGAAGTGTAACTTCCTAGCAATTTGTGACAATGCATGTGTCACCGAAACTATGATCATAATTTTTTTATCATAATTTTAATGATACTGTTTCCTATTTTATAATGTCAAAAACCTAGATCTTCCCTCGTCCTCCTTTTTGAGTTATACAATATATTACCAAAGTCCATACTTTTTATTTCACAACTATGTCTCCATTCATGCATGTCTTTCTCTCTTTAATGGAACAATGCTCGCTCATGTAACACTCACCTGAGCTACTGTTCTTACAGATCAATTACACAATGTTGCCAGAGTCATTAGAAATCAATCTTAACTAATTGTGCTAGACTTTAGCACTTTTGCTGAAAAGTCCTTCAATAGGGACCCACTGCTTCTAAATAGTGATCAAAATCCTTCATGTGGTCTCAACAGGTAGTCCTCAGTATCTTCCCATCACTTTTCCTGCACCATCTGGCTACATCTCGTTTTGGTCTTTGAGTCCATCATGTACTTCTGGTCTGTTGATGTTACATCACAGAAACCTCCCCTTTTGCCTAGTTAGTAGCTGCTCACTATAATTCCCAACTAAAAGAGAATGTACCTTGAAGGAGTATATCTGATAGTGAATTTGATACATTTAAACTTTATACTGAAATCTTATCAGAATGCTATATATGCTTATTTCAAAATTGTTTTTTCTCCACAGCACTTGTCATGGTTAAAATTATATGTTTTATAAATGTATGTCTCCAAACTAGCCAAAAAGGCCAAGTTGAGGATATTACTTACATTGTAACTGACTGCTGAAAGAGTGACCAGTGTGTCCCCACTGTCCAGGAAGGGAGTAAATACGTTCAACTGGTTAAATAAGAATAAACCTATTAATTTTATCCTAAAAATTTTATGCCCTAACAATTTTGAATAAAATAAATCTGTGCAAACTAACTTAGAAACAGGGCCTTCTTGGTAGCCTATGGGTTATATCTTGGCACGACAGCCTGAGTTTGACCCCCAGCCAAGGAGCTAACCGACAAATAGCCCAGCAGACCTCTCCTGTCTGACCCGCTGCTCCCTTCAGCAGTGGATTTCAGGAAATCTAACTATTTTGCTCCCTACTCTGTCTCTGATGAATCCTCTCAACCCTCACACCTCTGGCCTA
>NW_004567104.1:58499604-58507047 GCF_000260355.1 Condylura cristata | reverse complement strand
AGAAAAATTGTACCACATTAAATAATGCATGATATCACAAAATCTAACATTTAAAGTGTGAGCTTTTAGAAATTAATGTCTGTTGAGGAACAAGCTACAACTGAATGACTAAAGTAAGAATCTAATGTGTTGCATCAAATTTCATTCTCAGGCCACATAATTTAGATTGGATAGCATCACAGAACTCAATTTATATTTTCACACTGATGCCATTATTAGCTGCAAAGACCACTGCTAATTTCCACACATCTATCTCTATGGGTGATGAACAAGACTTCCCCACTGTTACGCAGATGGATAAATCATGGAAAGCTCAGGGCAAAATGAAAGGAGAATGTGTACTTGCTAGTGTGGTGCTGTGTGGCTATTTGTCACAGACTCATCTTATGTATCGATTATTTTTGATAACTGGCTGTTCTACTTCTTTAAATTGTTGCTTGGCACTCACATTATGGGAGTGTACAAATTCTCTTAGGAATGCCCTGTAGTGAATGCTTAGCCTAAGAATTATATCAGTTTATTTGAATGAACTGAAAGCAATTCAAAACCTTCACGGTAAATGGGAAAAAAACCTAAGAAAACATCATATCTTTAGCCATTACTAGGTTACAATGGCTACTTCTGAAAGCTATAAGAACACAAGAGCTGTTCTTGTTTTATTCTTCTTGGAAAATTAAAGGAAAAAAAAAAGAGGCTAAGAATCATAGGCCAAAATCTTGCTGCACTAATGAAATAAAATAGCATAAAAAAGCCAGCAGGGGTGTGCTCAGCACCCTATTTATGCCACTGGATCAGAAGAGTTAGCAGAGGTCCCCTCTCACAGATCATTCCGTTACACTCCATAGCGGGACTTCATTAAATCTCTTGGCTGATGGCATTTACTTTCAGTCTGCTTATAAAGAGCTCTGCTAGCAATACTCATTTTTAAGTCTCCAGTCACACATTGTCTTTTTAAGGCTTCCTTGCGATCATAGATCTCCCTTTCTCTTCAGTACCCCAAAACTTCAGGTGAATTTTTTTAAATCAGAGTTTAGCTATAAAACAAACAACAACAAATCCTCCAGCCCGAACAGGGATGCTCAAAGGGAGGCTTGTTTGAGTAAGACTTATAACGCTACTTTAAAAGTTGCAATATGTACATATAGGAGGTAGCAAACAGAAATAACATTAAATAGAGAGAAAAAGGTATAGGTATATGAGAAAAAGGTATAGGTATATAGGTAGCTATAGATATAGGTTAGATATTATATACATTTAGGTATAGAGATAGATAGAGGTAGATGCAGATACAGATAAAGGTGTATTGTCCCAAATCCTGAACCCCTATGTACTCTTTACTGTAGCACAGCTGAGTTTACCAGGCCTCTGTGGATCTTCACCATCTGTCATGAAGAATCATTCCCCAAAGAACCAGCCTGTTATATCTTGTCAGGGTCTGGCAAACATGCCACACACCTATCAAGAGTCTTAACATCACCAAGTAAATCTTTGAGGGTCTTATAGTGCATGCTTCATCAAATTGTTGATGAACTCACAGTTCTTAACCAGAAGCTTGGACAGTACTAAACCTATCCTGAACCTGCAAAAAGGCCCCTTGACACTATTAGTTTTGGCTTTGACTCAACCACATTAATGTTCAGAAACAAAGTCCTATTATACTGCCAGCTTTTCTGAAATCAGCAATTGAAGCAAACTGTTCCAACAAATGATTTAAATGAAGTCTACATCAAAGAAAGGAAATTCAGAACTCAAGGGCCCATTTTTCCCTGCCCTCATTACCTCGTTCATGCCTAGATACATAGGTGCTCTAAAAATTCATATGACTCTTACACAGAGATCTCATGTGCTGATAGAAAGCTAAACTCTGAACCCTCATTTAGAAACAACACAATTACAAACTAAGCTTTCTTCTCTCCCCACCCCCCCCATTCCCCTTTAGTTTTGAATGCTGATTTATTAACATGGATCCCTTATTACTGGCAAAAACATCTATAGAAAACTATACTCTTCCACCAAAATTCTAAGTGATACATTAAAAATTTTTAAAATATACTTTTTTGTTACAATATATTACAACAAAATTATAACATGAGATTGACATGTGATTTGGTTATCTTCAACTTACGATTTCACACCTTAGAGAATGGTCAAATGTGTAGACATGCATTGCTTCTGATATTTTTAAATTATTACCATTTTACATTACATGGAAGTTATTACTGGGAATCATCTATCCAAACTATTTTTTCACCAGCTAATTTTTCCAATATATGGAATATTTACAGAAGGAACATGAAGACATTATTATTCTATTGGGAAATTTAGCAGCATGGAACATATCGGGAGGGTTAGAGTTATAGATTAAAGATCAAACGGAATCATGTTAATTATAGATGCTTACTAAATGAATACTAATATTCATGGTACATGAATATCAAATATATATAATATATCAAATAAAAGTTTATTAGTAAGTACAGAACTTTTTGTATTATAATTCACTTATTATGGTTGCCTGAAGCTAGAATAAAACTTGACATTTTGCACTACGGTTTCCATAGCCTTCATATTTGGTATTTACTGAAAAGCATTGTTTTTGTAAAACCTTTGTGATTTTATACTTTTTGTTACAGGGAGTTAAGGGCACCAAAGTTACACAAAACCTGACTCGGACTCATATAATAATGTAACACTACAGGATCTCCTCCTCTTTCTTCATATACTCTGCATCACCTCCACTTTCATTAAACATTTTATACTTATGAACACACCTAATTTCTTTAACAATCCCATGAGGGAATCATATTCACCTCAATTTTATTGGTAAGAAAACTGAGACTCAGAGATTGAAAAACCAGCCTATTCAGTATCTGAATCCAAGTGAGTCAGAGAAGTCTATACTATTAATTCTGCCTTATAGAGTATTTCCTAGTGGTAGATTTAATATAAAAATTTATGTATCCCTGAAAAACCTTCCAAAGAAATAACAAGGACTGATTTTAAAAGTTAGATCTCAATATCAAGAAGTCACAGAAATTATCTATGCAGAAAACTGAAACCATTAACAAACCTTCATTCATCAGCTACCTCAAAATTTAAAATCTCTATGGACAAAATAAATATTACTAGGAAACTGACAGATTTTTTGTTTTGGAAGACACTGATGAGTAAAATAATCTTAACAATGCATTTATTAAAATAATCATAACAATTATTTCTGCAAGCCCATTATAATCTATAAAGCACTGTAGGAGAATGCAGTTGTCCTTTTAATTATTTCTTTCCCATCAGCTCACTGATGATTTTACTACATGCACATTCATTTTTTTTTTAATAGATGAGAAGACTAAAAATGGAGATTAGTGACTTGGGCAGGGTTCCACAGATGGTATGTTATCAGTCCTCAATTCATCCTAGAGTCATTCACAGAAAGGTCACATGAGTATCAAGGTAGCCCCTAAGATGACAATATACAAAAATGCTAAAGTGGCAAAGTAAATAAAGTGTGCTCTGAGCAACTCACAGGCAAATAGGGCAGAGACTGAAATGTGATAAGGACAGACATAAGATCCCATGGAGACATAAAGGGGGATCATAACCCCCACTTGCCTGGGGACTGTCTGCAAAGCTTCCTGGAGAATTCTTGCCTGAGCTAAGTCCAGGAAAACACCACAAGTAGAAGACAGGCAGGTGGTGGGTGGAGCATTGAGCCAAGGGGCAATAAAGAGAAAAACACAGAGGTATGCTATGTGCTGATATGCAGACAGAAAAATTATCTATAGATAATATAGTGATCCAAGACTGAGGGAGGTAGCAAGATACATGACTAGGTAGCCAAATCACCTCTAATTTAAGCCTTATTCTCAAGAGATGAATCATGACAGTGTTTTGAGGATGGAGCTGATAGAATTAGAATTCTGTTGCAGGTAGCAAATCTGTTGTATGGAGGATAGAGTCTGAGACAAGACAAAGGCAAACCAACTGGTCAGCACTTTCTCTGTTAGACATAAAGACGGGAGGTAAGGCAATAAGAAAGTGAAAGTGTTGCCACATACTTCAAAAGCAAAATAAGTAGGAATTAATGGTGATTGGCGTGAGGAATCGGAGAATAAAGACTTCTCCTCTACAAAGTTCCCCCCAACCCCACCCCAAGCTATCTCCTAATATATATATGCAGGTTTTATGTTGGTACCAACTGAAATGGAGAATATGAGTGATTTAACTTCTGATGCCTAGTGTCTGTGCATTACCCCATTGTTAGTTCCTATGAATTAACACTAGCCATCTGGGTTAGTTAAACACTGGCAGCACATCTTGTTTTACACTCAGTTACAGCTACTCAATTCATGTTCATTGAGACATTAAAGGGGTCAATCATAAATAATAGCACCCAAGATATTTTAGTCAAACTACTTGTTTGAGGTCTGTGGCTCCATGGCAGAAAGAAATGGCCTAGAGCCATCACATGAGTAGAAGTGAAGTCAGCCAAAAATCATGGATTTTTTTTTTTCCATTTTGTTTTGGCCTTGTCTATCCCTGGGTTTATGCCAATCATAGAGTGTAAGGCTGAGGCTTCCAGAACCTGTGAATGCCTAACAAATCTCAATGAGGAAAACTGTACCTCCATTGCATGGGAGGCATAAATACTTATGGGCGGCATCAGTAAACTAACAATTCTTCAGAACTGAATGCACATCCTTTTGATAATTCATTTGAACATTCCAACTGAGAGCCAACCATAAGTTTAAAGAGACAGTAAGTGGCATAATTTCATATCAAGAGGGAAAATGGAACAAACGTTTATGAGGATAGAGCTGGGATTTCACAGAAATCCCATCCTTCTGATAACAGAGCATCACCTGTTTTAGAGATGTTTGATATCTGCCTTTTCTTTGAGCAGAGCTGTTGCTGAAAGGGCAGAAAAAGCACCTGCTTCTTGAGCTTAAAAGAGGAAATGGTCCCTGAGAGAGGTCTGCAGAGGAGTGCAGTGGGGTGTGAACTAAGATCTAAATGTCCAGCTTCCTTGTTTGACTGACCTAGTACTCAGACTAAAGAGAAACCAGAGGACTCAATGTCTTTTAGCCCCTATTGTCAGAGAGACAAACAAAAATGGGATTAGATTTTCTTAATGGTTCAACTCAGCGAAGATAAAATGTGATTGATTGGGAAATGGCTGGTGTGTGGAAGTTCCTTTTCATTTCAGTTTCCTGTGACTGACACAGCAATGGGAATATGATCACTCTGGTGATAGAAAGTCACAAATTTACTTTAGAAATGAAATTGTGACAGTAATAAGAGCTGCTTTATCTGTAAAGTTGCAAAGGGAGCAGAAAGATTAATAACATCATCTAGTTTGCCTTGTTTAAGCATGCAGTATCACTGACACAGAAAGGATGAGAAATCCTAGAGGGGGACAATGAACTTGGGAAAGAAAAATTCGGAGTTCAAACTAAATTATGTAGCCCCATCTTCTATCTTTCCTTTATGCTAAAACTCTTCAAAATTGCAATTATTTAAAAAGCTATCAATATAACTGTCTTTATAACTGAGCAGTTACTCATTTTATAGCAGTATTAATAGTATAGCAAATAAAATCAGTAATTCTTCATTCATTTTTCTTTAAAGTGTGTTGAGACTATATCCACTATAAACTTTAAATGTCCCTTTCAATCAAAGAAAAAAAAAAAAACAAAAACACTTGTCTTTTAAATTAACAATAACCTGATTTAAAAATAAGAATAAGTGAAAAATTAAAGTTGGTTGTTATGTGATTCTAAGAAGAACCTCAAGGCCCACTGGCAAGTTTCTAATAGGCCTAATAGGTTTAAAATTAATACAGTAAAATAATATAAAACAAACCTGTGAAAATTTCTGGAACACCAAGTAGAGGCATAAATTTTAGTGATTTCAAAGGCACATAAGTTTAAAACCTGGCAGGGTGCCTCTATGCATCTATTTTGTTTTAGTTAGATTTTATATTTTATAGGAGTGTCACAATCTATAAAACAGTTATAAATACTGCAGAGTATATCTTTTTTTCTTAAGAGATAGGGCTATTATGCAACATGAAACCACTGGCTCAGAAGATAATTCATGCCTACCTAGATAGACCAGCAATCTTCACACCTGTCAAATTGAGACATTAAAATACAAATACAAGGTAATAAATCAATATTAAGATGATGTGTCTTTAAAAAAGACCCTTGATTTTGTTTGTGTGTTTCAAGTTCACAAAGAGAATGCTTCAGGATGTGTGTATGTCATGCAGATGGGGGGAACTGGGGCAGGCGAATATTATATCAATATAACAACAATGATAGTATAAACTTACAGATAAAATTTTCATTTACTATTCCAAGTGTGACCGAATATAAAATGTAGTTTAATTGAATTATTTGGTTAATGGGGAGCTTAGCAAAACACTTTTTTGTTGTAATCACTCCAAACAGCATTACTTCACCCTTTATTTATTGGTCACATAATGGAAATTAATTATGTTTCAATAGGTCAAATTAATGAAAGACCTTGACTCTCAGCCTGGTGATTAGCTTCAATGAGAAGCAAAAACTGACAAGCAAGTTAAAAGACTCAGAGTGTTCTTTCTAATGTCTAAATACTTAAGAGTGGGGCTGCATATTTTTTTAATATGAAGTTCCTAATATTACCACATTTTATAACAGTTGGCCTTTCCAAGTAAAATATAATCTTCTGTACAATTAATAATCAATAATTTGATTTGCTCAATGACTAGCATTTTACTGCCCAGGAAGAAATTATCCCATCAGTGTTACAAAGCCTATGTAGTGTAGGTGTTAGAGGTTCAGTGACTTGCTATGTACTGGATGTGACCTCATATTTCACTCATAGCTTACAATGGTTAACTCCAGATTCGTAGAGTCCACAAAAGAGAACAAGGAGTTTTTGAGGATATTTGCTCTCATGCAAATCTTGCTAGCCTTAGACTGAATTACCAAAAATATCCCTGTTTTGTAGGAAGATAATTCAAGCTGATGAGGATCCAAATAATTGGAAAAACATCATTCTTGGAGGCAATATTATCAGAATTGAGGTGAAATACCCTCCGCTGATCATTTTCTACGACAATAACCCTCTACTGCATATAAAATAGAAATGTCTTTGAAGCATTTCTTATGACAAATGACCCTAATTTGTATTAATTAATCTAGTTCTTTTGTAAAAGTTCAATATAAAACCTAGCACTTGCTTTGATAGGAAAATACCCAAAGCATTTACTACTCTATATGGTCAATATATATTTTAATGAAAATGTAATGGTTTACATTTGAGAAGACGTTTAAATAATTTGTTACATAATACTTCAAAATACTACATGATGAATATCTAATTTGTAACAGCAAAGGAAAACTACCTGTCTCCAGTGATCTGAACATTATTATTTTTCTTACTAAAAAACCAACAGTT
>NW_004567104.1:58461676-58498989 GCF_000260355.1 Condylura cristata | reverse complement strand
TTCATACAGAACATGCCTAATAATCTGTATATTTATCTGGCAACTTCAGATATGTTTTGGAAACTGTCTAATGGTAGGTTTTGTTTTGTTCTCATTCAAACACAGACCCCAGGCAGCCATTACAGATAGTCACTGCTTCAAACTAGATCCAGTGGAAACCACCATAGACACCAGGACAGACGCTGCTGGAATTTCCCCTGGGATTTTCCTTGGTATTTCTATCACTCAAACAGAAGCCCGTATTCATATTTCAAATTTCAACAATTACTTATCAGACAAAGATCCTACAAGATGACCAGTAACATGCTCAGCAATGAATAATCCACAAGCAAAGAAACCAAATGATTCCTGGAACCAAGGAAAGAACGTTTAAAGACATAAGAACAGTCAGAGTATATGAAAGATCAAATTTGGGAGATTTAATGAAAAACAGTGCAAAAACATTCTTAAACTGGAGTTTGTTTTTGATATTAGAATTAATCTCATCTGCACTGCAGGTGAAAAACAATCACCCTTATTTAAGGTGTTTTGTTGTTTTGTTTTTTTTTCCCCTCCATAACTTCTACTTAGGATACAGGTTACTTTTTTTTTTTTTTTAAAGATTTATTTATTTGTGCACACAGAACTGGGGTACAGGCCAGAGACTCAGGGGCGGCAAGAGGCTTCACCAGAGACAGAGTGGGGAGCAGAACAGGCAGATCTACGCAGTACACTGCTGAGGGGAGCAGCGGGCGGGTCAGGAGAGGTCTGCCACGCCATGTGGTCACCTCCGGGGCAGGTGGAAATCGAACTCATGCTGCAGTGGCTTTAGCTTCTCAGTGCTGTGCCACCAGGGAGGGCCCACAGGTTACATGAATTCTCAAAATTAAATATTCATTGTATGGGTGTGAAAAAGAGATGAAGATTTTGTTCAATCTCATACTGACTTCAAAATTGACTTTTACAAATGAACCACATAAAATATGAAGCAAATTGCCCCATTGAATTTCTTAAATTAATTGTTTCCTACTATCAAGTATATTCATTTCTTCTTAGTTTCTTTTTAATAACTGGTACTTTTCTATATTCAATTTCAAGTGTAGAAAAAAGATATAACTTCTCAAGTTTCCTTTAAAAGGTTTCCTTTTTTTGGCTCTCCCTGGTGGCACAACCAGTTAAAGCACCACATTATGAAGCTCTCAGAAGCCAGTGCAGCACAACTTTGATCACTCACCAGGGAACTACCCACATGGTGTGGCAGACCTCTGCTGACCTGCCCGCTTCTCCCCTCAGCAGTGTGTTTCAGTAGATCTGCTTGTTCTGCTCCCCACTCTGTCTCTGGTGAATCCTCTCACCCACCACACCTCTGGTCTATACCCCAGTTCTGTAAGCATAAATAAATAAAATATTAAAAATAAAATAAAATAAAAAGTTTCCTCCTTTTATTCTCAGTTATCTCATGTATTGGGGAATCATGCCATTTTCTTTGACATCTTGTATATAATAGTCTAGCACATTAAAGTTATTTTAGCAGTGATGTTAATATATATACTTAATTTTAACATTTGAATAACATACTTCATATCACTTAACAATGTACAGTTCCTTTGTGAGTTAATAAACAATTCAATACAGTTGAAACAAGAAATTCTAAGTTCTTGAAGTATTTTCTAGTTTTGAGCATTTAGATCTAATTTCCATTGAGGTCCAATGTTTATGGAGCCAGATTTCCACACAGAAAAATTAATGCTGAATTGGCTTCAGACAGAGCTTAAAACTACAGGAAGTAGCTCTCTATTATATTTCACTGCCTCAGATACACATAGCAGAATAGATATTGTTTATAAAAGCATCAGATTCCTAAGGCAAAAGATTTTAAAACTTAGTGAAATACATCCCTGACTCATGCAGTGGACAATCAACCTCCTTGTCACAATTGCTGGGAGATGGACGCACCTTTTCATGTCTTGAATTCATCCCAGGCTACTTTCACTCCCTCTAGAGAGCTTTTGAACTTCAATTTGACATCTCTTAAATTTATGCTTTCTCTAAATGTAAAGCCTTATGTGAAGTTCAGGTCTAAGTTAGATTAAAGAGAAGTAGTCTTGGCCTTAGAAATTCAATGTTTGTTCTTGATCTCTTTTTCCCTTTTGTTTTTACGAGGTTGAGCTAAAAACCCCAAAGTGGGACATAATGGCTTTAGAGACAGGAAGGAAATATTCTTTATTCTTTTTTGTCTACAGTAAAAAACCCACAAGGCCCTTTTGTAGAAAGTCCACACTAGAAGCACTCCCTTGAAAGCCCCCATCTTCTTTATAATAGCTTGAGAGAAGACGGTGTTCAGAAAAGATGACAGTACCCCACGTTGCTAACGTCAGACCCAGAAACAAGCTAAATAGTTTATGGCCCAAATCCCTGTTTACTATATATCCTCATCAAAAGAGGGTATTTTTTTCATCAACAAAATGTTTTGTAAAAGCTACTGTCTCTCGAATTCTTTAATAAAGAACGTGTCCCTTAGGGGGGGAAAAAAAATGAGGTAGAGTTAGTAGATGAGGCATAGAGAGAAATAATCAATATGAGAGAGCAGAGAGAGAGAGAGAGAGAAAAGGTATTATGAAAATGGAAAAGGTATTATGAGAACGGGTTATGAATATAATAGATGTGTCAGACAGTTTCTGATCTGTCAGTTTAATATCCGATGCTGATGTTAAGAACTTATAGCCACAAACTATGGTATCCACATTGGCTAACTGAATACCAAATAATAAGCCTTCGTCAAAATTAGCAAAGTGCAAAGCCAATTCTTTGATTCTGCAAATATTTATTATCTGTTATTGCATACTTTGTGTGCTGAAAATACATTTAAAAAACTCCAAAGTCCCTACTTTGACCGATATATCTTGCATCTAAAGGGGACTAAAATATTCTCATTTTTGTGTTGTGACCTGTGTAGATCCTTCAAAGTATATGACTTGATGGAATGGTAGATGTTTCCGTTCAAAGACAAAGTTTCATTTAATTAAAAGATTAGAAGGGCTCTATGCTTGAAACTCCAGAGATTAAACCACATTATCCTCCTGTACTTCACAAGAAAAGGAATACTCCACAATTTGAAAATTTAATTCTATTTCCTGTAACAAATGCTTACAGAGCTCCCATAGGCAAAACAATAATTTCCTTTAATACACTTAAAATATCTGTCATACTATATTAAGTCTACATTTAATATAGACAGCTCTAATAAGCAATATTTACTTCAAATTTGCAACATTATATTTTATATGATAAACAAATACAAAATGTTCCCAAAATCCTACCTTGGACAGTTAGAGTAGCTGATGCTTCAGCTTTTCCAACCATATTTTCTGCAACACAAGTGTAGGATCCCATGTCACCAGCCATCACCTTCCGGATTTTCAAGGTATGATCATCTCTGATTTCATATCTAGGGATAAAATGAAATAAATGACGAAGTTAGAGACTCCCTGCTGGTGCAAGGGGTTAAGTTCTCAGCACTAAGAAGATATCTAGAGCCACTGCTGCACAAGTTTGATCCCCAGCCAGGGAGGTGACCCACGTGGCACAGCAGACCTCTCCTGTCTCACTAGCTGTCCCCTCAGCAGTGTGTTACAGTAGATCTGCTGGTTCTGCTCCCCACTCTGTCTCTGGTGAATCCTCCCACCCCTTCTGCACCTCTGGCCTGTACCCCAGGTCTTGTATACATAAGTAACAAATCTTTAAAAAAAAAAAAAAAAGAGAGAAATGACACAATGAGCTGAAAGTTCCCATCATTACAAATAAAGTACATGGAAACCACAAATCACTTGCAACATTGTCTTAAGAAAATTTAAAAGAAAAGGTAAAATTAAGCAGGCCTCTAAGTCTGCACACAGACAATAAAAACTTTGTTTTTATACTTACATGGGCTAACAATCAAACTGCTTTTTCAAATTAAAAATTTTTGAGAAAAAATTGGTTTATATCACATTATAAGACAAACTACTTTCTAAAAATATTTTTGGGCCAAGTTTCCATTCATATATTTCCTCACATTAGTGTACTTATATAAAATGCTAGAAACAGAGACCAGTCAAGAAAATTGTTATTACATGTCAGACTTTAAGTGCTTTCTAAGTTTTACCTTTCCAAACTCACCTCACTATTGTATCAACTGTTTGCTTACCTCCACTTTGAAGATGAGGAACTGAGGCATGGCAGGTGAGGTAACCTGACTTTGGTCCTCAGCTCATTCAGAGGCAGACTTAGTAGTCAGGCCTAGACAGAAACTGTCTTGCCTCCTCTTCTCTACTCTTACCTGTTGAGTTTCCCTAGATGTTTCTGTTTAATCCTCTTTTCAGTCTACAGGATTTCTGACTTATGTTAATCTCTGTAGTTTATCTGTCAATCAACTACCTAAACATTACTAGTCCCTATCTCATCGAAGCTCTAAATTCATAATCCCATCAGTCTAATAATTCAATATCAACTCCCACAGGCAATCATAACTCCTCTGCTAACTAAAACCGCTTTATGCTCAGCCTGTGTTATAAACAAACTAAGTCCTTCTGGCAGTCTACTTATTTTATTCGTCAGCTCCCTGTCCCTAGGAAATTTTCCAGTTCATCAATTTATTCTCAGAAACTTCTCTCCACTTTTAACACCTATCTCTAGCTCATCTTCCTATTCAGACAATTCACATATTTTGTTTGGACCACACCAATGACCCTGCCACTAGCATCTCCCCACATTAATTTAACATCCACTGGGTCAAATAATTATTTTCTCTAAAATGTTATCCTACCCATGCACCTTCCTCTGGACTCCCAGTGTGCACACAGTGTGACTCAACAATCTTGCAGTTCTATGCAATGCCCCTGAATATTTTACCCCCTGATTTCCAACCTGATACCCCATTTTCTTCTTGCTACATTCCCTATGTCCTAGTCATTCTAAATTTTGCAACAAACTATGTGATGTCCCTTTTCCCGGTCTCTTCTTTTTCTTACTTACCAAATGAATATATATTTTTGCAAACATTGCTGATATGCCACTTCTGTTTGAGAACTCTGTGTGTCTATTGCTCCCACAGGGCTTGATTATTATTCTGTGTCTACTCACACATCTCTCTTTTTGTGAGCTCCTTAAAAACTGTAACTATATCTAAGCTACAGTTATCAGCCAAAAAAGCCCAGCAGTGGCTCAAACTTGTTGCTACATTAATGCATACACTAGAGGAGACAGCCTAAAGGCAGTACCTGAATTCCACTGCCTTATTCCCTAAGGCTGCAGGTGCATCTCTGTTCCAGGCCAACTTAAGTACTTGACAGCTACCAAAAACCTCTAATCTCTACTACTTTTCTCTGGTGGTATCATAATGAGGCAAAAGAAGCTCACTTTATAACTGGCTCATAATTATATCCTTAGATGTTGTACCTCCTTTCCTTCCTTATAAGAAACTGACATTCACTATCCTCAGGTTTAACAGAAAAGCAGCTTATATAAAGCTATCACATTTCACAAGGTTTCCCTAGGCAGGCTAGGGTCAAGACTATATAGTTCTTATCAGAAACCTTCAGAGCAAGCCTGGCACCTCCTGACTCTAATTAGTTCTAGTACTGTGTCTGGCCTGACCAAGAAGTCTACAGGAGACTATGCTAATGTGGACTGTAATATGTGGAAAGTGGTCTAGTTAGAATCACAGAAATTCAGAATGGTGAGTCACACCATGACTGTGACCTATACCTGGATTTGGGCAGTTCTCCATCATCTTTCCTCCATCGGACTGTTGGTACAGGGTCACCTCTGGCTTCACATTTGAATTCCGCACTGTCATCCACAGTTACTGCCAAGTTACTCGGTCTCTTCACAAATGATGGTCTCTCTAAAGTTAGAAAGAGTCATCTCAAAACAAAAACGAAAACTGAAAACACATTCAAGATGTTACAAAGAACATGCATACCAGTGGGCCTGGGCACCTCTGGGCTGCACTGGGTCCCTTCCCACATGTCTTTTCTAAAATTGCCATTTCCAAGTGTCAGAAATCCCTTGGATTCTAATAATCTATTACTTGCTGCAATGCTGCCAATGTCCTTCTTTCTTTTCTATCTATGGACTGCCAGGATTTTGATGAACTAAAACCTAACCCACTCATAGGTAACTTTCAAAGCAATAAATGGGGTGAAGTGAATTAAAAAAGGAAAACACAATTTATTTAGGAAATCATCCCACAGAGTCCTACTTCTTGAAACTCCTCCCTAGTTCAAGATTTCCTTCTCTTTCTCTTCCCCAGTCTTTGTATCAGCCCAGGAGGCATTAATGATCTCTTCTCACCTCAGCCTATTGCTGTTTTACTACTGAGAAAAGATCATTACTTTCTACCTCATCTAATGATACAAACTAAGAAGAAGAGATATGCTTTGCCCTGGGCAGATTTGATAGAAGCTCACTTACCTAACACAGTTAGTTCTGCGACTTCACTCTCACGTTCTCCAACCATGTTGGTTCCAACACAGACATATTTGCCAGCATCACTTTTACGGGTGTAAGTAATCATGAGCTTTCCTCCTCGTATCTTAAAAAAAAAAAGTTTCATATGAATTCTATTAATGTTGCCCATGTTTGCATGACCAACGTCCTCATGAGAAAACAAAGTCCACTTTGTAATCATAAGATCAAAACATAATTATAACAAAAAGCTGACGTGTGGCAGTTGTTGTAGCTACTAACTTTAAACAGAAGTTATTCCAAAGCTATAATAAAAAAGAGCAAGAACAGGTATACTTACCTATAGAAAGTTACTATATTCTGTATACATGGATTTTTTTTGTGTTTGTAAACAGGTCAAGTTCTTTCATATTAGTTAAATGAAAACTAAAACAATGCATCAATGATTTGGCTAGCAAGGAGAAAGGACACTTTTAATACAATATGACTATAACCCATATATAAGCACGCAAGCTATAATTGATTTCAAGGAAACATATTCTAGTTTTATAACACAGAAGTAAAAAGGTTTCTAATTTACTGGAGTTGTCTTAAAGGATATATCTTAATAGTCAATTTCTTGAAGATTATGGCATTTCCTAAAAAATAGGTGTTCCTGCCTCAAAAGCAGTTTCTTGGGGGAGTTAGGAAACAGACTGAACAGATCTCAATAAATCATCTAGTAAGTCATTTGGGTACTCTCTTGAACATGTTATCAATTGAAGAAGAATTTATTACAAATGTAAGCATACTTCCAGTACAATGCACAGACTGACGCTAACCATGAATTAAGGTTGGGATGTGGAAATTGAACTATCTTTACTTAATTTAATATGCTTTGGGGGGAGAGTTAAGTTCAATTACCCATGCATATCTGTAATGCTCTGAACCTTAGAAAGGTTTTATCAGGGGTAACTTCCAGAATGTTTACTCATGGAGGTTTTGACCTCACATTTATTCTGTACTTTATACCAATTAAACAAAGGAAGAAAGAACTAATAGTATAAAAGGAAAAGGAAGGAAGAAGGGAAGGAAGGCCTCATTGAAGCATTTTGTTTTTCATCATATGCTAGGAGTTTACTGAAACTACTACTTGATAACAGTAGAGGGAGGTCATATTTTTTTGGAATGCCTAAATGACTTTGTTTCAAATACAGATACCCAAATTAAATATTGCAACTGAGTTTTTATAATAGAACAAACCAAATATACATAAGGCCGTTTAAATTTCCATGGCTTTAGAATTTCATATCTTTTCAGTAGCTTTATTTAGAAAATTGTGATTCTCCGTTGTATTATAAAGTCATCCAGGAACTTGTGATTTATTGTCCATTATTCTATGTCTCACACCTGGAGTAATGCATGCACATAGTAATTACTCAAAAGATTTTTGTTGAATGCACATGAATTCTCTAGACAAAATCTAGTTTGTTATTCAATGTGACATTTCTAAAATGATTTTTTTAAAGACACTAAATTTTTCTTGCATTTCATAGTTAACCTAAAATTTCAAACTGAGTATTCCAAACAAGAAATGCATCATGAATACAAGGAAAACTTATTAAAGTTAAGCACTGTCATACTTTGTGACCATTCTACTTTTGGGTCTTTAGATAGATAGCTAGAGAGAGAGACAGACAGACAGAGAAAGAGAGAGACCCACACTTTTGCTAAGGTAGGTTCAGAAGATATATGCTCTTTTTAAGTTGCATTTTCAATTCAATTACATAGTGAAGCTATACTTATATTAAAATGTTGGAGACTTTGTGTACAGACCACGAGCATATATAGCATTCTAATTCATGTATTTACCATATATTGTCATTCTATTTCCTACTGATAGGTGCACATGGTATTGCACTGTTATAAGCAGCACTAAAAACAGCATTCTTTCACACAAATCTTTTCAGACATGCACAATTATCTCCTCAGAAGACCTCAGAGTGGAATTCTTAAATATATACCCAGCCTTTAGGTTATTGGTTATGGTACTGTTTTTTATTTTATAAAGTTGCTTTTGAGTGAATATATCATATGAAATTTGTTATTTAGCACAACCCTGCTGTGAAACTATTAAAGGACATGTTAGAACAACTCATTTTTCACCAAGGGATGAGCCCCTCAGAAAAATATACTCTCTCCTTCCATTTACCTCTACTTTGCCCACCATTACAATATGTTTTAATTATGCCTTTAAATGTCAGATTTTCTCCTGACTGTGGCCTCTGGGCAGAAGAACACATTTATTTCCTCTTTCATTGATGTTGGAGCTGCCTGTCATCATGCCTACTAAACAGTACTGTATCTATAGCAGGAAAGTGCCTTATCAATGTCACACAGTGAGTTGAAATGGGTCTACGATTTTAGGCAAAATATGTGTCTTTGGCTATATGCGATATTTAGTTGATCAGAAATTAACAGTCCATATTTCTGCTATTATAATCATGGTTTAATAAACTTAATAAATTTCAGTTCTTGAGGTCTGGAACCACTTGAGTATCACAATATTAAGATCTGTGTAAGTAGATCCATTGTAACCTTTAGTTACATCCTTTAAAACCTTTTTTAATCTGTTCCTATTTGTTAAAGAAACATGATTACAGCAAAAGGGAAAGTGACAAATTTTATTTTTGACATGGAAGTCAAGTGACCTGACATATGATCCTAGAAAATCCTTTATAGGTTCTCTATATTTTTAGATTTATTTTTATTTATTTATATACACAAGAACTTGGCAGTGGTAAAAGGTGCACTGCTGAGGGGAGAAGTGGGAAAGACAGGGGAGGTCTGCTGAGTCATATGTGTATTAGTTCCTTGCCCGGTATCAAACTCAGGCAGGCCATAGAGGTGATAGCACTGAGACTTAACCCTGAGGTTACCAGGGACACCTCAGCTTCTCTAACTTTGGATGAGACATTGAACTCTCTCCACTGGCTCAGAATCTAAGCGTGAATGTCCTTGCATATTTAGGAGGCCGATTCACTTCTGAAGAGACTGCATAATTGCAAATAAAAGTTATAGCAAAATAAGAAGTAAAAGTATCTTAGCACCTTTTACTCTAAAAATTAAGTCAGTGACTTCTTTTCAATAAAAAAAAACCCTTGAAAATATTTTTAAATATACTCAAACATGTAGAAAAAAGTTGAGAGCCAAGGATGATAAAAAATAATTTTAATCAGTACACATTTATTTTTACAATTTCAGAATAGCATAATAATACTAACTTACTTTCACATGTTTTAAGTACTTAAGAATGCAGAGTTTTAAATCAATTTGATAACGCACATGTGGGACACCAATTAACATTATATATTATAGTACAAAGCCATTATATTTTGAAAGAACACACATAATTGGAGTAGAAGGGAAATTTAGTTTAAAAACTTATGAAGACTCTTCCCAGAGATTTTCAGACATGAAAAATTCCATAGCTGAGGTGCATGGGAACACAAAATAATTGAAATGAACTAAAATTCAAAGAAAGCTATAGTCTTAATGAGTCTATAGTAAATCCCTATAGTCCCAACTATGTAATAGTCTCGACACATGGAAAATTCTTGGAAAAACCCTCTAACTCAACAGAATACTTAAACTTTGGGAACACGTATTTATTTTTTGGTAATAAGTAGAAAAATGGATTTTGTTTTATAAAAATTTAATTTGCAGACATGTTTGTTAAATCAAATCTATTGTACAAACAAAAGTTACCCAAAATAATCTTACAAATATATTTTCTCTGTTCTTTGTAAATGAACAAATAAAGTTATTAAATTGCAACATTATATTTACATCTTTACCAATGTTATATTGGTCAGAGCCATAGTCAAAATCAAAATGTATACATACTTTTAAACAGATTTTTAATCTTTCAAATTGATTACAAGTGCATTTATCCAGGAGCTTTTTATTAAACTTAGTTGTAAAATCATCTTACATTTTTTTTTTTAATCAGGGAAATGTGTTTGCAACAACACAGCAAAGCCTTAGAAACACGTAATTTTCTTGACTGAATATGTTTTTACTAATTCTTACAAAAACAGTGATAGTCTATGAGACTAACTCCCTCACTATGCTTTTTCTCTGCCTCTCCCCCACCACCGCCCCAAGGTGTATTGGGCTATGTCTGGAGACATATTTGGTTGTGATAAGTCTAGAGGATGCTATTAGGCATTCTGAATACAGAGAAGCCATCCATCGAAGTGAATTGCCAGACCCAACAAGTCAATAGTGCTAATATGAGAAACTTTATTCTAAAGATCTGACTGGTTTACAGTTACATGCTGGACTAACATGACAAAAGAAAGTTAAAACTGAATATGTTAATGTTTACTTTATTTGGTAAACCATCACTGAGATTTTCCAGACTAGTATAATTATACCTGCAAACCCCTTCCCAAATAAAAAAACTTCCACCTCATCAAAAAGGCAATTTTATTATAAATTAATACCATCCATTTTGTATTCACTGGCAATAATGGTTAAAGATCCAAAGTCAATATTATAACTTATATGGAGACTAAATAAGCCCAACCCTGGAAGAAACTTTTACACTCAGAGATAATAGAAACAGAAATTGACTAAAGTGAAGGAAGGAACAAAGTTGTGGCAAACAAATGAAGAAATGGAAAATAAGCTCAATTTTTATACATTCAAATTGCTTTTGGCATAATGTCAATGTCTTAATGCTACTATATTGCAGACCAAAAGTCTTAATTGTCTTCTCTATGGACACAGTTGTGGCCAACATTGCAGTCAGTTCTTTCAATAAACCAGAGAACAGAAAAACCATAGTACTCTAACCCTGATCAAACATAATATGTCAGCTTTGAATTGATGCCTACTGTTCATAATCAATATTTTATGTTGTATCATGTACATATATTGATGATAAAGGATGACTGTATTTATACTAAATTTTAGTGCACCTCAGTAAGCCAAAAAATGGATATTTCTTCTCTCTACATAGAAAGGAAAAATATGTTTAACACATACAAAACACTGAATATATGAAAATAGTACCATTTAAAACAGCTAAGAAGTATTTCTTGGCAGGTCTCTTCCTGCAGCTGGAACTGACAGCCAAATTGTAAACCTATCAAAAACGAATTTGTATAATGAACAGACACAACGTTAAACAGTGCATTGCAGCAGCACTACTTCAATTAACATAATCCTGGTAGTGGAGAAGCAGAATGTGTTAAGCTTTCAGACAATATTCTGGCATCTAGCCTATGTCAAAAATCTAAGGCAGAGACCTACTTCCTCATTACCATATACCTTTCCAGCCCACAGTGGTAACCACATTAGAAGCCCACATTTCCATATGCTCTAGACAGTGCTTAAAGGGGGGCCTTGGCTATATACATACTTGATGAAAACAAAACAAAAAAAGGTCCCAGCGGCTCCTTCCTTTTGGGAAAGGAGCAGAGAGAGGAGAGATGTGGTAAATAATGTTAGAGTCTCAGATATCTTTACACTTAATGTTTTTCTTTGGAACAGTCTTAGATCTTTAAAAAATGTTTTGGAGACATTAAGATATGAAAAACTTCCATGTAGTTGATACACAGGACTCTTTTATATGAACATTTTCCCAATATGAAATTATAAATGATCCTGTTCCTTAGGGGTAAAAGTCATGTCTCAGTATACTGAAATGTTTCTCTGAGCTGGATAAAAATCCTTTCTGTGAGTGCTTTCATCTCCTTTACTGTAACAAAAGAATATTTAAAAACCAGGTTTAAGATAAGAAATGAGACCCATTTCATATTTCTGGTAAGCTATAATCAAAATTCTTGTTGCCAGCATACAGAAAGAACTTGTGCTTATAAACAGAGGCATGCTGTAAATTAAGCAGGTTTTATATCTGGGTAGTCCATAGAATATACAGTTTACCCTGCAATCAGTGCTTAAAATCAGAAATAAAGATGAACTTGAAATGAACTCCTTGGTATGTCTTTATTTTCTACCCTAAAGCAAGTCAGATGATTTGCAGTATCTGTTACACAGGAATTTTCTTTTTAGGCTTCACCCCACAATGCTATCCATATACCTTTAGGTTAACATACTACACTGACTGGGCTAATTAACTAGTTTGGCTACACAAACTCTTTTCTGCTTTTAATTACATTAACCTAATGTGACTTGAATTCAGCAGACCAAAAACGAAACCCCTAATTATATTAAGAGCTTCAAAGATGATTTCAAATTGCTAGCCACCAAACTGTCATGCAATTTATCTCATTTCCTTTAATAGATTTTGCATTCGAAATCTGTGTTCTTTACTGGAAATACTATTTGAAAAATACATCAGAACAATGGATTAATAAAACACTGATTTAGAATGTTAAAGAAAAATAGATTGAAACAATATACACAAGACATACACACATCATCATATCAGCGAGAAGATGTGCAATGGTTAAATTTTGGAATTGAACTGATTCTTATTAGTTAGCATTTTTTATTGTCGAAAATTTTACAGGTTGTAATTTGAATTGTTTTCCTTAAAGGTTGAATCCACTTTTGTAGCCAGTCTGCAAAAACATGAACAATCCAATTTATTAGTTAGAATTTATAATTTGAAAGATTATAAGGCTCAGAAGCATTCACTTACAATAGTAAAGTCTTAGTAAACAGGGCTCTCATTGTGTCATTTTAAGTACAGGTTTAGAAATTACTTGTATCTGAAAACCTGATTCACTATCACCATTTTATATTATTTTGCAAAAAGGAGATTTGAATAGTTAGTGTGTCATCTTTAAATAATTCACTTCTAACTCTCATTGAAGAATATCTCTTCGTGGTGATGCTGTCAATTCTGTCTGGATCTTTGACCTACACTACACATATCAAGCTGCTGTAAACCAGAAAAGAAGTACTTTGTGTGGGTTTTAAGACTCCTTAATGACAAGGAGGTGCAGGCTTCCCAGATGGCTAGTTGTAGCCCCAGACATCCTACTCAGCGAAATAAACTGCAGGGCAGTGTTGGATGGTCCCTAAGGACGCCTCTCAGCAGAGACATACAGAGTCACGATAACAGCTTGTCCTTCTTAGTATTAATTCAATGATAACAAAAACAAACCAAAAAGGTTATCTTGCTTAAGAAAGAACAAAGTGGAAAATTATTCATTAGATTGCAATCTGGCTACAAAAGTGCTATCAACCTTTAATGAAAACTAATCAGATTACAACCTCTACAACTTCTACCATAAGCCTCACATATTTTTCAAAATTAATTCCATTTTATTGCATTTTTAATTAAGCAAAAACAGTGGTGTTAGTATAATTATACTGTACAAATCATAGGCAAAGTATTGAATAAAATACATGTATCATAGCAATCTAAACAAAATTATAACTTAATTAAAATGAATTCATATAATTCAGACTTAACATACTATCAAAGAAAAACCAGGATTTCTCATTTGGCAATATTTCAAATTTGAACTGCTAGATAATGCAGTAAGTCTGGTTAAAAGAAAAGCCATGTCTAGAATTAAATAATGTTATGTTTTTACTAATTATGGTCTAATATTATATCTAAGCACTCTAGACTTCTGAATCTGCACATTAGTAATCTGATCGTTGTTTTCTTCTTGGAAACACAACCTTTGTCAAATAAAAATTAAAATTTTAATAGATGGACTTTATCAAGAAGCACTGATTAAAAACAGCTAATATTTTAAATCTATTCATCATTTTCTTAAGTGTCAAAAGAACTTGCAAAACTTAATTTTTATTTGTGCTTTTTATTTGCACTTATCTTTTCACACACAAAAAAGTCTCTTAAAATGGTATCTTGTATACATGATAACATTTCATATTTATGTTTCAGATAAGTTTTATTTTAATAAATTTCTTTGTAAAACAAACAACCAAAAAACATGACTTGCTAGATCAATTCTTCCTAGATAAGTTTTTTTTCACTTTTCATAAAGAATGCAATCTGTCCATTAATTTTCCAAAAATTGTTCACCTCTCCCTATTCCTATTTCATTCTGGATCACTGAGACCTTAATAAAAATTGAGAGAAGAGATAACATAGAAGAAAGAAGAGAACATAGAGAAAGGATTTGAGAAAGAAGGTGGGGGCAGAAGAAAATGAGGAGGAAGAAGAAATGCATTCTTTTAAATATTTCCATCAAGTCTCTTAATGAAACATGATGAGGTTTCCCGCTACTGTTACATAAAGCTGCCATCAACTCATGGCCGGTGTGTTCAATATGAACTTGTGACACAAAAGAAGAGTGGCTATACCCCAGAGGTGGTTTAAACTAAGTAAAACAACATTATACTCTAGTGTTTACCATATTTTTGTGATGGCCTATTATAAAATTAAATCTAATTAATTTCAATCATTTGTAAAAATTTTTCTTCGTGGTATTTCGAATCCACTTACCATCCATTCCCATGTAAAGCATATTTCCTCTTTGACAGCCTAGTTCAGTATAAGCAATGTTCATGTGACTTGCACTAATAATTATGTACAACAAAAAGGAATGCCCAAGTAGGTGTATATTCATTGTAAAGAAAATGAGACATCAAAAGCAATCGAATGGTCATGCTATATTTTCCTTATTGACTTTTGGACAGCATTATAAAGAGAAGCGACTGATATAAATTGTTACAGGTTGCTCAATGGTTCTTTTAAGAATGGATTTGAGAAGAAAAACAGGCAATTAGGAGCTCTCCGTTGTGTTCCATGTTTGCTTGGGCTATATGCATACAAGAGAGCAGGATCCAATTTCATTTGTTTGCTGGTACACTTTACAGTACCATTTAAAAACCAACATGATTTCAGCCAGGAGTTTAAACACACTCTATCATCAGAGAGAAGCAACAAGAGACTCATGCAGAAAAAGCAATTATCCCAGTGGGAACACGTGGCTCTCCACACAGGTTGGGGAGCTGCCAGCTGAGAACACAGGCCTGGCACAATCGCTGTCTAGGGCTGTGGCAGCTGCATTTCTGTTCTTTCCTTCTCTTCTACTCAACTTCTGCTTTTTCTCTCCTAGCAATTTATAAATTGGTAGTTGTCTGTTTGCTGCTGCAGAAGCACACCTATGATAATTTGATTATAGAGTACCTTAGAAAAGGCTGTATTGCTAATTGCAGACAAGAGGGGGCCACCCTGCAGAGAAATGTAGTTAAGTTAAAGGGAGAGGATGATTTTCTCGATGAAGGTCTAAATTATTACCTTTCTAAATGTACCTGGTTTATAGCACCAGAGAACCTTCCAAGAATCCTAATTTTAACTAGGAATAACAGAAAGAAGCAGCAGAGTCTTCTTAAACACCTATTTTTGCTTGCTTAAGTACAGCTCAAAGACAACATCAAGCTCTGGATTTGGCATTTTCCCTTAGACACCTATTTCCTTGGGCTAGTCAGAACCCCCTAGACTAAAGCAATCAGCTTAGAAGCTCCCTCTAATTTATGGTGTTCCAAACTAGGGAGTGCTGTTGAAATGGAAGTGAAATGCAAACAGTGAAGGTTTTTAGCTGCTTTCCCGGGTGTCAAGCTCCTAAATTATTAAGATCAGAACCCAAAAGTGAATCCTATGGGGGAGGAGGGGACAATATAACGCGTGGTTTTGCAAGAAAATGGTCTTTGCTAGCTATTCCCTAAAAGCAAGAAAGTTGATTGATTTTTACCTCTATGAAGATGCTAGGTATTACTTACTAGTATTCTGCATGCATATGAGAAATTAACTTGACTCATAACTATTAAAGTTAATGTATTAGTTCCTTCACAGTTCTCATGAAACAATGCCCTGCTGTTTTCAAGGTAAAAACAAAGTCTTATTGGTGATTTTCACTATCCCACAAAACCAGGCTGTGCTTTTTATCACCTTGTCCAACCATCTGGCTATAATTCTGAATTTACATACAGCCACTGTTAGGGCAGCTTGAAATAAAAATCTATGGAGGAATTATAACTGTTCTCTAGAAATAAAGATGACAAATGTTCATAGCAGTTGAGGAGAGAAAAGCTTATTTTCACACACTTGGCTCTTTTGAGCTACAAGTGAACCAGCTGAAAATACTTTTCAAACAGTAAATCCCTTTTTCTCTCCATGAGTTCTAATGCTTAGTTCTTTCCTATAGTTTTGGTCCAGTGTGAGAATTTCCCTCACCACTAACTGCCTTGCAAACATAATGCCTTTTCCAGAGACTGCATGTAATTTTTTTACTCCTGAAACTTCAACTCACTTATACTCTGAAGAAGACATCACCATGGCAGAAAAGTCAAATGAAGAGTATGTATGCAAGAAAATTTCTGATTTCAGAAATTCAGAATGATGTCATGGAGAACATGGAAGGACCTTGAGTGAGAATTACTAAAGTGACACATATTTATTATCTGCAAAAATTTGTAAAAAGCGTTCAATGCTATTGATTAGGATTCTACACAAGCAGGACCATTCCTAAAATAGTGATAGACTGAAGTAAATATTCATTCCCACTCTGTGGTATTTTAATCTGCAAGAGTCAAATGAGGTGAGAGGATTCACCAGAGACAGAGAGAGGAGCAGAACAGGCCAAATGACTGAAATACACTGCTGAGGGGAGCAGCTGGCTAGTCAGGAGAGGTCAGCTGTGCCATATGTGGGTTGGCTCCCTGGCCACAACTCTAGCCTACATTGCTGTTCTATACAAAAATACATAAATACTCCATTAAAATAAGGAAATGAAAGAGTCAAATAGGAGCAAGAAGAGACGTGCAAGCTTAATTGATTAAGCAGAAGTCAGGGTTCAACAGACCTGGGTCCAAAATGCAATCTCCATTTCATTAGCTGCTTTTATTGATCAAAAACTATGCCAGAATTTAGCTATTTGGCAAATCTGTGCCTAGTTCTATAAGGGATACATGACAAAATAGAAACACGCATGCCCACTCTTCCTGAACACTGCACATGTTAAAACATATAATAGGAAGAAAATGCAATCAGGGTTAATTTGCACATGTTAGGAAGAAGATATAATCTTGGGATGAAAAGGTTGTGTTTAAAGAAACTCTTTTGGGCCCACCCTGGTGGCACAGTGGGTTACAGCACAGCACCAAGTAGCTAAAGCCACTTCAGCATGAGTTGGATCCCTGCCCGCCCCAGAGGAGATCCACATGGCACGGCAGACCTCTCCTGAGGTCTCCTCTCCTGTTCCCCTCAGCAGTGTACTTCCTAGATCTGCCTTTTCTGCTCTCCATTCTGTCTCTGGTGAATCCTCTGATTGCCCCTGCAACTCTGGGTTCTGTATGAATAAATAAATAAATCTTTTTTTTTTTTTTTAAAAGGTGAAATGATCCAATATTAAAAAAAGAAGAAGAAACTCTTTTTGGAGGGCTACATTAAATGTCAGAATTATTCACATGCCTCTGTTACCATTTCCTAAGAAATTATGATTAACTCATGAGCAAATAAGACATATAATTAAATATATTTTACACTCATATACTTCCGTACTACCTGTGAAAATGATCTGCCGAAAGAGTATTAAAAAAATTAGAGTAGTTTCACTTTGATCAATGTTTGTCAGTCACAAAGACGAAAACCTAGTGCAATGAGTATTTGTGATATTAAGGAGGTCAGTGTTTCAGATTGCTCCCAACACAAAGTCTTTAAGTTACAGTCTGAACTTTCTGTTGAGATTCAGAATGTTGTTAATACTAAGATACTTCCATGCAGAACTGAATAGCAGACCCAACATTTAGTGGTAGAGAAGGTATTAATGGAAGTGATGTCAGTCATAGGGTAAATGAAAGAACCAGTTAAAGATAAATAAAAATATATTTGGTTTTATGTTTCTTGCTTCTTTTCTAAAGCAAATATAACTTCCACAATCTATCAGAGTTCTTTCTGTCTATACCCTCTAATGCAAACATCTCCTTGAAATACATGTTACCAGAATTTTCCACAGTTTGATAAATCAGACATACTGAATTCTTATGATTTTAGTCATCACCTCCTTAGATAAAGATTTGCTACTTTAGAATTCTACATGTATACTACTTTATATTACATTGTGGAAAATAAATTCAAATTCTGAAGACTTTATACCAAAATAAAAATATAAATTTATATTCTGTTTAAGTGGAGGTTTCAAAGGGTTAACAATTACAAAAAAATTGAAAAAAGTTATGTGCTAGATGTAAAGGAACTTTAAAAGTTTTCTTCACAATTACATGAGAAAGACATCAATGAATCTGTAGAAAATGTCTTAACTACTAATGAATTTAAGCCATCTTGATTATTATTATTGTAACTAATGAGCATGAGGATGTACCAACATGTGCTGTATACAAGTCGAATGCATTATCTTTTATTTTTTCAACAGTCTCACAGTGGAAGTATATTTGTGTGTTGGGGGCAAGAAAACTAAGGCTGGACCTCTCTGGTGACCTAGGGGTTAAGTCTCAACTGCTATCACAGGTGGGGTCAAAGTTTGTTTCCCAGCCACACACATATGGCATAGCAGACCTCTATTTAGCAATTTATCTCAGTAGATCTGCCTGTTCCACTCCTCCACTTTGTCTCTGGTGAATCCTCACTCACTATACCACTGGCCCATTCCCTAGTTCGTTTATATAATCAATCAAACGATCAAACAATCAATATTAAAAAAGAGAGAGAGAACCAAGGCTCACTGAGTATCAGTAACTTCTCTAGATCACTGAGTAGTGATTTGGTATTTATTCTACATAGACCCAAGCTTAAAGCTTATATACAGACTTGCTTTTGGATAGTAAACAAGAGGTCGGTTGTTTTTTTTTTTTTGGCTTCCCAAATCACAAATTATAAAACCAGCAATCTCTTATAGATGTGTATATCCTGATATCCCATGGCTAAATTGCTTCTGTTCTATCCTCCCTGAGTGTGCCAAATAGAAGGTGCTACTTCCATTATACTCCAGAGTCAACGTGACTGATTGGATCACCAGCCTAATCGTCACTAATCTAACCAGCTGACAGTGGGGGATAAATATACAATTTTATGCTTCATATATGGATGTGTGCTTTAAAGGACAGATGTAGTCAGGTAAATACCTTTCTACACAGAGAAATGTCTTTGCTAACATAAATATGGAGTTATCATATGGCACATTCAAATTTTAAGCAGAATATTTATAAGCTTCCCTAATAAAGATGAGGCAATCTGACATGATCTTTTATAAGCATGATACATGAGGCTCTCTGGTGATGTGATAGATCCAGCTGGAAAAAGTGTAGTCATGAATGTTAAAAGGCAAAGAAATAAGAAATAATGGCCTCCTAAGTAAATTACACTTTATCCACTCAAGGAGACAAATTTCCATTATTCCCACCAGAATTATGAAGATTAAGTTCAAGAAAATCATATAAGATTTTCTTATATGACAATGCTCTTAAAGGTGACTAAAATGGGAGACTGTTTTTAGTGTGAACAGTCTTTAAAGGTTCACGAGCACTTGATTTGTAAGATGTACAAGAAAAACCCCATGCCATCTGTTAGTGATTCTGTTAATGCACACCAGATTATTTTACAAGTGTACAACTTATCATATTATCAAATTCTTTGGTTTTAGGGAGATAAAATTGAAGTGGTCAGACGTTACCAATAGAGTGTTAGTACTTTTCAAGCAACCAGTCATTAAATAAATGAAATACAGTATCAGCATTAGATTAGAGATGACATCAGCCTCAGCATAAGATTTGGGATTATTATTTGAGAAGGATCTTTAATAACAGTGATAATAAGGACAAGATGGAGAAATAGATAAAGTCAATGCCAGCTAATTATAGATACTAAAAAGGAAAGTACAAATTCCATTTAAGCAATCAGATTAAAATTTATTTAAAACTTAAAGGCTTAACATTATTTTGAGAGCAGTATTTTGGACCCTGATTTAAGGAAAGAATGTTCTGTAAAATCAAAGGCTCTTTTGAATCTTCTATAATTTTATTTTTTTTTAGATTAAAATTTATTCTGGCCCTCCCTGGTGGCGCAGCGGGTTAAAGCACAGCACCGAGAATCTAAAGCCGCTTCCGCATGAGTTCGATTCCTGCCTGCCCCGGAGGTGACCACATGGCGTGGCAGACCTCTCCTGACCCGCCTGCTGCTCCCCTCAGCAGTGTACTTTGTCGATCTGCCTGTTCTGCTCCCCACTCTGTCTCTGGTGAAGCCTCTCACCACCCCTAGCCTCTGGCCTGTACCCCAGTTCTGTATGCACAAATAAATAAATCTTAAAAAAAAAAAAAAGTCTGTCTCAAACATTTATAAAAAAAAAAAAAAATTATTCTGCCCAGGGAAGAGCAAAATGAAGTCTGGATTTTTTTTACCAAAAAGTCTTTTCATATCACTTAAATCTTTCCAACACATAGGTGAGACTTGTATGCAAATTTTAATCTAAGTTTTAAAAACTATATCATCTAAGAGTAATTTCTAGGAACAATATAATATAAAAAATTAATAATAAGCTAGTCAGAACATCATCCTTGAAACCAGAACAGATTGTACCTTTAATCAGGCAGATTACTTTACCCTATAATTAAACAAAGTGCTCCCGAAGTGTAGTAAAATTCCACTGGTCCTTGGCTATTTGGAGAAATTGAATGGCCTGATCAAATATATCAAAGTACTTGGAAACTGAAGAAACGCAGCTGCCTGAGTAAGCAAGGAAGAAGGAAAAAACAAAGGGAAAATCACAGCAAGTTCTCTGTGTGGGCATAGCAAACGGATCTGAAATGCCCGTTACAGATTTTGTCCTCAGACCATTTGTATTCGTGATGGAGTTATCCTTAGGAGGAGCGGACTGTATTGGTAATTATTCTGAATTATGACTTTTATTTAGCTGATTACTCAAATTCCTAAGACATTTTCTACTTTCTGGTAGATCTACGCTGAAGAACCACAGGTGCTGACAAGCAGCTTCCACCTAAGTTTTGGCTCTTGAATTTCCGGATTTGGCAGAATTTCAGCTGTAAGGTAGTTTAGGCAGAACTGCTAGGCACTCCTCAAGAATGCTTTGGCTAAAGCAAACATTTGGGTAAAAGTGGATTTTGGGAAATTACTGAGAACTTTTTTGAGGGAATTCATTTGGGGAAATAAAATTCAAAGGATCACAATCATGTCAAAAGACAAGAATACAGACAATCAGCACACAACATAAAAAGCAACATTGCATGTTAGCAAAGCTATGTATTCTGATTTTTCATACATGTTAGGACTTTGACTCACATGGAAGTTCTTCAAACTCCTTAGAGGAATGTTGAAAAATTTTATGATATATTATTTCCTAAGTCTAACAAAGACTGTTGAATTTTAACTGGCAATCTTTTGCCTCTGCAACTTCACCTCTGTATCCAAACACACCAGCACCCTCTCTGTGGTAATTCTGTCAGTTTACATGGACTTAGAAGGACTTTGTTAAAATTATACATACGTGTCTGAAGGAACCCAGGCACAAACTGGCACACAGACTATACATTGTTGAACACCAGAAAGGAACATGTCACATAGATAAAGATTCATATATTTGGTGGACACTTCACAATTGATCAAAACAGGATATACAGGAGATATATATATATATATATATATATATATATATAATGTTGGGGTATGTGTTTTGTGTACTAAATATCTAAATCTAAAGTGTTCTTTTCATTTTGAAGTTGAAACCCCTGTCACTCACCTCTCCAAAGCACTATCAATTTATAAACATTAAATGAATATCCAGGCAAGAGAACTAAAACAGCTTACAATGAGGCTGTGGCTAGGAGTGTCCCAAATACTTTCACTGCTTGAGTATGGTTCTCAAAATGATTCTAATAAATACTGAGGAATATACTATACGATCTTAATATTTCTAACAATTAAAGGACTTAACCAAGATCTATCTGCTCACACTGTTTCAAAAAGGATTTTCTAAGGCAGCCAGAAGTTAAACTTATTATTTAAATTGCTGCAATTTACTTTTTTTTAAAATGACATCGTGAAGCAACCTCAGACACGCGATCACCTAAGTGAATTCAGATGTGTTCTTAATAGTTTATTTGATAAAGTAAAAAAAAATCAATCAATTTATCTATTTGTACCGAGTGGATAAATAAGGAGCGAGTATAAGTAAACTACACGTACATAAAACAATACTGTCTACACCAACTTGAAGATAACCAAGAGGGAAAAATATGAATGAAATGAATATGGTAAAATGCTTTACCTGTTGATTTTTTTGTTGTTCAGACATAACATAATCAAATTTAAATGCTATGTTTGGAAGGCTTATCAGATAGAGTATATCCTGGGAAAAATCAAAACAGGATTAAGTTGGTGTTGAACAGTCTAAGTCTTAATCCCAACTCGCAGATTCACTTAGTGACTCAAAATAAATCAAATTTCCTGTCTTCTCTTATTTGAAAATGAAGGGGATTTCCTAGGCACAACTCCACAAGTGGACTCCACCTCCAGTAATCTGTGAATCTCTGTAAGTGACACCTGCAAATGTATTTATTCATAGTTAATGTATAAGTATTTCTTTTCTTCCTGTTAAGTCAGTGAAAAATCATGCTTTAAGTAAAAAGAAGGTTCTTTTTACCTATTTTCTATTCCTCACTTTATAGAGATACGAAAGAATAAAAGTGCATCTGGAAACCAAATCATGTTCAAATTCACAACTTTTTAATTCTGGGTGTGCTTGTTGGAAAATATCATTTCTGATTTATATATCATTCATTAATATTTTCTCAAGAATGATGTATTGAGTTGCCCTCTAAGACAGAACCAAAGAACATTTATGACCTTATAAGTCACGTATAATAGATGAGAAATAAATATTTGCAAGGATTAGAAAATAAAAACTTTTTAAAAAGATTTATTTATTTATGCATATAAGAACTGGGGTACAGGCCAGAGGTGTGGAGTGTGAGAGGATTCACCAGAAAGAGAATGGGGCACAGAACATGCAGATTGACTGAAAAACACCATTGAGGGAAGCAATGGTCAGGAGAGGTCTGCTGGGCCATGGGCGGTCACCTCGTGCTGCAGGGCTGGGTATAACTTTATAGTGCTGCACTTTAGCCCACTGCACCACTAGGGAGGGCCCAGAAAAGAAGTAATTTTAAAATAACAGGAAGAAAACTGTAATATGCATATGTGGAGTGGGATTTTACAGAAGGCTTCTCTTAAGAAGGTGCCTTTAAGTTAGGACGTGAACAATGAGTGAGGTATACAAAGTAAGCTACCCTTACTGAGGCAAAAACATATGCACACATTCCATGCAGAGGCAAAAACATATGCAAACATTCAAAAAGTATTGCAGATATGGCCTGAGATTCATCTCATTGGGTATCTGACCTAAATGGCCCAGCACACCTTCCCTGTCTTGCCCGCTGCTCCCCTCAGCAGTGTATTTCAGTAGATCTGCCTGTTCTGCTCCCATTATGCTTCTGGTGGGTATCCCCTCACCCTCTCTATACTTCTGGTCTTTACCCCAATTCCACTACACAAGAAAATAAAATAATCTTCAGTAAAAAGAGTAAAACAGGGCCCTCCCTGGTGGTGCAGCAGGTTGGAACGCTGCACTGTGAAGCTAAGTCAAGCTGTGGTGGCATCAGTGTGACTTCGATCCCCACTCTGGAGGTGACCCACATGGCTCAGCAGACCCCCCCACCCCTGCTCTCCCACTGCCCCCTCAGCAATGTACTTTGTCGATTCGCCTGTTCTGCTCCCCAGTCTGTTTCTGGTGAATCCTCTCTCCACCCCTGTGGTGTAACCCATTTCTGTAAGCATAAATAAATAAATCTTAAAAAGAATAAAATAAATATTTCAAAATTTTGGCATTTAAGCATTTAAATATACATCTTGTACCTAAATAATGAAAAGCAACCAGTAAATTTAACTAAAATTATGTTTAGATTGACAACCATACAAACTTATCACTAGAACTGAGAATATCTTCATTTTATTCAGTCTTTCCAAGAGAGTACTTGGAGTTCACAAGCAGGTCTGAACTGTTGACTTTGTTTTTCTAGTTTCAATTTCCAAATGTGACGGAATTACAATATAATTATTTACAAAGAATTACACATTTTTGGAAAGGTTCAGGATGTTCCTTAGTATAATACAGCAGTGTTTCTCATCTGAATGACAACATTCCTGAATTCTGCCATGAGCTGTATATAACTAGATGCACCAGGAAAGTCATATTATTACCCAAAGTGTACGTCTTAGACAATCAGGGCTTAGTTAGTCTATGGGGTCCCCAGCAGGTTCTTCCATTTCATAATAAAGATGTAGATAGGACTCAAAGTAGTTTAATATTAGCATTAATATAAATTCTTTCTCAAAATATTCTTCTATATAAAATGTCCATCTTGATTTGGTAGACACTAGGAAATGTCCTCATGGGTGTGAATAGAAATTTAGAGAAAAAAAAATTAACTCTCTTCATATATTTATAGAACCTAATTTATTCAGAAAATTGGAAATTACTGTGGCACAAACAATCTCTAATGCACCAATTCCACCAGTTTTCAATGACTGACTACATTTAGAGCTCAGTCGGTAGAGTAACAAAAGTAACACCCAAGACACACATTAGTAATATCTGTGTCACCAACTACAGTGACATTTGACTTATATTTTCTCACTAGATTCCCACAACAACACTGTCAACCAATATAGGTATTATTAGATAATTCATTTCACAGACAGAAACAATGCAATTTTCAGAGATTAAAAGTCTACAAGATCATCAATTTAATAAATTTGTTGAAACACAAAGCTATAATGTGTTCTATATTGTCTAAGACTATTTTGTACTCTACTAATCCACTGTACTTCAATTACCAAATTTTAAAATTAGGACAAGAGAATGGGGCATACATTCAATTTGTCTCATTACTTTGGTCCCATGATTTATACTGATTTAACATAGGAGTTCACAATTGAAGTTTTATTTTGACAGAGATAACATGCTTAATGGACATGATTTTTTTTTTTTTGTCCAAGATGAACAGAAAAAAGAATTCTATTTCACGACGCCATTTTCCTCTGACCTTCCTACAGCTGAATTACATATATATTTTGCAGAGAAGACAAATTTAACTTCTCAGGGAAAGGGGGCTCTATGACATCAGTGGCATTTAGTTTGCTGATTTCCTCTAGGGGCGGGGAGCGGTAAAGGAAGCAGCAGACATGGAACAATGAAAGAAACTAGAAGACCAGAGGAAAGCATTAATCGAAGGAAGGAGGAGAAGCAGATGGCTGAGGAAAAAGACATGTGGGAATTGGGGGGAAAGGAAGCAATTGGCAAGGAGCGGGCTGAATGCCAAATTTGTGAAGGATCTGGAGGACACTAGGGATTTGGATGGGATGTGAGTCAGCTGCTTCTTACCAAAATATCACACCAACAAGGGAAATCAAAGAAACCTACAAAGACACACAGGAAACAGAAAGGGACTGGAAAAAGAACTGATGACACACTGCATTCTAATAAATGTACCTCTTTAGCGTGGGAAGAGTTAAATACATTTTTTTTAGGACAACTGATTTTTTTCTCCTAGCTTCACTAACAATTTTCAAATAATTAATCTGCTTACAAAGGAAATGCTAAAAATACATTGATTTATTTTGACTATTACTTACGATGTTTGAATGTGATTTTCCATTTATATATAAATGAATTCCTTTAAACAATACAGAATCAGGGTAAACAACCATCCCAGTTTATTTTTTTTCCCCTCAGAGCTAGAGATTTTGAATGCTATCACCAGGATAATCCCAAGAAACCAGTATTATTGGCCATCTCATCAATTTAAAGTAAAGAAAAGGCTACTAAATATGCTTCAAGCATGTAAAGCACACAGATGCTAAATATTGTTCTACCTGTTTCAAAGAAGAATGAAAAAAAATTTAATGTAATTATATGATAATAGATTAATTTGACAATGAAGTGGTTTCTGATCAGGTATGGTTTGATGCAAATAAATAATATTTTTGTCACTTATTTTACAATTGTAAAACACACACACACAAATAAAATGTGTAAGTCATATTTATATATATTTGCAGCTGGCTACTTTGAGGAAAGGGAGAACAGGGAAAAAAATTTTAACATATAGCTATGTCAAAAATAATGCTATTCAAAAGGGTTACCACAAAAGAATGTGGGAAAATCATATAATTTTCATTTTTAAATTTTAGTCTCAAAGCTCGAATTTTAAACATGATAAGATGAATGACTTTTAAGTTCTTACAATAAAACTAAAATAAAATAATTCAGGATAAATAAAAGGCAAAGGTTATTTTGAAGAAATTGCAGGATTTCAGTACTGAATCCAAAGAGAGCTTAACCATTTTACTGCATTATTATTTTAGTAATTTACGGTGTTATACCGTACCTATCAAGGCTAACAAACCACAACAGTTATAAACTTTTAGTAATTTCAACTTCCCATTTATTAGGTAATATTGCATAACTGCTTAAATTTTAGCAATAATTTTTGAAATGTGTACAGGTAATGATATTACAATCTGGCAAATCTAGTTTGGACAGTTAACTATAAAGAACATTCAGTGGAATTAGTCACTGGTTCATTATATCCTTTCAATAAAATTCTTTCTTCTGCTAAATACCAAATGATAACTGTTACTACATCCTCTTTAGATCATCTCTTATTATCTATTGAGGTAAGACTTCTAGTATTCAGAACACATAATTTTAGTTTATCTGAACTATAACCTTTTCTTAAACCTCACAATCTGTCATTTTAAAACAATACATTTTTTGAAATTTATAGATTTGATGGATTATCATTTGTATTTCTGGTCATAATTTGGACTAATTCACAAATATATCATGGCCACTTTTAAGATGTTAGTACTAATACTGTGTGAATCATCCCAGACCCTAGCAAAATTAAGGCAATAATTCATAGTGAAATCGAATTGTTACCATCATCCCTAGTTTAAATTAAAAGTGACAACATAGGGCCCTCTTTGGTGGCGCTGTAGATTAAAGCACAGCACTAAGAAGCTAAAGCCATTTCAGCATGAGTTCGATCCCCACCCCAGAGGTGACCCACATGGTATGGCAGACCATTCCTGACCCACCCACTGCTCCTCTCAGCAGTGTACTTCATCAGTCGACCTGTTCTGCTCCCCACTCTGTCTCTGGTGAATCCTCTCACTGACCCTGCACCTCTGGCCTGTAACCCAGTTCTGTATGCATAAATAAATCTTTTTTTTTGAATGATAACATAATTCATACATATATATATATAAATACATACATACACATATACACATACACATATACATAGTAAAGTTAATAAGACACCACAAAAGATGTTACTGGTGCAAAAATGACAGGTGCTTCCATAATAGTCCTCCCAGCAAATTTGGAGTTAATGTAGTATCACTATACTGGCAAAATTTTACCATTTGTCTTACAGAGTTGTAGTGAGATTAGGATATCTCTGTCTACACATGCACGCACACACACACACACACACCAATAGAAAACAGCAATATGATGTGTAATGCTGCAATATTTACTAGCATCATATTCTCTAGGAGACTAAATTGACAGGTGTAATTGTACTACAATCGAAAATAAATAGCTTATTTGTTTTTTTTTTTAAATGGAATTAATTGTGATAATAAAAATCACCTGATATGCAGCAGATTTTTAATACACCATATTGTTATTACTGTGGTAGATAATTGTTAGTGATCTAAAGGGCATGAAGACAAGAGGAGGGTTAAAATGGGTCAGTGACTCCATTGTCTGGTGGCAGATGGAAACTGGACTTACAGTGGTCATTGGAGTATGGTTTACACCTATGTTGAAGCACATAGTTTTTTGGCTTCTTTTAGATTTATTTATGCATACAGAACTGGGGTACAGGCCAGAGGTGCAGGGGTGGTGAGAGGATTCACCAGAGACAGAGTGGGGTAGAACAAGCAGAATTGGCAAAGTACACTGCTGAGGGGATCAGTGGGCAGGTCAGACCAGATCTGCCATGCCATGTGGGTCACCTCCCTGGTCAGGGATCGAACTTGTGAAGTGACTGAGGCTAGCTTTGTAGTGTGGTACTTTAACTCATTGCACCACCAGGGAGGGCCTGAAGCACATAGCTTTATACCTACAGTTTAAAGTATGTTGTATACGAGTGTTACCAAAACTAAAAGAAAAAAGCAATACAAAATCATACTTAGATTTTTCTTGGTCTTTTGGGGTATGTCAGTTTTAATTTAAAATATTTTTATAACTGACCATTTTTATATATAACTAAAACCTTTGTAGTGTAGGAAAATATTTGTGATGTCAACCTTCAACTATACTTAGATTTTTTCTTTTAACACAAGGGAAATTTTAGTTATTTGATTCAGTTTTTTTCTCACTATTTAGTTTTTTTTTTTTTTTTCAATCTCAACATTCTTGATTTTCCACTTTTACAAAATAATATACAACTTGAAGACAATTTTTCCAAAAATGAAATTCACAAAATAAATGTTACGTTCTGTAACAACTGTCAGTGTGTTGTTTTACATCAAAGAACAGCCTTTGGTCTTCTGATTCATTTTTATGAGAATATTTCATTTATTACTTCTAATGGATATGACTCTCAGCCCCATGAGGTAAATCTACTAAATCCAATCTGCCAGTTATACTACTTCTATGTCTAACTCCAAATATAAATATATTTATATCTGGAAAAAAAGAAAGAAAGAACACTAGAGACAATCATTATCTAAGGTCTCTTTCAAATTATTCTATGAAATATGTGCCAAGTGAGTTCTAAAAGATTCTCCTGTCAGGTAGAAAAATAAGAAAATGCCATTTATATTATAATCATCATAGATCTAAAATTTGGCTCTGAATCCAGGTCAATATAAGAAAGAAATGACTTAAGAACATCAAAAAATACAGGTGCAGCTACAATTCAATTACATATTCCCTCTTTTCGTAGGGTGTGTCTTTGTTCTCACAGCTGGGAGAGTTGTACTTTAAATTTTCAACAAAGAAAGCCACCACATTAAAGAACTCTAGAAATTCCTATAACCAAAACTGTAGCAATAACCGTGCAATCTTCACTTGCCTTCCATAAAGATATTATGCACTTTAATCTCCTGTTTGTCTGTACTCAACACATTTGGCAAAGTACATTAACAATAGAAATGAAAACAATTATTTGAAAACAAAGCTGAGGAAAGAAGAATCACATAAAATATCTAGTAACCAACGTCTAGTAAGAATTTGCTTTCAATTTTTGAAAAAGTATTCAGAAATACCATCAAGCATTTAGTGTCTGTTTTAAGATTTTGTTTTAATTACCCAGTTTTCATTTTGCCTGGAGGAAGAAAATGAAACAAAAACAATTATGATCTAAGTCAGATTAGTGATTTTTCATACTAAACTGCTGATTTTTAGCCTTCTCACTCCCTTGCATGTATAAACGTACTTTTTACCTCCAGTGTTTTATCAGTTTAAGAGTCATAATTTACACAAAACACACAGATGGTCTTACAAATTGTAAAAGTTTCAGATGTTACTATTTCCTAGCATATGGAACACAATCGTGGATCATCATTTTGGCAGCATTTAAAATGATGTTTAAATTATGTATACATTAACATCTTGGCACCATTTCATAATCAAGTTCTTGCAACTTTCAATTACGTGATTCTGACTGGAGGTGGTTCTTATACTGACTGACACAACCAACAATTGGACAGAGAGCTGAGACTCCGATTACAGGATAGGATCCCTCTAGATGGCCAAAGGTAAATGCGGAGCCTGCAAAATATTAAGCATTTTGGCATAGGCCATAGAAATCTCTTCTAATTCAATATCTGATACAACAGGAAGTTCCAAGGATTTCTTTAAATCAAATTTATTCTAATAGGTTTAAACTGTTAAAGTCACACACACACACACACACATACACACACACACAGCAAAATCTTTAAGATTAAGACCTTTCAGAATGTGAGGATATAATCAGCTTCACTTTTTATCTATCACATGAGATTCAATATAAAAAGAATTATTTATACTCTAATTCTGATTTTGGTCTTCATCAGCTCTCTCAAATCAGTTCAGTGAGGTTTAACACCACCACTCCACTGAACTTCCTGCTAGCATTGTGTGTGACTGACAACCAAGTTGTTCAATACAATGGTCAATTCTTAACCCCTGTGTTACTTGATATGCCAGATGCCACAACTCAGTCAATGTCACCTCCTTAATATATTCTCCACTTGCCTGGACTTGTGGTTTCATTCCTTCCTTCCTGACTGCTCTTTTTAGTCTCCATTGCTCTTTCTGCCTCTCATCCCTGAGAACCAATAATTGGATCTTTTTATTCTCCTTCTATGTATACTCACTTCCAGGTCTCCCATTTCGAAACAATACATACTTGGTGATGACTTCCATATTCATTAGTATAGGTTACAGTAGTCTGTGGTAAGAAATTCACCATGGCTTAATACAACAATTATTTATTTCTTATTCACTCTAAAAGCTCACAGAAAGACAAAGTGATGGTAGGAAATTCTGTTCATATAATTCAGGGGCCCAGGTTCTTAGAGTGTCTTCCATGTTGCTGTGTACTACTTGCAACATGGTTACCACATGGTAAAGAAAGCATATTGGAGGTCTTCTCACTAGTATTTAATTTCTTTAATTTCGATTCATGGCCAATGAAGCTGAACTAGTCATATTGGTCTGCCTCAAAGCAAGGGAGCTAGGAAGCAGCCTTTCATCTGCCCAGAAAGAGGGGGTGACTGCATAGTAATGAGAACTTGTTATGTCTACCACAACTCAATTTTTTTCCTCCAGCTCCAACCTCAAATATGAATTTCTGACTCATGTGTCCAACTGCTTATTTGGCATTTATACTTGGATATCTAATAAAAATTTCAAAATTGCAATGTCTGAAAGTGAGCTCAAGTTTCCATCCCAAAACTTCTTCTATAATTAATGGCATCTTTGTCTTTTTAATTGCTTGAACCAAGCTATTAAGGTAATTCTTGATGTTACTTTTTTTTTTTTTCACAAACCACATCAATCTACTAGCAAATTGTATTCCCATTGCTTCACAGTCGATCCAGAATGGAACCACTTCTCACTCCTTCTACCCTTAATAACTGGTCCAAACCACTATTTACCTCTTTGTCAGGATCACTGCATGAGATCTTGCCTAGACATCCTATTTTTGTCACCATATTCCTGCCATTATTATCTTCAGCAGAATAAACCTATGACAGCAGAGGTTTCTGTGAGAAACTCTTGCTGCTTTACTACTCACTCAGAGGAAATGTTAGACTGACAAGGTACACAAGGTCCGACAGTAAGTTCATAATATCAACAACCATGCCCACAGCAGCACCCCCAACATACTATCTTCCCTTGTTCACTTACTAGAACTCACCTTGACCAGTTTCTTAATGTGTTAGGTATACCCCACCTTAGTGTCTATCTGTGTACTTGTTTTTTCTTCTTATGGCACTTTTCCCAGAAATATCTATAGTTCCTATTGTCAAATCTTACAGTTTTGTTTTGTTTTTTAAACATTCTTTGGTCACCCTATTTAAATTTGGAATCTTAATCCAAGCATCATTAACCATGTATGCTTTCTCATTTATAGGATTTGTTAAAGAGGCTAACATATTACATGCTATACTATCTAATTTGGTTTTATCTGGGTATGCGCAAAAGATAATATCCAGAAGGACACTCTCTGATTTCCATTAATATTTAATGCTGTGAATTCTGAGAAGGTTATGCTAATTTGTATTAGATACAAATAGGTAATCAGGAAAAACATGAGGGAGGAAATGGATAAAAATGGTTTCAATGTGTTTGAATCTTTAAAAAAACTCTGAATTATGGATAATGATCATTAAGTGTTAGAATATGTGTTTAAGGGAAAAAAATGAAATTGAGCATAACTCCAAAAGGAATCTATTTTACTAACAAGAGTAGCATGTGTTCCTGTATGTTCTAATCTCCTGTATTCTTGATTCCATTTCCTAAAACTAATGTTTACAATTTGAGTTTTCCTGTGACTTTTCAGCATCTCTTCAAAAGTAAAGGTTGGTCATCTTCACCCGATTATAAAATTATAAAATTCCTTTGAGAGACTTATTCTAACTTAGCTCAGTACAGGAAAATGCTTGATTTTTCTTTCAAGGTCCCTAAAACCTTCTCTATCACAGTCTCCTCAACTTTGTGCCTATTTAATTTCCAAGCTAATCTGCTAACAGGTTATTAGACATATTGAAAGTATTTATTGGGATCCATGATTTCTGTTTTAAATTTGTTCCTCCACAATATTAGCAGCAGCCTTTTCCTTACACATTTCAACAGGGGAACTTTAAATCTTTGCCAATGAATTGCAAATGGGCAGAGTATATGCAGAGTAAACGAAAGTGGAAAAAGGAACACTGTTTTTTAGGTACTTCTGCAAACCTGTTGTGAGACAGACCATACAAGGAAACCACACAGAATTATGATATCAAGAAGAAAATTCATCATTACTTACTAAGATAATACTACACTTCTCTACTTGTATAACAAGAGAAAATTGAAATTCAGTAATCTAGCCAAATTTGGGAATGAGGAATATAAATCATTAATACTCATCCAGAATGGGATTTTATTTTCCAGAAACAATATTAAAAATTTAAAAGTAGAACAATAAAAAATCCTGAATTTCATTAGGTATTCGAGAAACTGTACTAGTGATTTTTGGTTTCTTGACAGACCGATTTCACTGTTACACATGGAAAGGTGATATGCCTTGAGTTATAATTAATGAACATGGAAGTCCTAAATCTAAGACATTAACTTGATATTTAGAGCCTTCTTTACTAATCTCCAAACGAAACAAGGTCCATTTTCTTTACTTATTTTAAGTAAACAAAGGAAGAATGGAAATATATTTCCTAGAAAAGGACAGTTGAAGATGGGAGATAAAAAAACTCATTATGTAGGAGAACCTACTCTATTTTTCCTTTTTTTTTGTAGTTCTCTATATATTCCCCAATGCTGAATTAAATACTCACAGTTATTCTCTCATCTTTATCGTCCAGTGGAGAGCCATCTTTCTTCCAGGAAATGGTGGGTTCAGGATGGCCCCGGGGAGGTTGGCATTCCATCACTGCGGGTTCCCCTACTGCCACCATGACGTCAGAAGGATTTTGTCTGAAGTCATCCCGGAGAACTGCAGAGACAAGATTAAACTGCTATAGTCAACACTGATACAGTCCTTACTTCTAAGCATCAGCAAAAAGAGATATTTCTTATAAGTTACTACTAATAGCTTCCTCAGTATATCTGGGAGAATCTCAATCTACTTATACACATATGCAATTTAATAAATATATCTGGCCTAAACACACAACAGGGGTGATTTGATATTCTTCATAAACTGTGGGGCATGTATTTTGCCATTTAGTGCCCTCACAGTATATATTTGTTTATATTTAACTAGGATTTTTTTTTCTGTCTACTGTGCACATTTTTTTCCCACATGCCAGTGAATAAAACAATTTTCACTTATTTATATATACATGGAAATGATGCTCTTGATCATTAAACTACTTAAGTATACATACAAACAAAAACGCTAAAAATAAAAAGAATGCTCTAAGTATACATTTAATTCTGTGATATTTTGAATTAACATACAGAGTATATAAGTTATAATGAAAATTCACTCATTCTAAAACTTTAGACATATTTGCAAAGTAACTACATTCAAAATATCATCTGCATTTTTCCAAGACCACTGTGTATAGGAGAGTGGTAGAAGGCACCAACACAGAACTTCTAGGGACACTACTACCATGCATATTCTAATATTATTTTTTATCTTCTGTTGTTATATTTTATTTTTTTAAAGAATTACTTATTCATATTGAATTGGAGTACAGGCCAGAGGTTCAAGAGCAGTGAGAAGATTCACCAGAGACAGAGTGGGGCGCACACAGGCAAACTGACAAAGTAAACTGCTGAGGGGAACAGTGGGCAAGAGAGGAGAGTTCTGCCGCACCATGTGGGTCACCTCCCTGGCCAGATATTCTACTGGTTCTGAAGCGCTGCATCTGGCTTCACAGTGTTGCACTTTAACCCATGTAGCACCCTGTTCAAGGGTGAGCGATATTAATAGTTTCACTTATGCTTATTTTTTAGAAGGAAGACAATTCATTTTTGTAATGTCTACTGGAAGCCCAGGTAATATTATCATACTATAACATACTATTTACATAGAACAATTAACTCTGAAACTGTAAATAATAAATACAATGTGGAAAAGAAGGTGAATATGCATTTTAAAATTAGTTCATACTATAATTATAATAATAAATGTTCCACATTGACTTATTAGAAGAGAAACACAATTTAAAGCCACAGTGAGATAGTATTTCACCCCTGGGAGAATGGCCCACATAAAAAAGAATAGAATTAAATGTTGTGAAGTTTGCTTGCAGTGAAAAAGGAACTCTCATCCACTGCCGGTGAGAGAACAAGCTACTACTATAGACCCTGTGTAAAACAGTATGGAAGTTTCTTAAGAAAAAAAAAATAGAAATTCCATTTGTTTAAGCAGTACTGCTATTGGGTGTTTATCTAAATCACATGAAACATTTAAGATGAAATGATTGGAAAATACCTATGAATGCAATTGCCAAATTATTGAACCAATCCAACAGCCCTTACACAAATTAATGGATAGGGGCTTCACTGATTGCCGAAGGGTTTAACTCTCATCACTATGCCTGAGTTCATCCCTGATCAGGGAGCTGGCCACATATGGTGCAGCAGACCTATCCTGTCTCACCTGCTGCACACTCAGTGGTGTATTTCAATAAATCCTCCTGTTCTCCTACTTGTTCTTTCTCTGGTAAATCCTCCAACCATCCAATACCTCTGGCCTACACTCCAGTTCTTCTATGCAAAAATTAAATTAAATTAAAACCAAAAACTACTGAATAAATAGAAAAAAAAAGGTGGAACATAAAATCAATGGAGTATTACACAGCTGTGAAGAAAGATGCAATGGTGTCATTTCGGAGAAAATGGATGAAGTTTGAGTTAATTATGTAAAATGAAATCACTCAAAATGTGAACAATATTTTCAAATGGTCTCACTCATCTGTGGAATATTAATACCCAGTAAACAATTGCATACAAACAATTAAACTTAGCTGAACTAAAACTATAGCTTCTATTGCCACATAATAAAATATCAGAGGTTGACAATTTTTACTATTTATAAATTTACTACTTACCACAAATAAAATAAAAGGCTTATAGAGAAAAACAAACTGAGTTTAAAAAATTGTATTTGCCTTTGAGGGATCACATTGTTATTTTGTATTAACACCTTTAAAAATTTTTAACAGCCTTGAAATACATAAAAGTGAAATATTTTTAAATTAAAATACATAATTTTCACAATTTTCTATTGGATGAGCTTAAAATCATCTTGGTAGTACTACAACCTATTTACAAATTGACATAATATTTCAAATAAACCAACAAATAAAATCTCTTTAGAAAATATCAAAGGTCTAAGTCAGATAAACAGTTCTGCCCCCCAATCTCACCCCCAAGCCAATTACTATGCTATTTGGGCTTTTATTGTATATAATGAAAAGACAACAAAATGTAATCCATTAAAGATTGTTGCTTAGATAATGTTCAGGTAATTATTTTTGCAGCTGTAAAGCATAAAATCCTAGTATTGCCTATGGCTACACACAACCCTGCATAAAGTTATGAATTTGAGATTTTGTTCTCTTCTACAAAAGCAACTTTTTCCCCATATTCTTGTCCCGAACATTTCCTTTTGGGAGAAATAGTATCTGTCACATTAAAAAATGACACAAACTTGAGCTAAATTATCTAATTTTCTTAATTCATATGTACATTTAAGTAATTAAAGTAAAAATTGAATTCAGATGATTGTCAGCATCTTGGCACAAGCACATGGTAAAAATAAATATCCTCACATGTAGACTTTTTAAAAAATATTTTCTGTTCTTACTTCCTTATTCATCAAAATGAATATTTTCAAATGTTTCTTGACTACAGTAGTATTAAATTCTAAAATGTATACCTCACTTCTCAAAAAAGGTTTGATACTAGGAAAAGAGCACCTAAAATATATAAATAATCCAAGTAGATGCCACTTTACAAGTTATCAAACAAACCACAGGTCATCCTAATAATCTAACATATTCTATCATATTTTGGTTTTTTTTAAAGATTTATTTATTTATGCATACAGAACTTGGGTGCAGGCCAGAGGTGCAGGAACGGTGAGAGGATTCACCAGAGACAGAGTGGGGAGCAGAACAGGCAGATCGATGAAGTACAATGCTGAGAAGAGTGGCGGGTGGGTCAGGAGAGGTCTGACATACAGTGTGGGACACCTCCCTAGCCGGGGATCAAACTCGTGAAGTGGCTGCTTCTAGCATCATAATACTGTGCTTTAATCCATTGCAGCACCAGGGAAGGCCCTTATGTTGTTTTTTGATGATTACAAGTTGTTACATAAAATTTGTTGAAATACTTAGTTCTTTGTCACTCTAATATATTAAAGAAAACAAAAATCTTTAAATCTTCTAGAAGATTTTTTACCTTAAAAAAAAATGATTAAGATATAGCCTTTAAAAATCTTAAAACAGGGCCCTCCCTGGTGGCGCAGCGGTTTAAAACACAGCACGAAGAAGCTGAAACCACTTCTGCATGAGTTCGATTCCCGCCTGCCCCAGAGGAGACCTCTCCTGACCCGCCCGCTGCTCCTCTCAGCAGTGTACTTCATAGATCTGCCTGTTCTGCTCCCCACTCTGTCTCTGG